>NC_045435.1:62977973-63192781 GCF_002776525.5 Piliocolobus tephrosceles | reverse complement strand
AAAAGAAAAAGAAAAAGAAGATAAATGCTGCTGGGTCTATGGGAAATCGGTGGAAAGATGGAGAGATGCAAATCATCTAGAATTTAAAATGCCAACATTTCACACAGCATAATGTCTTCAAGGTTCATTTATATTGCAGCATGTGCCAGAATATCCTTTTGTCTTAAACTTGAATAACATCCATTGTATATACAGACCACATTTTGTTTATCCATTCATCTGTCAATGGTCATTTGGATTATTTCCACCTTTGGGCTGTTGTAAATAGTGCTACTGTTGAATATAGGTGTACAAATATCTGTTTGAATCCCCGTCCAATTCCCTCTCTCTTTTTTTTTTTTGAGACAGAATCTCGTTCTGTTGCCAGGCTGGAGTGCAGTGGCGTGATCGCGGCTCACTCCAACCTCCACCTTCTGGGTTCAAGCGATTCTCTTGCCTCAGCCTCCCAAGTAGCTGAGACTACAGGCGTGTGCCACCACGGCCAGCTAATTTTTGTAGTTTTAGCAGAAACAGGGTTTTACCATGTTGGCCAGGATTGTTCATCTCTTGACCTCATGATCCTCCTGTCTCAGCCTCCCAAAGTGCTGGGATTACAGGCATGAGCCACCACGCCTTGCCCCAGATCTTTTGGGTATATACCCAGAGGTGGAATTGCTGAATCACCTGGCAATTCTGTGTTTCACTCCCTGAGGAACTGTGGGATGTGAGTAGATGATGGGAGGTTGCTCAGGTACAATGTGCATTGCTCCAGAAGTGGATGCACTGAATGTCCTGACTTTACCACAATGTAGTATATCAGTGTAGCACAACCGTATTTGTATTCCATGAATATATAAACTCAATTACCTGGGCATGGTGGCATGTGCCTGTAGTCCCAGTTACTCAGGAAGCTGAGGTGGGAGGATTGCTTGAGCCTGGGAGGTTGAGGTTGCAGTGAGCTGAGATGGCACCACTGTACTCCAGCTGAGGCGATAGAGTGAGACCTTGTCTTAAAAAAAGAAAAACAGAAAAACCAAACAAAAAACTGTTAGAGGAACTACTGTTTCCTGCAGTGGCTGCACCAGTTTACATTCTCACCAGCAATGCACAAAGATTGAATTTGTCCACGTTGTCTCCAGCATGTGTGATTTTCTTTTTGATAATAGCCTTCCCATCTCATGTTAAGGGATACCTCATGGCGGTTTTGATTTGTATTTCCCTCCCTACCGACTAGTGATGTTGAGTGTGTTTTCACATGCTTTTTGGCCATTTGTATGTCTTCTTTGAAGAACTGTCTATTGAAGTCCTTTGTCCATTTTAAAATTCAGTTGTCTGTCTTTTTGTTATTGACTTGTAGGAGTTCTCTCCCACATACATTTTAAAATTCTGTTTCCCAAAGTGTGTTCCCTGGAACACTGGTTCGGTAGGATCTTAATGGCTTTTGGAGGAAAAAGGGTTCTGAGACCAAACTTATGGGATGCAGTGGGTTAAATAAAATTTAAACTTGTTTCTTTCCTGTAAAACAGCTTAGAATATTAATACACTAAATATGTATGCTGAATCTCTAAGATGGGAGAGTATAAAATATTTCTCAAACTTACTTGATCACAGAATCCTTTTACAGTATGTTTTGCAGGTCTAGAGTTTGGCAGGCCAGGATGGGGAATGCTGTCCTTTATTCACTAAATTCGCTGTTGGAAATTTCCTTTTTTTACCTTATGGCTCGATTTTGTTGTCTCTTCGTGTCTTCTGTTTACTTATTATGGCTGGTGGCTTTCCCTGGGTTTCCTCTCTTCCTTTTCTCACCTCTCTTAGTGGCCAGCAAATCTTGTTGAATTTTTTTCCTCCCCAGGCATATCTTAAATCCATCCCTTTTACTGTTTCCCAGTCCTCAGTACTGGTTGCTTGAACTTCTACAAAAGTATGAACCAGTCTTGCTTGACTCCAATCTACCAGAATCATCTTCCAAATATGTAAATTTGATAACACCTCTATTTAAATTCCATATTAGCAGTTAGCAGTGGTTGTGTCACAAACTTTTGATCTGTGTTAGGAAATGTTATTCAAGTACTAGATTTAATGCTGTCTACTTAGAAAAAATACAATGCAGCAGAATCAAAGGCGTTCCTAAATCTTTACTCTCAATCACTTGCATTCTTCCTGAAATGAGTGAAAGCATCCTTTCTTGAGGGGCAGCGTTAGAGGGGTGTGATATAAATTGCATATAATCTGTAGTCGAGTGTCTCTGTCCCATAGTAACCAACTGTTACTCTTGCAGCATTTGTTTTATGACAATCATTGTTTATTGCAATGATTTATATCTTGTTTGTATTTTTTGAGTTTTGTCAAAATTTGATTATGCTTCATGTGTCTTAGAAAAACAGATTATCCTACTTACCAGTGATTCTCAATAGGGCACAGTATTCTCCCCATCTCTGAGGGTGCTTAGGATGGATATGGGGATTGGGAATGTCATAATGGCTGTGGGTGCTATGGGTGGTCTGGAGCCCATGGTGTTAAATATCCTGCAATACATGAGACGGTTCCATAATTGTCCCACTCCAGGTGTCCTCACTGGGAAGCATTATTAGTCATCAAAGCACAAATTTTAGCAAGGCATGTAGAACCTCATCACACCCATTCCCTGACTATGTTTTCCACCTAGCATAATACCCTGTACTTCTGCTCCCTGCTGCTCTCCAGAATGTGAGATTTTCTTGTGCAAATGAGTTTTTTGTGTGCTGTTTCCTCTATATGGAATGCTCTTCACTCCTTGACTGGTTAATAAACTCTTCCTTCTTTGTGTTTATTCCTTTGGAAGCCATCTCTGACACCTGTCCTCTGGGGAGAGTTAGTTGGTCTTCTGTGTTCTCATAGCACCCAGCATACATCTGGTCGCCACTGGGATGTTCAAAAACTTCCCCTTCTCTAGGAACATGGTAGCATCGTATTTCCCTGCTTTTCCTTAAACTTCAGCACTATCAAATGACTTGCTTTGGGCAATGAAATATGAGTGGAATTGACATGCGTAACTTCCAGATGGAAACTTCAATAGGCAGTCACAGTGTGCCATTTTTTCTTTATTTCTGGTATGGTAAGCCAGATGATGGCTGCTCTGTGATACCAGGTCTTGGAGTAAGTGGAGCTCCCTGCCAATGCACAATTGATATATAACATGAACAAGAGATGAGCTATGTTGTTTTAAGCCACTGAGATTTTTATTTTTATTTATTTTTTTGAGACGGAGTCTCGCTCTGTCACTCAGGCTGGAGTGCAGTGGTGCCATCTTGGCTCACTACAACCTCTGCCTCCTGAGTTCAAGCAGCTCTCCTGCCTCAGCCTCCTGCATAGCTGGGATTACAGGTGCCCGCCACTACGCCCAGCTAGTTTGTGTATTTTCAGTAGAGATGGGGTTTTACCATGTTGGCCAGGCTGGTCTCAAACTAGCGACCTCAAGTGATCCACCCACCTTGGCCTCCCAAAGTGCTGGGTTTATAGGCATGAGCCACTGAGCCCGACCGCCACTGAGATTTTTAGGTTGCTTGTTAGTACAGTATACTCATGCTCATCCTGATGGATATACCTCTATTATAGTAGTTATCACATTTGTTTTTTTTTTTTTTTGGGGTTTTTTTTTTTTTTTTTTTTTTTGAGACAAGGTCTTGCTCTGTTGCCCAGGTTGGAGTCCAGTGGCATGATCTTGGCCCGCTGCAACCTCCACCTCCTGGGTTCAAGTGATCCTCTTGCCTCAGCCTCTCAAGTGGCTGGGATTACAGGTGTGTGCTAATTTTTGTTCTTTTTTTGTTTGTTTGTTTGAGACGGAGTCTTGCTCTGTCGCCCAGCCTGGAGTGCAGCGGTGCAATCTCGGCTCACTGCAAGCTCCGCCTCCTGGGTTCATGCCATTCTCCTGCCTCAGCCTCCAGAGTAGCTGGGACTACAGGCACCTGCCACCATGCCTGGCTAATTTTTTTGTGTTTTTGGTAGAGACAGGGTTTCACTGTGTAAGCCAGAATGGTCTCGATCTCCTGACATGATCTGCCTGACTCGTCCTCCCAAAGTGCTGGGATTACAGGTGTGAGCCACTGTGCCAGGCCATTTTTGTATTTTTGGTAGAGACGGGTTTCACCATGTTGCTCAGGCTGGTGTTGAACTCCTGGGCTCAAGTGATCCAGCCACCTCGGCCTCCCAAATTGCCTAGATTACAGGCGTGAGCCCCCGTGCCCAGCCATGTGGTTTTGTTATTATTGGCTTTACCAGACTATCTCCACAGTAGACAGTGATCTTCTTGATGGTTGGGACTATCAGCTTTTTGCACCTGTGTTGCCAAAACTTTGCACAGTGGCAAACTGTATTAGTTATCTGTCAGTGTGTAACAAATTAGTCCAGAATGTAGTGGCTTAGAAAAATAACAAGCATTTATTATCCTCGTGGTTTCTGGAATTTGGGAGCAGCTTGTCAGGGGATAGTTCTACCTCAGTCTCTCTCATGAGGTTGCATTAAAGATGTTGGGTGGAGATGTAGTCATCTGAAGGTTTGACTGGGGCTGGAGGAGGAGGGGCAACCAACAGTGTCAGAATATGTGAGGGACTGAGAAGCTGTGAAATCATCGTGTTTCAGAACATGAGGTCAGTAATTCTGAGCATGAAAGTAACAGCTGCAATGGAAAGTAAGATGAGGCACACAGGCAAGTGTAGAGGGATGAAAAAGGACTTTGCTATGAAGAAACAAATGCAGAGCCTCCTGGAGATAGTGAGCTATCAAAGATGCAAGAAAAGATGTTTGCTAAAAGAGGTTGCTGACTCACTTGGCTGGCAAGTTGGTGCTGGTTGTTGGTGAGAGACCTCTGTTCTTCCCCACATGGGCCTCTCCACGGGCTGCTTGAGTGTCTTCACAACATGGCGGCTGGCTGCCCCTGGAGCAGGTGATCCAAGAGAGATATGATGGAAGTGGTGATGCCTTTTATGACTTAGCTTTAGAAGTGACACACTGCCATCATGCCATGTTCCATTTGTTACATGTGATTCACTGAGTCCAGCACACATCCAAGTCGAAGAGGATGAGGGTCTACCTTCTGAAGGGAGGAATGTAAAAAACAAACAAAAAAAATTGTGGCCATACTTTAAAATCACCCCACAGGAACATATTGGGTTCTCTGTAAATACTCCAGAAGGAAATATCAGCTCTTTTTATTCAGTTTGGTGAGAAGTGCCTCAGCTGTTATCCTTTTTAACTCCAATAAGTCCCGTTTTTTTTTTTCTCCCCCTCAATTAACCTTTATTTCAAACTTCATCTCTTAGTTTCTTATTCTCAGCTCCAGAGAATGAATTATGTATAACAAGTTCCAGACATTTTTTTTTGTGTGTGCCTAAGGTGCTTAAAATAGTAAAGAGCTAAGTCTCACCAACTTTGTAAGTTAGACCCAAAAAAATTGTCCTAGGAAATAGAATGTAATTTAAAATTTTATCATTTCCACAGATTGACAAAATCATCTTTACCTTGTTATTAGAGGAGTTTTTCCCAAGTTGGTAGTGACATTTGGGACTCTGTCATCACCAACTTATTACTGGAGAGAAGAATATTTTCCTCATCCGTGGTGTTTTGGACAAAGCCCTGGCTAGTCTTCTTAGTCAGGTTGGGCTGTCAGCCTTGAGCTGGTTTCAGATTCTGGGTGGCGATTCTGTCAGCTGCATTGTCTCAGCATGGCCTTCAGTGCTAAAAATTGTCCTTTCTGAGATGCTGAGCTTCTAGGTTTGTTAAAGTGGATCCCTTTAAACATGTTCAATTCCAGGACTTCTTCAATTCCAGGACTACTACCAATCTCTAGTTTTGTTAGGGAGAATTAAGTTTCCCCTTTGCTAAAGCTCCATAGCCACAGCCTTCCCACCACAGAACACTTGCTGAGCCACAGCTCAAATTTCTCTTGGCCCATGGCTGTTTCTTTCAGCTTGTCAGAGTGGAAATGGGTTACTTGGAGATCAGAGGTTGCACACAAATTGAGATGAGGACACCCACATTGGAAAAGGAAAGGTAATAGCTAGAGCCACACACTTGGCTTTTCATTACCTACCCTCTCTGTGGGAAGTTTGGAGGGAGAGGTTGTCCAACCTTCAAAAGCCAATCCCTTGTCCTTCCCTACAGGAACTCATATAGAGCCCTGCCACCTCAGTTCCACAGCTGAAGTTTCTCTCCTTTGCTGACTTCTTCTCTCCTCTCCTCTCCTTTCCTTTTTTTCTTTTTCTTTTTTTTTTTGAGACAGAGTTTCATTCTTGTTGCCCAGGCTAGAGTGCAATGGCACGATCTTGGCTCACTGCAACTTCTGCCTCCCGGGTTCAAGTGATACTCCTGCCACAGCCTCTGGTGTAGCTGGGATTACAAGCATGCGCCACCACGCCTAGCTAATTTTTGTATTATTAGTAGAGATGGGGTTTTACCAAGTTGGCCAGGCTGGTCTTGAACTCCTGACCTCAGGTGATCCACCCGCCTCAGCCTCCCAAAGTGCTGGGATTACAGGTGTGAGCCACTGCATCCAGCCACTTCTCCATTTCTATGGATGCTAGTTTTCTTTATTGTGGGAATAAACCTCTTTACCCTACTGCCTTCTTTTAGCAAATACCTTTTTTCTTGCATCTTTTATAGCTCACTACCTCCAGGAGGTTGTGCATTTGTTTCTTCTTAGCAAAGTCCTTTTTTATCCCTCTACACTTGCCTGTGTGCCTCATCTTGCATTCCATTGCAGCTGTTAGTCTTATCCTCAGAATTACTGACCTTACATTCTGAAATATGATGATTTCACAACTTCTCAGTCCCTCACATATTCTGATGCTGTCGGCTGACCCTCTTCCTGGAAGCTTGCATTTTTCTCAACTTAGTGATGTCGGACCCTCTTAATCACCTCTCTGACTTTGCTTTTCTCGCCTTTTCTACCACCTTCTCTTTCTTGTCTGTTTCTTTTTTCTCTTGCATTCAGAGCATCCATGCCCTCTCCCTCTCTTCAAGGCCCCTTTGATGACAGCCCCCGCTCAGTGACTCTCAGATGCTTATTCTCTTCCTTTCTCCCCTTCTTTCAGTCTCATTTTAATTGTCCAGCCTATTCCTGGATCCTGATGGAAATGAAGCTTTTCTTTCCTGCAAAGTTGGTGGTGTCTTTCCAGTTTCTTGCATCAATCTCTTCCTGAAGCAAAGAGTCCTTGACTCGTGTGTGAATCATGACAGTCCTTTTATAATATAGCATAGGCTTGGCCAGTGCTCCCCATGAATAAAGTTCTGTTCCTGGCCTCTCTCCTTGTTACTCATGACTGGCCTTCTTGCAGTAGCCTCCTGTGAGGAGTCTGTGGTTCTGATCACTCCTTATTCTATTAGGACCTTGATTTGGTGCAATGAGTAGGAGCTCGAGGCTTTGAGACATCCTGGGTTCAAACCGGGACTCTGCTGCTTAGCAGTTTAAGCTGCACTGGTCTTCTTGTGTCCAAATGGTCAACCTTGACACCTTTGATTTCTTGACAGTGGTAGAGAACTCAGCTGCCCCTCTTTGAATTTGGAGAGATTTGGATATTGGCTGTTACTGTGACTTGCAGTGGGCTGAATGCAGTTTTGCTCTACTCACGTGGTTGCAGCAACCACCAGTGAAACTGAGTTCAGAACTTAATAACATCATTGATTCCCAGTCTGCTTCCAGACCAACTTGCTCCTGAGTCTGCCGCATCAGAGCCCAGATTGTGGAGAGCTGAAGGAATTTCCTTTATCCTGAGGCCATAGATGCAGGATGTTTCCTCCCTAGTGTCAACTACTTCCTGGGACCATAGAACTAGAGATGTGCAAAGCTTCAGGAAAAACTTTACAGCAGAGGTCCTCAGTGGGGCAGTGCTGCCCTCTGGGAGGTGCTTTGGGAATTGGTGGGGTCCTCACAAGGATTGCGGGGCTCTAATGGCATACGATGGGTGGAGACCAGGGATTGCTGATGCCCTGCAACGTGCGGGATAGTTCTACTCAAGAGTGATTGCCAGAAACCCTGTATAGCTCTGAAACACCCTGCTGGGTGTGCGTATGGGAGAAAAACCTGTGTAATTATCTAGACATTAACTCTTTTTTATATAATAAAACCTTCTTTTCTTTTCTTTCTTTTTCTTTTTCTTTTTTTTTTTTTTACCGTTTGAGTATATGCTGAGCTTCCCAATATTGCAACCACCAAGAGTTAGCATTTTAGGAAGTTCCCTGGCTCTTGGAAGCTACTTGTGTTTTTAGATTGTCAATTCTACATGCCCACCTCAGTCTGCACTTTTAACAATGACATTTATTATGATTGTACATATAGGTGCAAGTATGTGTCTGCATCATTATGTCTTTCAGTGTGTCTTGTCCCCCATATCTACATATTAAAGTAATATTTTCAATTCCTGCCCTTTTGTTTATTGTGTATATTACAGTTAGGCTATTATATTAATTTTTAAAAAGTACACACATAGGTAGATATTATCTATGAATTTCATTTCAGCCTAGTAAAGAGCTCATGGTTTTATAAGAAGAGCCACGAGTCAACAGGGCCTATGCTTGCTCAGGGAGGTGTGGGTTTGCTACCATGGCTGAAAGGACAGTGACAAAAATACCCTAATTCATCAACTCCAAGAGGATCATTTCTTCACATTTCAATGATTTTACAATCATGTTTTCTAACTGATGTGCATGTTTAGATGCTGTGACAGAAATTCACATACCACCTTAAACCATGGTGTTAGAATTAGGGAGAGATGTGAATGTGAACTTTGTGTCATTTTAAAGTTCCTGATAGTTTAGGCTTGTTCATTGTCTTCATCTTTTTTTAAATTTCAGACTCTTTTTTTTCCCCTTTCCGGCAAATATGTGTATTTTTAGGGCTCTGTACATTTGCCAAATTAATCTAAGCCGCAATGGATTTAGGTCGCATGTTACTTTTAGGTGGAGAGGCAGTATGGCATATGGTTAAGAATATAGAAGCCGCAGCCACATGGCCTGGGTGGACATCCTGGTTCTACCTCTTAGCAGCTGTGTGACTTGGGGACCATTGTCCCCATCAGTGGATAACAAAACCCACTGAAGAAGTTGGAGGAGAGTGAGGGTTAGCTACTTACCTATACTGTCTCTACCAGGGTATACTGTATGACAAGGTGGCCTCAGATAAAATCCCATCACTCGCACAGAGATTCGTTAGCCAAATAGTCACGAACAGACAGATAACGGTGCGTACCCTTTTTTCTGCAAGTGTGAGACGCTCTCAGCGCTCTGTGATTTTTAGCTGTTTTGGCTAGCACCTTTCATGCAAGACTGACTTGAGACTCTCCTGCAATTAGCATCAGGCAGCCAGAAATCCTCCTACCACAATGGACAGACATAGGACCATTTAGGGATTGAGATTTGGCTGCCATTCCAGAGGGTGCACATCACAGGTCTTGCTAGATTCTTACACCTTGTCGAAGAGAGGAGAATATCCTCCAAATGTTTTACTTTAATGTTGCCTTCCAAGAGTACTTCTTGAACATTCATTATGCCATTTTTTTTATTTTTTTATTTATTTTTTTTGAGACAGAGTTTTGCTCTTGTTGTCCAGACTGGAGTGCAATGGCATGACCTTGGCTCACTGTAACCTCTGCCTTCCAGGTTCAAGTGATTCTCCTGCCTCAGCCTCCTGAGTAACTGGGATTACAGGCATGTGCCTCTATGCCTGGCTAATTTTGTATTTTTAGTAGAGATGGGGTTTCGCCAACCATTTCACCAGTAAGAACCTGTTCTGACATTCACTATGCTAATCAGCCCAACCTTGAGTGTTGATGGCAATATAAATAACAGAAACTTTGTCGCAGACGCCTCTGGGGCAATGGTCCTTCTGATATGACATTAAACCACTCTTCCTGTTTTTTGAGACGGAGTCTCACTCTGTCACCCAGGCTGGAGTGCAATGGCACTCACTGCAAGCTCTGCCTCCCAGGTTCAAGCAATTCTCCCGCCTCAGCCTCCTGAGTAGCTGAGACTCCAGTCATGTGCCACCAAGCCTGGCTAATTTTTGTATGTTTAGTAGAGATAGGATTTCACTGTGTTGGCCAGGCTGGTCTGGAACCCCTGACCTTGTGATCTGCCTGCCTCAGGTCTCCCAAAGTGCCAGGATTATAGGTGTGAGCCACCACGCCCTGCCACCACTCTTGAGTGTTCTTTTTTTATGAAAACAACCAATTGGCCTTAGAGTTAAAGGTTGGACTAGCCAGCACATGCTTAGCATCACAGTGTGTATATAAAAGCATTTGAAAGTAAATTCCTTGTACCAGTACCTCTTTGGGCTGTTAACGATGTTCCTGTGAGTTACTTTATGTAATGTGTTCATAATATCATCTAATATTAAGTGCTATATAAGTATGTGGTATCATTATTATCGTAAGTGCTTTGATCTATCTTAAGAGCATGCGGTTTTATATGGTCATGTTATTTTTCCCACCAAATATCTGGTCTCCCATATAACATACCAAAAGGAAGTTGGTGCGATTGATCCTCATTATTTGTGGATTGTGTATTTGTAAAGTCATCTACTTGCTAGATTTTATTCATAATCCCCAAACCAATACTCAAGGGGCTTTCACAGACATTTGTGGACATTGCACAGAGTGGTGACATTTGAGTCACCTGATGTACATGCTCCCAGCTGAGGTGGAACGATGTGAGACTCTCCCTTCTCATTTCAGCTCTCATGCTGTCAACAACATCCCTCTCATGGTCTATTTAGAGCTGTTTTTCACATTGTTGCGTTTTTTTCTTGGTGACTTCACTGTTTACAATGGTCCCCAAGCATAGTGCTGAAATGCTGTCCAGTGTTTCCGACTTCATCTGGTTACTGGAAGGAGCAAGTGGCACAAGCAACTACCACACTTGGCAAGAGTAGGTGGCTCCTGCCTTGCTTCGTGCAGTGGCCCTGCCCAGAACAACAGTGGCCCAAGGGATGTCAGGTTGCATGACTATTTTGACCCTGCATGCAGGAAGGCTACAATGTGTCTTACACAGAAAATATGTGTGTTAGATAAACTTCATTCCAGCATGAATTTTAGTGCTCTTGACTGTGAGTTCAATGTCAATTAATCAACTGTTTATATTAAATAACATGTATCAAAACAGAAACCACATAGAAAAAAGGTTATGTATTGATTTGTTGATGAAAATGTTATGAACAGAAGCTTGCATAAACCTAACCTTATATTTTCCATAGGAGCAGTGGTTCAGTATTCACTAATTCAGTGTTTGCAATGGCTTTATAGAACATAACTATCATGAATAAGGAGAATCAACTGTACTTACTTCTTAAGGCCTTCTTTTCGATGCTATCACTCTGCAATTGTTCAAGAACCTCAGGGGCAGAACTGGCTACATAATTTGTGGGGCTTAGTGCCAAGTGAAAATGCAAGACCCTTGTTGAAAAATTAAGACTTTTGCTGGGTGCTATGGCTTACACTTGTAATCTCAGCACTTTGGGAGGCCGAGGCAGGCAGATCACCTGAGGTCAAGAGTTTGAGACCAGCCTGGTCCAACATGGTGAAACCCTGTCTCCACTAAAAATACAAAAATCAGCCAGGTGTGGTAGTGGGTGCCTGTAATCCTAGCTACTTAGGAGGCTGAGGCAAGAGAATTGCTTGAACCTGGGAGGCGGAGGTTGCTGTGAGTTGAGATTGTGTCACTGCACTCCAGCCTGGGCAATAGACTAAGACTCCATCTCAAAAAAATAAAATAAATAAATAAATAAATAAAATTAAAATTAGGACTTTCAAGATGAGCATTAAACCAAGCCTGTGGGCCCTCTGTGGTTGCACATGTCACATGCCTACAAAGACAGCCCTGAATTCTGGGGTTAGTCAGTCTGAGAGACCACCTCTAAGCACCAGGCTGGGAGAGAGGGGAGAATCGGCTGCGCCCACACAGCTGTTGCTTCTGGTGGCCAATGATGTTGTAGTTGAAGGTGAAGGCTGTATATTTCAATAGATGCTACTTAGCCACAGTGCATTGGTGCCCTTGCTTGCCCAGGCCCCACCCAGGTTGCCATGCTCCTATTCCTGGAGCTCCCACCACATGACCAGTAACTTCTCCCCAAATCATGAACACTATGAAAGGGCCAGCTCTTGGTAGAGCATGGAATGCTCACCCAGATATCTACCGTGGTTTTGAAGCTTTGTTCAGGCAACTTTGGTGGCAGAACTCACCTAGTCCATCCAAATTCATCCTGCTGAGTTGCTCCAACTTTAATTTTGGGAGAATAGAATTTGGGATCACCAATATTTTTACCCAGGAGTTTCCTAGAGCTTGATGTTAATTTGACTTTTCTCATTCTAGAGGTCTATGTAGCAAGGTGGAGGACAGCTCTGCTAACTCAGAGGACCAGTAGGCTTATCCCCTCAAAGTGCAAATACCTATTAACCATGTCTGCATAATGCGCAGGCTACTTACGTGACCCGACATAGAATAATGACAATTTTCTGGGTCGGCTTTGGAAAAGCAGTAACAGTGATAGCATGAAGGTCATATATGTGGTTTGGCCTGTATCTTGTTCCATTCTGGCCATAACAAAATACATAAACAGGGTGGCTTCTAAACAAAAGTTATTTTTTCTTTACAGTTCTGGAGACTGGGAAGTCCAAGATCAGGATGGTCAGGTTCTGGGGAGGACCCTTTTCCAGGTTGCAGATGGCTGCCTTCTGGTTCCTCACATAGTGAAAGGAGTGAAGGAGCCACCCCACCCGCTCTGACCCTAGCCTCCTTGATAAGGCACTAATCCCATGTGTGAGGGTTCCACCCTCATGACCTAATCCACCTCTCCAAAGGCCACACCTCTTAATATCATCACCCTGGGGGTGAGAATTTCAGCATATGAATTTCGGGAGAATGATACAAACATTCAGACCATAGCAGCTTGCAAAGATATTTTTGTAAATATTCAAACTAGTTGCTAACATTTAAATCAGGAAATTTCACAAATTTCATGGCAGTCTCTCTGGGAAAAAAAAAAATTCTATTTTTTTTTTTTTTGATAACATTAGGCTTCCATTCCCATGTCCTCCATTGCCTGGAGCTGGATAGCAGCTCCCTCTTTACATGAAGCATGAGCTGTCCTCTTCCACAGCCCCCAGCTGTCCATTCCTCCCACTCACCTGCCTGGTTTGTGTGAGCAGGGCTGGTATCCATGGCTGACAGGGCCTGTGCTGAGCCCACTGGGCCCAGGTGGTTCCAGTTGTTAAATATTTTGAATATCTCCCCTGCTTGGAGCCATTTGAGTTGCTAACCTTGCTCTACAAAGAAGCAGCTGTCAGCTTCTTGCTAAAAAATAAATTTAAATTCTGACTCCAGGGTCATTCTGTTACACTGATTAATCTGTTAGATTGTCAGTATTTGCCACCATTTCATTTGTGGGAAGCAGAGCTTCTAGATTGAGTCTAAGAGGAATTCAGAAAGTCTGGCCATGTCTGTGCTGATAGAGTGGGTGCCCTGGAAAGCCAATTTGCATGAGGGCTGAGGCCCCTCCTGGGGGACAATTCATCCTGATGAAATGGGAGAACCAGGTACGGAGAGCCCGGCCTTGTCAGAGAAAGCTCAGTTGTCAGATAATGGCATGGTGCCTGACACCTGATTTCTCCCAGCTCCTATTGGCTTCTCTGTAGCCTTAGAGCACAGAGCAACAGGTAGGGAAGGAAGAGTTTTTCTTTACAAACTCTGGGGTATCTCTCTGACAGAGCTGGACATAAAAGAGATGAAGAAACATTCTTCCCTCATTACACCACAGACAACCCACCTGTGTTTTATTCTACACACTATGAGCACACCTGTTATATTATTGGCAGGGCCTGGCAGACACTTTAGTGCTGTTGGAGAAGATGTGTGGGCCTCTGTTGATGGTTTTGGGTCCTATCTAACCTCCCCCCACACCCTTCCATGTCCTTAACTTGTTGGAAACAGACACAGGAGGCAAATTGGCTCAGATTAAATGGAGCATGTGGCAGGACAGTTATACTGGCTGTAATTTTCTTAAAATACTTTGGTGTAGATGATGTGCATATGTGTGAAGTTAAGTTTAATATGTACCCTGGGAGTGTAGGTTAACATTTCAAGCATTCGTAGTCTCTTTACCTATTACTACATAGAAATCCACCCTAATATTTGGTAGGTTAGAAAGCAATATGTGAATCTCTCATGGTTCTGTGGTTGAATGGTCTCAGCTGGGCAGTTCTCAGAGTCTTTCATGTGCTTGCAGCCTGATGGCAGCAGGGGCTGGAGGCATCTGAAGGCTCATCTGCCTGGATATCCAAGGTGATTTCTTTCCTCATGTGTCCAGTGCTTGGGCTGGGATGGCTGGAACAATGAGACTAGCTGGGCATCTTTTTCTCCATGTGGTCTCCCCATGGGGCTAGTTTGGGCTTCCTCACATTATGGTGATCTCAGGGAGCCAGACTTCCAAGAGAGCATTCCAGGAGACCCTTGCCAAGGCTTCAAGGCTTCTTATCACTTAGCCCTGGAAGTCATGTGACATCACATCTTCTGCCACCAATGCTGACTGTGATGGTGGACTTTATGTATCAAACTTGCTAGGCTGTAGTACCCAGATAGTTGTTCAAGCATTATTCTAGATGTTTCTGTGAAGGTATCTTTTAAAGATGAGATTAACATTTACATCAGACTTTCAGAGTAAAGCAGATGGCCCTCCCTAGTGAGGGTGGGCCTCATCCAATTAGTTGAAGGCCTTAAGAGAGAAAAAGGACTGTTCTCCCTTGAGGAAGAGGGAATTCTGCCCATTGACTGCCTTTGAACATGAATGACAGCATTTCTCCCCTGAGTCTCCAGCCTGCCGGTCTGCCCCATAGATTTGACTTGTTAGCTTCCCCAGTTTCATGAGCCAATTCCTTAAAATCCCTCCCTGCCTTTCTCTCTCTCTGTTTCTCTATCTCTATTTCTATTTCTATCTATCTATATCTATTGGCCTAGTTTCAGAGGGAGGGGAATTAGATTTCCAAATAGAGGAGCATAAAAAAATGTTCAGCCAGCTCTAATCCATCATAATTCTCATCTGAAATTCCCACTGTCTGGGTAATTAGCTGGGATTTGAAAGAGCCTAATGAGGACTCCACCTTCCAGAGGTGGCTTCAAATATCTTGATCTGAAATCTCCAGTGAGAGGTTTTTATTTGCATAAGGGATGTGCAGAAATAATATTTTTCACCAGATGAGTGATTGGTTAAAAATATTTGCTTGCCAGAAAGACTCTGCAGGCATCACCACCTTTGAGTCAAGGAGGTTTAAGACCCCGGCCAGGAAAATATCCCAGCACAAACTGAAGGTTAGAAGGTCACTTAGCTGTGTGTCCTCCAATTCTCAGAGGCACCTGTTGTTTGATCCAACTAAAAGGGTGTTGATTACAAATGAATGAAATTCTCTTGAAATTTTCTTATTGGAGAGCCCAAGTATAGAAAACAAGATGTCTCTGAGTTTACAGAACAGGTTGCATGATTATTTTGAGCCCACATGCTCTGAGAAATGATTACACAAACAGAAAATTTGGTCTAAGACTAGTTTTTGTTCTAACATGCTACATAGCAGTGAGCTATGGGGGAGGAGCCACTTAGCTCCCAGCTACCTCTAAAGGTTGGCTGTGACCAACATTGCCTCCTTGTTCCAAATCTGATAATGTTGGGCAGCCCTATGGGCTTAGGTGAGTTGGCAACGGAGCTTCTCTGTCTTACATAGACCTTGGGATTCACATGACTTTGCTTTGCATATTTAGTTGCAGGCTAACGAACTGGAACTGGGAAATTGGAAGCTTGGCTAGGCTGGCCTGCAGCAGGCCCTACTTCATCTGATTACTGGAAGGAGCAAGTGGCACAAGCAACCACCATGCTTGGCAAGAGTAGGTGGCTCCTGCTGTCCTTGCTTAGTGCAGTGGCCCTGCCCAGGACTAAGGTGGCCCAAGGAATATCAGCTGGTCCCATCTCACCAATCATATTCATTACTCCTCCTTCCAAGGGGAGGAGCAGGGAAGAGCTGGAGGGGGTACTCTACTGCTGTTCCGTCCAGAGAATAGGGAAGAAGCCTCCCTTGGAAATAAGAGAATAGAGGAAGGGATATCCCAGCAAAGGTATTTAAGACTCTTGCTGATAATCCTAGATACAGCTGCAGAGACAATGATGGAATCCTGCAGGGGCAGTGTAGACATGAACCACTGACATTGAGGATATTATTGTGACACTGTCCTCACACTGGTGATGGCTGAGGAGAGCCCTATTGTATCCACATGCATTAGTTGTTTCCTGATGAAGACATGAGGCTCAGGTCTGACATTCCCTATGAACTGCCCTTTCTTCAGCCACTTTGCACCAGTACAGTTCTCTGACCATGGTGGGATCTAAATAAGTATTTGTTGAGTTAATGAGCCCAGCAATAAGAGGCCAGGGCAGGCAGTGGGTCTGGTATGAACATTAGGGAGGTTCTTGGTATGTAATTTTACAAACTTGAATGATGTGCAGAGAAACAACCTCCTTTTAAATGAAAGCTGACTTGTGGACTTCTAGGGTTGATTTACCATTTTAATTTAATTTTTTTTGTATGTTAAGGTATTTATTTTGAATTTCAGAAACTACAGTATTTTTGATTTTTAATTAAGAAAAGACATTTTAGAATTTCTAGATAGGACTTTGAAAATAAACATAGCACAATATACACAAAAGTAAATGACATTACATTAAATTTTACATTGTTTTGCAGTTTCAAATTTCATATGAATGTTCTAAAACAAATTTTAAAATTCTTTTCAATGTTTTGCTTCCCTCGGTGTTCATTATTGCCTATTTATAAAGTCATAAAAGGCCGAAAAATAAGTTTTTACTCATATTGAAAACCTGATTTTTTTTTCCTTAAAATGAGGGTCTCTCACTATGTTGCCCAGGCTGGTCTCAAACTCCTGGGCTCAAGGGATTCCCCCCCTCAGCCTGCTGAGTAGCTAGAACAATAGGCCTGCGTGGCCACACCCAGCTGAAAGCCTAATTTTTGTTTGTTTGTTTGTTTTGAGACAGAGTCTGGCTCTCTCACCAGGCTGGAGTGCTGTGACATGATCTTGATTCACTGCAGCCTCTGCCTCCCTGGTTCAGGCGATTCTCCTGCCTCTGTCTCCCGAGTAGCTAGGACTACAGGCACACACCACCACGCCCAGATAATTTTTGTATTTTTAGTAGAGAGACGGGGTTTCACCATGTTGACTAGGATGGTCTCGTTCTCTTGACCTCGTGATCTGCCTGCCTCGGCCTCCCAAAGTGCTAGGATTACAGGAGTGAGCCACCGCGCCTGACCGAAAGCCTATATTTTTATCCTCTGATGGATGAGAACGGAGGGGTATCTCCCACTCTCTAAGCTGGTGCAGTTCTAGTCCTAGGCCTGTAAATGTAGATCACAATCCTGATGAAGTCATGGGTTCCATCAGTGTTATTCTGGCATTCTTTTTTTTTTTTTCTTTTTTCTTTTCTTTTCTTTTCTTTTATTTTATTATATTTTAAGTTCTAGGGTACATGTGCATAACGTGCAGGTTTGTTACATATGTATACTTGTGCCATGTTGGTGTGCTGCACCCATCAACTCGTCAGCACCCATCAATTCATCATTTATATCAGGTATACCTCCCCAGTGCAATCCCTCCCCCCTCCCCCCTCCCCATGATAGGCCCCAGTGTGTGATGTTCCCCTTCCCGAGTCCAAGTGAGCTCATTGTTCAGTTCCCACCTATGAGTGAGAACATGCGGTGTTTGGTTTTCTCTTCTTGTGATAGTTTGCTAAGAATGATGGTTTCCAGCTGCATCCATGTCCCTACAAAGGATGCAAACTCATCCTTTTTTATGGCTGCATAGTATTCCATGGTGTATATGTGCCATATTTTCTTAATCCAGTCTGTCACTGATGGACATTTGGGTTGATTCCAAGTCTTTGCTATTGTGAATAGTGCTGCAATAAACATAAGTGTGCATGTGTCTTTGTAGTAGAATAATTTATAATCCTTTGGGTATATACCCAGTAGTGGGATGGCTGGGTCATATGGTACATCTAGTTCTAGATCCTTGAGGAATTGCCATACTGTTTTCCATAATGGTTGAACTAGTTTACAATCCCACCAACAGTGTAAAAGTGTTCCTATTTCTCCACATCCTCTCCAACACCTGTTGTTTCCTGATTTTTTAATGATTGCCATTCTAACTGGTGTGAGATGGTATCTCATTGTGGTTTTGATTTGCATTTCTCTGATGGCCAGTGATGATGTGCATTTTTTCATGTGTCTGTTGGCTGTATGAATGTCTTCTTTTGAGAAATGTCTGTTCATATCCTTTGCCCACTTTTTGATGGGGTTGTTTGTTTTTTTCTTGTAAATTTGTTTAAGTTCTTTGTAGATTCTGGATATTAGCCCTTTGTCAGATGCGTAGATTGCAAAAATTTTCTCCCATTCTGTAGGTTGCCTGTTCACTCTGATGGTAGTTTCTTTTGCTGTGCAGAAGCTCTTTAGTTTAATTAGATCCCATTTGTCAATTTTGGCTTTTGCTGCCGTTGCTTTTGGTGTTTTAGACATGAAGTCCTTGCCCATGCCTATGTCATGAATGGTACTACCTAGGTTTTCTTCTAGGGTTTTTATGGTATTAGGTCTAACATTTAAGTCTCTAATCCATCTTGAATTAATTTTCATATAAGGAGTAAGGAAAGGATCCAGTTTCAGCTTTCTACTTATGGCTAGCCAATTTTCCCAGCACCATTTATTAAATAGGGAGTCCTTTCCCCATTTCTTGTTTCTCTCAGGTTTGTCAAAGATCAGATGGTTGTAGATGTGTGGCATTATTTCTGAAGGCTCCGTTCTGTTCCATTGGTCTATATCTCTGTTTTGGTACCAGTACCATGCTGTTTTGGTTACTGTAGCCTTGTAGTATAGTTTGAAGTCAGGTAGCGTGACGCCTCCGGCTTTGTCCTTTTGACTTAGGATTGTCTTGGCAATACGGGCTCTTTTTTGGTTCCATATGAACTTTAAAGCAGTTTTTTCCAATTCTGTGAAGAAACCCACTGGTAGCTTGATGGGGATGGCATTGAATCTATAAATAACCTTGGGCAGTATGGCCATTTTCACGATATTGATTCTTCCTATCCATGAGCATGGTATGTTCTTCCATTTGTTTGTGTCCTCTTTTATTTCACTGAGCAGTGGTTTGTAGTTCTCCTTGAAGAGGTCCTTTACATCCCTTGTAAGTTGGATTCCTAGGTATTTTATTCTCTTTGAAGCAATTGTGAATGGAAGTTCATTCCTGATTTGGCTCTCTGCTTGTCTGTTATTGGTGTATAAGAATGCTTGTGATTTTTGCACATTAATTTTGTATCCTGAGACTTTGCTGAAGTTGCTTATCAGCTTCAGGAGATTTTGGGCTGAGACAATGGGGTTTTCTAAATATACAATCATGTCATCTGCAAACAGGGACAATTTGACTTCTTCTTTTCCTAACTGAATACCCTTGATTTCTTTCTCTTGCCTGATTGCCCTAGCCAGAACTTCCAACACTATGTTGAATAGGAGTGGTGAGAGAGGGCATCCCTGTCTTGTGCCAGTTTTCAAAGGGAATTTTTCCAGTTTTTGCCCATTCAGTATGATATTAGCTGTGGGTTTGTCATAAATAGCTCTTATTATTTTGAGGTACGTTCCATCAATACCGAATTTCTTGAGCGTTTTTAGCATGAAGGGCTGTTGAATTTTGTCAAAAGCCTTTTCTGCATCTATTGAGATAATCATGTGGTTCTTGTCTTTGGTTCTGTTGATATGCTGGATTACGTTGATTGATTTGCGAATGTTGAACCAGCCTTGCATCCCAGGGATGAAGCCCACTTGATCATGGTGGATAAGCTTTTTGATGTGCTGCTGAATCCAGTTTGCCAGTATTTTATTGAGGATTTTTGCATCGATGTTCATCAGGGAGATTGGTCTAAAATTCTCTTTTTTTGTTGTGTCTCTGCCAGGCTTTGGTATCAGGATGATGTTGGCCTCGTAAAATGAGTTAGGGAGGATTCCCTCTTTTTCTATTGATTGGAATAGTTTCAGAAGGAATGGTACCAGCTCCTCCTTGTACCTCTGGTAGAATTCAGCTGTGAATCCATCTGGTCCTGGGCTTTTTTTGGTGGGTAGGCGATTAATTATTGCCTCAATTTCAGAGCCTGCTATTGGTCTATTCAGGGATTCAACTTCTTCCTGGTTTAGTCTTGGGAGAGTGTAAGTGTCCAGGAAATTATCCATTTCTTCTAGATTTTCTAGTTGATTTGCGTAGAGGTGTTTATAGTATTCTCTGATGGTAGTTTGTATTTCTGTGGGGTCGGTGGTGATATCCCCTTTATCATTTTTTATTGCGTCTATTTGATTCCTCTCTCTTTTCTTCTTTAGTAGTCTTGCTAGCGGTCTGTCAATTTTGTTGATCTTTTCAAAAAACCAACTCCTGGATTCATTGATTTTTTGGAGGGTTTTTTGTGTCTCTATCTCCTTCAGTTCTGCTCTGATCTTAGTTATTTCTTGCCTTCTGCTAGCTTTTGAATGTGTTTGCTCTTGCCTCTCTAGTTCTTTCAATTGTGATGTTAGAGTTTCAATTTTAGATCTTTCCAGCTTTCTGTTGTGGGCATTTAGTGCTATAAATTTCCCTCTCCACACTGCTTTAAATGTGTCCCAGAGATTCTGGTATGTTGTATCTTTGTTCTCATTGGTTTCAAAGAACATCTTTATTTCTGCCTTCATTTCGTTATGTACCCAGTAGTCATTCAGGAGCAGGTTGTTCAGTTTCCATGTAGTTGAGCGGTTTTGATTGAGTTTCTTAGTCCTGAGTTCTAGTTTGATTGCACTGTGGTCAGAGAGACAGTTTGTTATAATTTCTGTTCTTTTACATTTGCTGAGGAGTGCTTTACTTCCAATTATGTGGTCAATTTTGGAATAAGTGTGATGTGGTGCTGAGAAGAATGTATATTCTGTTGACTTGGGGTGGAGAGTTCTATAGATGTCTATTAGGTCCACTTGGTGCAGAGATGAGTTCAATTCCTGGATATCCTTGTTAACTTTCTGTCTCGTTGATCTGTCTAATGTTGACAGTGGAGTGTTGAAGTCTCCCATTATTATTGTATGGGAGTCTAAGTCTCTTTGTAAGTCTCTAAGGACTTGCTTTATGAATCTGGGTGCTCCTGTATTAGGTGCATATATATTTAGGATAGTTAGCTCTTCCTGTTGGATTGATCCCTTTACCATTATGTAATGGCCTTCTTTGTCTCTTTTGATCTTTGATGGTTTAAAGTCTGTTTTATCAGAGACTAGGATTGCAACCCCTGCTTTTTTTTGTTCTCCATTTGCTTGGTAGATCTTCCTCCATCCTTTTATTTTGAGCCTATGTATGTCTCTGCATGTGAGATGGGTCTCCTGAAGACAGCAGACTGATGGGTCTTGACTCTTTATCCAGTTTGCCAGTCTGTGTCTTTTAATTGGAGCATTTAGTCCATTTACATTTAAGGTTAATATTGTTATGTGTGATCTTGATCCTGCCATTATGATATTAACTGGTTATTTTGCTCATTAGTTGATGCAGTTTCTTCCTAGGCTCGATGGTCTTTACATTTTGGCATGTTTTTGCAATGGCTGGTACCGGTTGTTCCTTTCCATGTTTAGGGCTTCCTTCAGGGTCTCTTGTAAGGCTGGCCTGGTGGTGACAAAATCTCTAAGCATTTGCTTATCTGTAAAGAATTTTATTTCTCCTTCACTGATGAAACTTAGTTTGGCTGGATATGAAATTCTGGGTTTAAAATTCTTTTCTTTAAGAACGTTGACTATTGGCCCCCACTCTCTTCTGTCTTGTAGAGTTTCTGCCGAGAGATCTGCTGTCAGTCTGATGGGCTTCCCTTTTTGGATAACCCGACCTTTCTCTCTGGCTGCCCTTAAGATTTTTTCCTTCATTTCAACTTTGGTGAATCTGGCAATTATGTGTGTTGGAGTTGCTCTTCTGGAGGAGTATCTTTGTGGCGTTCTCTGTATTTCCTGAATTTGAATGTTGGCCTGCCCTGCTAGGTTGGGGAAGTTCTCCTGGATGATATCCTGAAGAGTGTTTTCCAATTTGGTTCCATTTTCCCCCTCACTTTCAGGCACCCCAATCAGACATAGATTTGGTCTTTTTACATAATCCCATACTTCTTGCAGGCTTTGTTCATTTCTTTTTCTTCTTTTTTTCTTTTGGTTTCTCTTCTCGCTTCATTTCATTCATTTGATCCTCAATCGCTGATACTCTTTCTTCCAGTTGATCGAGTCGGTTACTGAAGCTTGTGCATTTGTCATGTATTTCTCGTGTCATGGTTTTCATCTCTGTCATTTCGTTTATGACCTTCTCTGCATTAATTAGTCTAGCTGTCAATTCTTCCACTCTTTTTTCAAGATTTTTAGTTTCTTTGCGCTGGGTACGTAATTCCTCCTTTAGCTCTGAGAGGTTTGATGGACTGAAGCCTTCTTCTCTCATCTCGTCAAAGTCATCTCTGACCAGCTTTGATCCGTTGCTGGCGATGGGCTGTGCTCCTTTGCAGGGGGAGATGCGCTCTTATTTTTTGAATTTCCAGCTTTTCTGCCCTGCTTTTTCCCCATCTTTGTGGTTTTATCTGCCTCTGGTCTTTGATGATGGTGACGTACTGATGGGGTTTTGGTATAGGTGTCCTTCCTGTTTGATAGTTTTCCTTCTGACAGTCAGGACCCTCAGCTGTAGGTCTGTTGGAGATTGCTTGAGGTCCACTCCAGACCCTGTTTGCCTGGGTATCAGCAGCAGAGGTTGCAGAAGATAGAATATTGCTGAACAGCGAGTGCACCTGTCTGATTCTTGCTTTGGAAGCTTCCTCTCAGGGGTGTACTCCACCCTGTGAGGTGTGGGGTGTCAGACTGCCCCTAGTGGGGGATGTCTCCCAGTTAGGCTATTCAGGGGTCAGGGACCCACTTGAGCAGGCAGACTGCCCCTTCTCAGATCTCAACCTCCGTGTTGGGAGATCCACTGCTCTCTTTAAAGCTGTCAGACAGAGTTGTTCGAGTCTGCACAGGCCTCTGCTGCTTTAGCTGTGGCCTGTCCCCAGAGGCGGAGTCTACAGAGACAGGTAGGTTTCCTTGAGCTGCTGTGAGCTCCACCCAGTTCGAGCTTCCCAGCAGCTTTGTTTACCTACTTAAGCCTCAGCAATGGCGGGCGCCCCTCCCCCAGCCTCGCTGCTGCCTTGCGGTTAGATTGCCGCAGACTGCTGTGTTAGCAAGGAGGGAGGCTCCGTGGGCGTGGGACCCTCCCGGCCAGGGGTGGGATATATTCTCCTGGTGTGCCGGTGTGCTTACAGTGCAGTATTGGGGTGGGAGTTACCCGATTTTCCAGGTATTGTGTGTCTCAGTTCCCCTGGCTAGGAAAAGGGACTCCCTTCCCCCTTGCGCTTCCCAGGTGAGGCGATGCCTCACCCTGCTTCAGCTCTCGCTGGTCAGGCTGCAGCAGCCGACCAGCACCGATTGTCCGGCACTCCCGAGTGAGATGACCCCAGTACCTCAGTTGAAAATGCAGAAATCACCGGTCTTCCGTGTCGCTCGCGCTGGGAGATGGAGACTGAAGCTGTTCCTATTCGGCCATCTTGCTCCCAACCTATTCTGGCATTCTTAGCATAATTGTCATGAACATATTTAAAATATTTTAGGCCACTGAGCAGGTGTAGGTTGTCCCCATAGTCAGTAAGAGGAGAAAGGCCATTTCCTGCCTAACTTGATTCCACCTGAAATTATCCATTTGACTTTGGGACTTGACTGAATGTTGGTATGTTGGCTGAAATGACACCAAAATATTGACTGTAATGGCAAGGGTAAAATGTACTCCTCTGTTTTATTAATAGCTACTAATGTAATTATATATATATATATATTTTGAGACAGGGTCTTGCTCTGTCACCCAGGCTAGAGTGCAGCAGCATGATCTCAGCTCACTGCAACCTCTGCCTCCCAGGTTCAAGCAATTCTCATGCCTCAGCCTTCTGAGTAGATGGATTACAGGTGCGTGCCACCATGCCTGGCTAATTTTTGTATTTTTAGTAGAGAGGGGGTTTCACCATGTTGGACATGCTGGTCTCAAACTGCTGGCTTCAAGTGATCTGCCTGCCCTGGCCTCCTCAAGTGCCAGGATTATAGGAGCCACTGTGCTTGGCCAATTTTATAATTTTTTTTTAACAAAAAAAATTAAACAATAGCATCCAACCATATGTACGTAAATATTTTATATATATATATTTACATTCATAAGAATAATGATTAGTTTTCTGGATGAAGAACTGAGGCCCCAGAGTTAACTAGATCAGTGGCTCAAGCTAGGCTGCATTTTAGAATCAAGGGCAGTGATGTCCAAGTCACAGTGACCAGTGGCATCAGAATCTTTTGGGGTGGGATCCTTTTATTACTATTTTGTAAAGGTCCCCAAGTTAAATTTGAAAAGTGAATTAGGTCATATTAGGTCAGAGATTAATACAAGTTATACTGCTGATTATCTTACCCTAGCAAGTATAGGTTAGTTTTTGTGATTTTCTTACGGATGCTGTTTCTAATAAAAGAAGAGGTTGATCTCTTGCTCAATGCAACTAAAAGGTGAGCTATAAAATCACACAGGTGATCACATCTCTACCCAAAGAACAGTGGCGCACCATACTTAACCTCAGCGCTAGTTCTTATCCTCAGGTGCTTGTTGTCATTCATTCTTGGGACTTCAAAATAAATATATGGATATCCAGGAACCGCCTTAGACTAGATAAGTCAAAATCAATCATAAGGAGAGATACCTGAGCATATGAACTTTAAAAAGGTTCATGATTTTGATGCCTCATCCTGGATGGAACTCTCTCATAGTATGTCACACAGTATGTCCTTAGCTGTATTCAGTAAAATTACCGGGAAGCAGATTCCAGTTTAAGAGAAGACAATGAAAATAATTTAGAGATACCAAGTAAGAATGGTTTTTTGTTGTTGTTTTGTTTTTGTTTTTGTTTTTGTTTTTTTTGAGATGGAGTCTTGCTCTGTTGCTAGGCAGGAGTGCAGTGGCACGATTTTGGCTCACTGCAACCTCCGTCTATCCGGTTCAAGCAATTCTCCTGCCTCAGCCTCCCAAGTAGCTGGGACTACAGGCGTGAGCCACCATGCCCAGCTAATTTTTGTATTTTTAGTAGAGATGGGGTTTCATCATGTTGGCCAGGATGGTCTTGATCTCTTGACTGCGTGATCCGCCCACCTCTGCCTCCAAAAGTACTGGGATTGTAGGTGTGAGCCAGTACGCCCTGCCTGGAATGGTTTTAAAGCAGTGAGCTCTCTGTGGCTGGAAGAATAAAAGCAAAGGTTGAATTATCACTCGCTGGGAATGCTATCAAGCGGTTTCAGTAAGTACTTGGATCACATGATATTTGAATTTCCTCACAATTCTTAAGTTTCTATAGCCAAAACTTCCAACAGATCACATTTAATGGATATAGACATTGTCATGAAAACTCATGATTTTACCAGAAATTATCACAGTTATTTTGTCTGTAAAATGGATTAGAATTTAGTAGTACTGATGGAACATTGCCTCTGACATCAGTCTTACTGAGGGGAATACGTTTCCCCTCCTCTTCATGCTTGGATGGAGGGAAGGGAAATTCTCCTTGCTCCTTCAAAGCGAGAAGTGTAGGAAAAAGCTCTCTGAACCCTCATTCATTCCTTCCCAACAGAGAACTGTCTCATCCCATGGGTGATACAAGAAGGAACTGAGCATGTGTGGTCCGGCCCTTGGTGGACCTTGAAAGCTAACTGGTCTCAGAATGCAAAGATGGGCTCTGCCCCAACAAGGCAGAGGCTCACAGTTCTTTCCAATCAGGGAGAAATATTAGTGTCTGATTGGAGAAAAATTCAGCCTTCTCTATTTCACCTTATTCACTGATAAAGTGGATATTTTTAACTTGTTCGTAAGTGAAGAGGGGAATAAGAGAATTACCTGTTGGTGTCCTTAAACCCCTCACCTATCACAATACAGCAGTAAACTGTAACTGTCCATCTCTATGATACTTGGGTTCTGAAATGGCATTGCATTATTTTTTTCAAGTCAGTGAACTCTCATATTCTAAAGAATAAAAAGAACAAGACATTATATAAAATCCCTCTTTCTTTACTGGCATAAAAAATTTGGGATTTCTAACTGCTGAATTGTCTGTCCCTAAGAAATATTAACATTTTTCAAGTTTCCAGTTTATTGGGAATAATCTTAGTCATGACCTGCAGAAGTTGGTCCTGGACAATCTGGAGATGGGTCTTCTTTATCTTTGTAGGCTGTTCCAAACCAAATACAATACAGAAGTTCTTCTCTTAAATAACTAGTCAATATTTGTAATTTTTCCAGTACACTTAAATCTTCACTCTTATATTCATCTTCGTCCCATTCTTTTTCTTCTTCATCTTCTTCAGTCTCTTCTTCAAGCCTCAACCAGCCGTGCTTCCCTGGGAACCTGAATATTTTCCTGGGTGTCCAATTGTTGACAGACTCATTGACTTCTTCTGAGATCTCCTTCTAGCTTCATTTCATCTTGCCTATTTTTAAGTTGCATTCGAAACTGTTCTGCAGCTTTTTCTTCAGCTTGGTTATTCATGTGAATCTTTTTTCTGTAGCTTTCTAATTTTTCCTCTGCTTTCCGTTTTAATGATGCCTCATGAGCAAATGCCACTTTTCCCTGTTTTGATATTGAGAGGAATCGGTTCAATAATACCACCTCCACTCTCACCAAGTGCCTGACCACTTTTATAGCCCATCTTTTGGAGCAAGGCAAACCCTTTGTTTTCACAGGCTAGCACATTCTTCAACCCATTGTCACATCTTTCTTGTTCTTCTTTTAAACTCTTCTGCCTGAGTTTCAAATAGCTTCCGGTTGCTTTTCTTCTTTCCAACGGGCTTCTCAGATTTGCCTTAGCATTTGCAAGCCTGGTCTGATATCCTCTTGGACATTAATGAAGGAATCAGGCATTAGTCCTCTTCTTCTGCCATGTTCAACTTCATATGGCTATAGTATCTGACAGCTCTCTACTCGCCCTGGTTCAGCTCTGGGGAGTGTGTGCTGGGCATGCACCCATCGACCAGTGTCGGACTTTCGGGCCTCGGCTCCCTACCATTTTTATCATTTCTTAAATTCTCAGAATTGGAGAACTAGGTGTGGTGGATGTTTTCTCTTTGTCCCTCTAACCTATGCTATGTTCCCTCCTTCCACTCTGCTCTATGTCCTGGGAGGCTGACCTGTCTGAACCTTATCAGTGGGCTCCCTTGTCGTTTGGCACCTGATTGGGTTCAGCTCATGGGGAGCCCAGACTGTGAAGTCAGGGCATTAATTTTCCACTTTACCCTTTTCCTATAGGTCTCAGCTTCTAATAGGATGTCCTCTCTCTAGAATCTGTGCCCCATCTCCATCTCTGCACCCCTCTTCTCCTCCTTCCCTCTCTGTGTCTCCCTCAACCCCCAACATGCTTCATCCTTATTTTGCCCCTTTAGGACTTTGGTAACTGTCTTTCCTTACACCCTCCTTACACTTTTATAACTAGTATCTATTTAAAATTCTCCTTGAATTACTTAACCTGAGTATGTATCTCTTTCCTGCGTGGACCCCAACCCATATTTTAGGTCAGTGGTTTTAAACTGGGGGTGATTTTATCCCCCGGGAAACATTTGGTAATGTCTAGAGACACTGTTTTGTTTTGTTTGTTTTAAATTTTATTTTAGGTTCAGGGTTACATGGGCAGGTAAACTGCATGTTGGATGGGTTTGGTACACAGATCATTTTATCACTTAGGTAATAAGAATATTATACAATAAAGGCTGGGCGCGGTGGCTCAAGCCTGTAATCCCAGCACTTTGGGAGGCCGAGACGGGTGGATCACGAGGTCAGGAGATCAAGACCATCCTGGCTAACATGGTGAAACCCTGTCTCTACTAAAAAAATACAAAAAACTAGCCAGGTGAAGTGGCGGGCACCTGTAGTCCCAGCTACTCGGGAGGCTGAGGCAGGAGAATGGCGTAAACCCAGGAGGCGGAGCTTGCAGTGAGCTGAGATCCGGCCACTGCACTCCAGCCTGAGCGGGAGAGAGAGAGGCCGCCTCTCTCCCAAAAAAAAAAAAAAAAAAAAAAAGATTATACAATAGGTAGTTTTTCAGTCCTCTCCCTCCTTCCACCCTTCACCCTCAAGCAAGCCCTGGTGTCTGCTGTTCCCTTCTTTGTGTCCATATGTGCTCACTGTTTAGCTCCCACTTATAAGAGAGAACATATGGTATTTTGTTTTCTATTCCTGTTAGTTCACTTAGTATAATGACTTCCAGCTCCACCTATGTTGCTGCAAAGGGCATAATCTTGTTCTTTTTTATGGCTGCATGGTGTTCCCTGGTGTATATGTACCACATTTTCTTTATCTAGCCTACTATCGATAGGCACCTAAGTTGATTCCGTATCTTTGCTATTTTGAACAGTGCTGCAATGATCATATGAGTGCAATTGTCTTTATGGTAGAATGATTTATATTCCTTTTGATATATAACCAATACTGGGATTGCTGGGGTGGAATGGTAATTCTGCTTTGAGTTCTTTGAGAAATCACAAAACTGCTTTCCACAGTGGCTGAACTGATTTGCATTCCTACCAGTAGTGTATAAGCATTCCTTTTTTTCCAAAACCTTGCCAGCATCTATGATTTTTTTGACTTTTTAATACTAATCATTCTGATCGGTGTGAGCTAGTATCTCATTGCAGTTTTGATTTGCGTTTCTTTAATGATTAATGATGTTGAACATTTTTTCATGTGCTTGGTGGCCACATGTATGTTATCTTTTGTGAAGTGTCTGTTCATGTAGAGACCCTGTTGATGGTCACAACTGGAGGTGGTTTGGGGATGTTTGCTACTGGCATCTAGTGGGTAGAGGGCAGGGATGCTACTAAATCCTGCAATGCACAGAACAGTCCCCTACAACAGACAGTTATCCAGCCCAAATGTCAGTGATGCTGAGGTTGAGAAACCCCACTTTAGATGTTCACTCACATCTGCTATCACATCACAACCATAAAATCAACACATGTTTACAAACTGCATATAAATAAGAACCACTGAAATTCAAAGTTACAATGTTAACTGAAAGTTAAGGATGGAGTTATTTTGCTGAAATTAAATTGCTGCTCACAATACAAGTGTGGCCCTGACTGCTTTGGTGCTGGTTGTTTTTTAGTTTGTTGTATCTAAACTCCGTAAGCTGGAGGATAACTCACTTCTCTTAGTATGTCTCTCTACAAAAGCTACCAGAAAAGTAAAAAATGGTTGTTCCTAGGGCATGCAGCAGGATTTTGTTGGCTTTTACTTTGCACCAATATAATTTTTATCTAAAGTCTACCATTATTATTTTTCTCATTAACCCACATCAATTGAAGCTATGTTCATTGGTGCCAATATGTTCATAAATGCAACTGCAAAGGACATGGGGTCCTATGGCCCTATGGCAATACTTAGTCCTTCAGATATTTTTTAAGCTATCATAAAAATTAAGGCAGGATATTTAAATAAAATATGGAAGACTCACAGAAACTTTAGAATCTACCCTTGGAGTCCTGTGAGAAAAACACTGTTCTGGTGTTTGATGGAAAACGGGAGTAGCCCCTAGTTTCTCCCCATGGTTGGTGATGGAAATGCGGAAAGCTTCCACTGTGGACAGAAGGTTTTGATAATGGGCAAATAGAGCTTTCTTCTTGGCTGTAATTTTTTTTTAATGCCTCAAAGATAAAGAAAGCTCTTTCTAATAAAATCTTTATCCCCAAGCGGTACACAGCGGGGGGTTCTTACGTATTCCAATCAACATGTTTTCCTTTCTCAGCTATGGCTTTCTAGATGAACTTCCCTTGTAATAGGAAGGAAGATAGTAACATGAGGTTTTTCTCTGCATGAGAAAGATTTGTTTAGTTTCCTCCTTTTTCCCCTGGCTGGGGAGGTGTGTAAGCTTCTAAAGGCTGAGGAGTTTTCTCTGTACAGACCTGCTTTGCCGAGGGCTGTATTCCAAATTCCATGAGGACAATACAAACCTTATTCCTGTATCTAATAACACATTCAACTGACCATATCAATCACAAAATCTTGTGTTGCTTTTTATTTTGCTCAAGTGGTAGCACCTTTTGCAAATCTAAAACAATTATGAAACCATTTAAAAACAATAATGCTTAAATGCAAATACTTAAATGTTATTAAACTGTTAGCATCTTGCTGAATTATTTCCTTATGGTTAATTACTTCATTTCTTTATAGTCAGCCATGATGGATTGCCAGTTAGGGTTGTTTCCTACTTTGTAAGAAAACATAGTTACATGCTTTGAAACTGCTCTGGATACCCACAACAACTTTCAAAATAGTCTCATAGAAATTTTTTGTTTTTTATGGGGGGCCCTTCATTTTAATTTGGTTTTTATTTTTAAATAAATATTTAGCTACCGTGATTTTGATGAAAAGCTCTTTACTGGCTTAATGAAGGATTTTTATGGATCTATATAACATCAGTGTCTTAATTACTACAAATGGATAATAAACCCTTTTTCATAGATGAGAATGGGAAACACACAGAGTGAGCACCATTAGGAACAATTGGATTTTCACTTGATAATTCAGTAAAAAAAAAAAAAAATGTAAATACTGCAAATAATAGCCCAAGGGGGAGTCTCTGCAGCTCCACCAGAAACCATAGAGCATAACTAATTCTTACAGAGATTTTCTCTGTGTTTTTCGGGCTGTGACAAAAGCAAAATATAAATTCATGCAGGGAATGAAATAGTTGTTCATTTGGTGGGTGCTAATTAATTTCTCTCTGTTCACTGGAGACATTTAATTCCTCATCATAAAAGGTTCTTGAATTTAGGAAGATACCCAGAGAGGAATATATGGCTCTAGGCAAGTAGCCGCAGTATACCAGGAGTATTGAAGATTCTTAAGATGTGTGTATGACTTTAAGGAATTCACTTGGTTTTAGAAACTCACTTCTTGCTCATTCATATTGGCCCATGTCTGGTTAGCAAAAGGCCAATCACAAAATAGTCTCAGAAAAGTTGTAGTTTCACTACTTCACATAAGAAAATGAAGAGCCATTTAGTAGATCTTGCATGAGTTACTGAAATATCTCACTCTTAATAATTTCCTAAGCAGAGATTTTCAAACTAGAGTGTGTCCAAAAATGTTCTGAAAATGAGGTAAAATGCAGATTTGGGGGCTCTGCTCTTTGATAGTGATTCAGTAGTTTTGGGTAGAGTCCAGGGATCTTTGGTGACTACCACACACATGGAAACACATTTTGAAAACACTGGTTTCTTTTGGTAGATTAAATATTCCCCTTGGCATCACTCCTCTTCTTTTCTTTTTATTGTTTTTCTACTATATAAAAGTATTTAATTTTTCCCACCCCCTAGTCAGGTGGGCCCAAATTTGGAATATTAAAGTCTGCTTATATGTAGAAGCATGTTTTTCCCTCTTCTTGGCCATCCATTGTGTTCAGAGACTTTATATTATAGTATCCCAGAGATCATTCTAGAAATGGAATGACAACTGTTTGCAAAAAAGTGACTCATACATTGAGTACCTAACTGTATCTCTACCTTTTTCATAGGTCTGGCTTGAATTGACGTAGGGGGCCTAAAGACTCTAGGGTCTAGATATGAAGAAAGATTGTGTTCCCAGCTCCAAAAACTTAATTTGTAGGCTTTTTCTTATAAGATTTGGGGCCTGTGTTTACAATGACATTTGATTAAAGATAAAGTTTAAAGATTTAATTGGGATTTAGCATCTATTTCCAATAGCATAAAGCATTTCCTTTGCCTGTACTTTGCTCGCCTCTGTACCTTACCCCATTTAAAAATTCTCAATGTTCTATAGTGCCTCATTTATTTTCAAACGAACTGATTGCAAAACCAGAACATTTTCTTTTTCTACTTCAATTCCAGAATCTATGAAGTTGTCCTATTTTTCCCACCTCATAATTGACCTCATAAGATCAAACATCAAAAATTTTGATTCAAAAAGTAACACATTTTGAATTCTTAAAAGATCAAGAAAGTACAAAGGAGAAAATGAACATAGTTCAGTTCTACTTCCCTCAGATAATTCAGTTAATATTTTGGCACAGTTGACTCTTAATTTTCGAAACTTAGATTTTGTTTAAGAGCTTACATCACTCACTGTTAGAACGTTTTTGATAACATCTGATCTATATAGCCACACTTTGCCTTTCTTTTGGAGTACCTCTTAAGAGGAGAAAGAACTGTGGAGTTCTTAGAGATGCCCCCAAAGCCTTATAACAATTCTGTTGCTGACTCCTTTCCAACTTGGTGCTCTCTCCTCATTCTTTTGGAAGTTTTATGAGCTCCAATTTGGGACTAGTATAATAAATCATCTCCTCCCCCTCTTCTCTCTCCCTCTCTCTTCCCTCCCCCTTTTTTCTTCTCTTTCTTCCCCACTCCTCCTTCTCCTTCCTCTTTTTCCTTCTCCCCCTCCTTCTTCCTCCTCCTTCCCTCTCCCTCTCCTCTCCTTTTTCCTCCTCTTTCTTCCTCCTTCTCCTGCTTCTTCTCCCCCTCACATCTTTTCTCAGCTGGCCCTGTCTGGATGAAAACAACCCTTCCCATGGGACTCTCATCCATCAATACCCACGTGACACACTAGTGATGTGGATTTTTCTCTCTGTTGTGACTGCTGTAATTTGATATTTGCCATGCCAATAGCCACCACGTGTTTTCTTTTAGTTAAATGACATTTATTTGACATCCTTTGTCACATGAGTAATCTTTATCCTATGCAGTCCATCTATCTTCTTTTGGCGGCATTTTTTTGTTCAAATAATAGCAGTGGCATATATCCGCCAGTTATTGAACACTTTCAGCGTGCCAGGTGCTGGGGTGAGTAAATATATTTACTCACATAATCCTTGCATCTCTTTCTGAGGTCAATGGGGGCATCATGATTTAACAGGTGAGTCACCGAGGCTCATAGGGTTAAGGAATTTGCCTTACTGTGGCAGAGCTGGGATTCCACCCCGGTCTCCTGGATGCTAAAGTCAGTGAATTAACAAAATGTCCTCCCCAAAATTGAAGGAGCTTTAGAAAATGGCATTAAGATGTCTGCCAGTTGAGTGGCCCCCTAGAACAGAAAAGGTTTATTCTGCCAGGAGTTTCAGTGCAATGAAAACACTCCCATGGAATCTCAAGAGGTCCAAGTTCTAATGGAGTTATTCTCAAGGTCCTACCAACCCAATCTCTCACGCTCAAGGCATCCCAGACTTTAGGTCCACCCCGGAGGCTTTGTCTATGTTCAGTGATGCCTACGGCTCTAATTTGGCATCTTGAACAAAGCCCTTGGAGGATTCAGACAGTGAAGGGCTTCTTGTTACAATCACAAACAGTCTTACTTAGGAACTGTTGTCTGACTGAGCCAGGAAGCAGACAAGACGGTGTAGGTTGTGAAAATACTCCATTTGTCTGGGGTGAGACTGGACATGGGATGAGAGCTAGTGAAATGGGACCTGCTGTATTTCTCATGTAGAAAGAGAATAAATCTTTAGGCAAAGGGAAGGTGGAAATCTGCCTTGGAGTCTGGGAAGTCCATCCTAGAAGAGAGGAGGTGGTCACCAATGGCATCCCAGTGTAAGCTCTACTAAGTGACCCTTAAAACCTGTCAGACCCTGGCCAGACATGGGGGCATGGTGGCTCACACCTGTAATCCCAGCACTTGGGGAGGCTGTGGAGGATGGATCACAAGGTCAGGAGTTCAAGACCAGCCTGGCCAAGATGGTGAAACCTCATCTCTACTAAGAAAATACAAAAAATTAGCTGGGCGTGGCAGTGGATGCCTGTAATCCCAGCTACTCAGGAGGCTGAAGTAGGAGAATTGCTTGAACCCAGGAGGAAGAGGTTGCAGTGAACTGAGATCACGCCACTGCACGCTAGCCTGGGCGACAGAGTGAGACTCTATCTCAAAACAAAAACAAAAACAAAAACAAAAACAAACAAACAAAAAACCCCAAACAACCAAACAACAAAACCCGTCAGACTCAAATTTAATTTTAGTCAAATTTAGAAGAGAATTTCTTTGGAAAAATAAAATCAAGAATTTCAACTCTTGTTTTCATTGTTTGGAGGCTGATCATGAGAGGGGAATAAACAAGATGATTTTCCTCTTCAATAAAGATTTACCTGCAGGAGAGACCTTCTGTATTTGACCCCTCCCTTCTCTATACAACAAAATTATTTTCAGGAACAATTATGAAATGAGACAAAGGATAGACATGGACAAAAAGGATATTCAGTCTAAATTTTCTTTTATCAACTTTATGTATGGTCATGCTATTAAAAAATAAAGATAAATGTTACTGCACCAAAATGGAAAAAAGTAATGAACTAAAACTTGATTATATTAATGTGTTTTTTTTTAAATGGGGGAGAATCTTTATACGGATATTCTTTTGTAGTAATAGATACAGTTTTTCTTTTTAAAGCTTCTGCAAATCTGTCAAGTACTTCCAAAAGGTGGATCTTCACATATGCAGGTTTAGTAGATGGTATAGCCAGTTTTGTCAAACTATCTTTGCTCATGATTGGTTACAGAACAGTTATTAATTTTAATTTTAAAACATTTCTTTCACACACAGCAACAGATACACAAATATTTGGGAAAAATGTTAAATATAAGGCTAAATTTGACAATGATTCATAAAAATATTGTTTCACCACATGTTCTAGAATTCACAACATTGCCATGTCTTTGTTTATTCAGGACGGGTTTTAGGGGGTTTCAAATGTCTTTGCACTTGAAAAAATTTAAACACAAACACTCCAAGTGGTCATGCTGAATGACACAATTGAATGAACTCGAATTCTGTTTCTTGGTCTTTAGAACCACTGTGTTGTCTTTGTCTTTATTCTGGAGCTTCTGGGTAAACACAGAAGTATGTTGTCCTCTGGGGATTGGAAATAGGAACTGTGACCACAGCAAGCTCAAACTATTGGGAACTTTTTTGTGTGTGTGGGAGACAGTGTCTTGCTGTTTAACCCAGCTTGAATGCAGCGGCGCAATCTTGGCTTACTGCAACCTCCATCTCCCAGGTTTAAGCGATTCTTGTGCCTCAGCCATATGAATAGCTGGAATACAGCTGTGCGCCACCATGCCTGGCTAATTTTTGTATATTTAGTAGAGACTGGGTCTTGCCATAGTGTCCAGGCTGGTCTTGAACTCCTGACCTCAATTGATCCACCCACTTTGGCCTCCCAAAATGATGGGATTACAGCCATGAGCCACTGTACCTGGCCTGGGAACTTACTTTTGATACCAACACGAGCAGTTGAGTCCCTGTGTGTTCAGAGATGACTATGATACATTCTCAGAATTTACTTTCATGTAGAATATGATGTTTATTAAAGGATAAATAGGAAAGCCATGCTAATTTGAACCTTACACATTTGTATTATTGAAACCGAACAGAGTAACCACAATTGTTGAGACTCAGACCAATGAAAGTTTTTTGTTGTTTTTGTTTTAGGGATAATTTTTTCATTAACATTGTTTAGAATTGCCAGTGCATGGTGATTATGAAAAGGAGACCAACTCCTAGGTACTGTAGTTTTATTGTTTTTTATTTCCTGTTTTTTATTTCCAGGATCATATACCCTGCCGGGCCCTCGGTAATCTCTATTGAAAGGATTGCTTTGGCTTCAGATGTTTTGAGCTATTTCTAGGCCATTTTGAGACTCTCTTTTCCCACCACTTTTCTCCAATGAGAGCTCTTCAAGAACAGAATCTGGGCCAGGGTTAGGATTCTTTGGAAATGCAGTCTGTTGGAGGATGTAGTCCAGTCTGAGTGTATGAGCCCACTGCTCTACCCCCATGAAAACAGGAGCTCTCAGTCGCCCACCAGAGGGGGTGAATTTGTCTCATTCACTGTCATGCTCACTCCCTTACTGTGGTCAGAATTCCCTATGACTCTAGTACAGAGCAAAGGTAAATTGTAGATATCAAGATTGGATCCCTTTACCAAGGTGCCTCAATATACCAGCCCTCCCCCTTGCTACCTGAGGCAGAAATGGTGCCAACCCAGCTCTTTGAGCCATACCAGCAAGTTGTTTTGGGTTTTGCTTTTTTTTTTTTTTTTTTTTTCATCAGCTGTGCTTATCCCCCCTCCCCCAGTTGCAATTTTTCCTAAAATGGCTGCTGAATGGCACCATGTATCAGGAGACAATCTTGATCAGCTAATTCCATTAGGAGATGGCCCCTTTGCTGGACAATCTCATCAGAAATTCCCCTGGAGGAAAAATTAGTATTAAATTTGGTTGAGGGAATCCTAATTACATACGAAGACAGCCCCTATAAAATATATCCTTTGTGTGATGAGACCAAAAAGACCCAGGCATTCATCCTTATTTTGCTAGTGCTCACTTCTTAGAGATTTTATTTTTACCATAGAAACAATAAATACAGCAAGTGTGTTCCATGTTCAGTGTGGGATAGAATCCTTACTGAAATTAGGAGCATTGGGAGCCTCTGAGACTAATAAGTCCACAGAACATCTGGAAGAGAGGCAAATAAAATGTTTCTTGCAGTTTTTTTAGGGAGAAACAAATGGGATTTGGGGAGTAGGAGGTAGGTGACTGAAAGTGCTTTGTTTCACATGAAAGATGAAACGTGATTAGGCCAGGAGGTTCCCAAGGAACCCTGAATAATACAAACCAAAGCCTATTAGGCATCACATACTTCTTGTGTGAGGGGTTGTTTGCCAGTCCTGGGCTTATTTGCCTCTGCTCCATTCTTTGTCACTCTACTGCTGTTCTCAAGGAAGAGGGGAATGACCCTCGCAGGCTGTGTTTTTCAGGTTCCTTTATCACCTGTCTGGGTTGGGCCAATGGGATGCAGGGGTGGGAGGTTAGAGGCTAGGAGGCAGGAATAAACAAGGGAATCTTCCCCACTAGCCCTACCTTTTTGCTTGGGCAGTGTTTCTGGCAGCAGCTGTGTCTCCACTGCATGCCTGAAGGCATGTGATGGTTCTAGCTTATGCTGGTGGCCCCAGACCTGGGGCTCAGATAAAGCCACCCCGTGTTAGTTCATTTTGTGTTGCTATAAAAGAACACCCTAGACCGGGTAATTTATAAAGAAAATAGGTTGATTTGACTCACCGTTCTGCAGGCTGTATAAGAAGCATGGTGCTGGCATCTGCTTCTGGTAAGGGCCTAGGAGGCTTCCAGTAATGGCAGGAGGTGAAGGGGGAGCTGGTGCATCACATGGTGAGAGGTGCAGCAAGAGAGGGGATATCCCAGGTTCTTTTCCAACAACCAGACCTCATGTGAATTTATCACTATGGGGAGGGCACCAAACGAATCACAAGGGATCTGCCCCCATGACCCAAACACCTTCCACCAGGTCCCACCTCCAGCACTGGGAATCACATTTCAACAGGAGATTTGGAGACGGCAAACATTCAAACCATATCACACTCCTTCCATTTCTTTTTTATAATTTTTTTTTTTTTTAGATGGAGTCTCGCTCTGTTGCCCAGGCTGGAGTGCAGTGGTATGATCTCGGCTCACTGCAAGCTCCCCCTCAGTGAGTCCCAGTGATTCTTCTGCCTCAGCCTCCCAAGTAGCTGGGACTACAGGTGTGTGCCACCATGGCTGGCTAATTTTTTATTTTTAGTAGAGATGGGGTTTCACCTTGTAGGGCAGGCTGGTGTCGAATTCCTGACCTCAGGTAATCCACCTGCCTTGCTCTCCCAAAGTGCTGGGATTACAGGCATGAGCCACCGTGCCCAGCCAGAAAATTCTAAAAACACTTTTTAACTTTAATTTTAGATACACAGGGTACATGTGCGGGTTTGTTACATGGGTATATTGCACCCAGGTCGCGAGCATAGTACCAAAGAGGTAGTTTTTCAACCCACCCCTCTCTTCCTCTCCCCCTCCAAGTAGTCCACAGTGTGGACTATTCCCATACAACTAGATTATTTCTACTAACTTAGAGTTAAGATGGTTGACAAAGAACTGTAGCTAACTTTCTTGGGATTTTAATTATTTTTTAACTTTTAAGTTCAGGAGTACAAGTCCTGGTTTGTGACATAGGTAAACTTGTATCATGGTGGCTTGTTGTACAGATTATTTCCTCATTCAGGTATAAGCCTGGTACCCACTGGTTATTTTTCTTGAGTCTCTCCCTCCTCCCACCTCCCACCTTATGAAAGGCCCCAGTGTGTATTGTTTCCCTCTGTGTGTCCATGTGTTCTCATCATTTAGCTCCCACCGGATTCTTTTCTTTTCTTTTTTTTGAGATGGAGTCTCTCTGTCGCCCAGGCTGGAGTGCAGTGGCACGATCTCCGCTCACTGCAAGTTCTGCCTCCTGGATTCAGGCCATTCTCCTGCCTCAGCCTTCCAAGTAGCTGGGACTACAGGCGCCCGCCACCACGCCCGGCTAATTTTTTGTATTTTTTAGTAGGGACGGGGTTTCTCCATGTAAGCCAGAATGGTCTCGATCTCCTGACCTTGTGATCCGCCTGCCTTGGCTTCCCAAAGTGCTGGGATTACAGGCGTGAGCCACTGCACCCCGCCCCCCACCTGTTTCTTTAACCTCCAGGCTGTGATGGTGTCCTGTTGTTGCTAATCTCTGGACTGCCTCACTGGCCCCTGGTGGCATCTCAACTCTTTTCTCCATTGGGTGGCCAGTTCCCTGCTTTAAATTCCCTGTTTCAAATATAGAGAAGTTTCTGGTTTTCAGGTGGGATCATGAAGGACACACCCCAGTGAGAACCATACACGAGGCAGCTGTTCAGTTTATTCTTCACTTCCAGGAATGTCCATTCCTGTTCTTCTCATCCTCCTCCTTGCGATATACCTCCTTGGATTCCATCAAGGACCAGACCTAAATTATTCTGGACTTATGTCTCTGCTGCTCTGTGTGCTATTGGTAACAAATATTGTTCATGTTTAGAAGATTAATTGATTGGATGGTTTCAGGGGGCTTAGTAAATAAACTGGATACTAGAGCTGTGGACTTGGGAGTAGGTGGAAAGCCTGGCAGCCCCCTGGGAATAGGGATGCTCCTGCTACCCCCACATGGCTGACTCTAACCTCATCTTCCAGCATGGTGACCCCCAAAACTCAGAGTCCCAGCAGAGAGAATCCTAGAGGCTGAGCTTGACTCACATGGCCCCCTCTGTCTGTACCAGTGGACACGGATATGGGAAGAAGGAGTTGTGTGATTCGGATTCCATAATGGGCACAAGTGTCTGTAATAACCATCCCACTAAGACCACACACAAAGAGGTGATTCCCTGGAGGGAATCTGGCCACTGTTGGGAAGGGGACACGGAAGCTGAGCAGCCATCAGGGGACAAGTACTCGCCACATGCTGCATGAAAGATGTCTCCTTGTTAGTTATTATTCTGGTCTCTCCGGGAAGGGTCTGAGAGTAACTGCTGTTTATTGACACTTGGCTAAGAACATCATCTCATTTAAGTTGGTTTATAGATGAACCGACTCATCTGTGGCCCAAGGAGCTGCAACGCAAAAGTTCACACAGCTGGAAAAGTAGCACAGCTGAGTTTTAGTTTTATTTTTTATTTTTACTTTTGGAAGGAGTGTTACTCTGTTGCTCAGGCTGGAGTGCAGTGGTAGAATCTCAGCTCACTGCAACCTCCACCTCCTGGGCTAAAGACAGCTGGGTTTTAATTCAGGTGGGTCGGACCCCAAGGCCTCGGATAGCAACCACTGTGCCATCATGAAGCTGAGGGCTGACCCGATGAAGCTGCCAAATGGAACATGCCTTGCTTGCTTTTAATTGCCCACCTCTAGTTCGTCTTGAAACCTATATAGTTAAATATCACATCGCTAAGCAATCCACTAGTTCCTTATAGAGAACATCGCTGACAGGTCACCATGGTAACAGTTGCTTAAAGTTGTTTTTTAGGAACTAGGGGACAGCTCTTACCCAGTTCAAGCTGGTTGAAACCACAGTCCTTCAACTAGGCCCTGCACAGTTGGCTGCGAGGTGATTTTTTGACATCAGAAAGCTGAAAACTCCTCCCTGAGATCATGCTAATCTGCTGATTTCTGAACATGTGTTCTACGAAGATCCATGAATCTCGACTACCCTTGTGCAGATCACCCAGTACCTCACTCTTATGCCCAATCTTCTTTCCCCACACCTCGGCCTGCCTTGCACCTCTATCCCATAAATATCCCTAAAACCCCATCTTCAGGGAGGCAGATTTGACACCTGCTTTCCCACCTTCTCTCTTGGCTGCCTCGTGAATCAGCTCTTTCTCTTTTGTAAAAACTGTTGTCGGCCGGGCACGGTGGCTCACGCCTGTAATCCCAGCACTTTGGGAGGCTGAGGCGGGCAGATCACGAGGTCAAGAGATCGAGACCATCCTGGCCAACATGGTGAAACCCCGTCTTTACTAAAAATACAAAAATTATCCAGGTGTGGTGGTGGGCACCTGTAGTCCCAGCTACTCAGGAGGCTGAGGCAGGAAAATCGCTTGTACCTGGGAGGCAGAGGTTGCAGTGAGCCGAGATTGCACCACTGCACTCCAGCCTGGTGACAGAGCAAGACTCCATCTCGAAAACAAAAAACAAAACAAAACAAAACAACATAAAACAGCAACAAAAAAACCCCAACCTGTTGTCATAGTGATTGGCTTGCTACATGCAGCAGAAGGAACCTGATTCAATATCAACAAAACCTGCTTCCAGAGGAGCTGGTTATGGTCACTGCTCACCCTCACCAGATAGCCCATTTCACACCTGGGTTGATTCAGGTTCTGGGAGAGTCACTTGCTCAAGGGTGCACATGGCTGGAAGGTGTTGGGAGCTGTATCCTAGTCTTCGTAGATCCAATGACTCTCCATCATTCTATCATTCCCCCAGGGTGTTTTCCTGAGAACTCCAGTCATGTGAGACATTCTGCAAAGAAGAGGTAAACAAAAATACCTGTGGTTGCATCTACCTGGAGAAAGCTATAGGAGATTATCAGATTATCTCCCTCCAAGGAGTCAGAGCATAGGGTGTATTAGAGGATTCGAAAAGTCCTGAGATAATAAACCTTGTTGAGCTTTGTTTAACTCGGAATTTACTAACCTAATTGGACCTTGGAACACACAATACTCATTAACATCTCTTCTAATGAACATCATTTAGGAAAATTTTACTGTACCAACATTTTCCTACTAGGTAAACTGATGAAGATGTTCATAACCAGAGATGATCTGCCCATGGGCTGTGGCTGCTTTGAGGCATGGGGGAAAATAACGTGGTAATTTGGGGGTGCTGTGCCACAATGGTGTGGGGTGGTCTGTGCTAGTTCAGAATTTCCAGCTCCTCTTTAGACCTGCCTGCGTTGCAAGATATAGCTTATGTTTTCCGAGTGACTTTCTCTTTCCTTTCTTCCTCAAATACACAGGCATGCTAACTTGGTGTGCCATCTTCTAAAAATGTCAAAATGCATTAAAATAGATTTTGGGACTGTTATAACACCAGTCAAAGTAACTAGGGGTCTCTTAGGTATTTCAGAACTACCTTTGGAGTCAGTACTGGTTTCAGTGCTTAGTTAACAGATTCATATTCTGCAGTTAGAGGCAAACTAATCATGTCATCTAGTCTTTTCCCCACAGAAGGGCATAGAAAAGCATATTCTCTAATTTGATTGAAGCATTCCCAATTAAAAAAGCAATCACACCTCAAATATTTTTTACCTGACCTCGTTTTAGATATAACATGGCAATCTTTCTAAATGGGATTTTCTAGCTTGCACATGTGTGGATATGTGTGTTAATGGTGGTGGCAGTGGTTGTCATTTAGTGATATCCTCATTAGAGCGTTAAAGAATAAGGTCTCTGCAGAATTACACTGACTGTATTTGAACTGTCAGCCATCTTCCCATGATACATTGCAGCTTGCATCTTTTGGCTATAAAGATGCAATGCTGTAAATCTAGAAAGAGACAGGGAAATTACAAATTAGGCATATTGTACTATTAGCTGCAGATTTCATGGTAAATTGTGTACATAAAAATTTCCCTGCAGTGGTTCTATGTATAGGAATTTGTACATACTCCATATAGATCTTTCAAAATGAAGACTGATGAAAAATGGTTTGGCCAAGCAATAAATACATAATGAAGCATCACCTTTGATCTTTCCTGCTTTCTATAAGGTCAAAGTTGGGATAGGTTATAAATCATGATTTATGCCCTTAAGTCTCTGATTTTTTTTTAAAGCAGCCTTTCCACTACATTGGTTTGATTTTGAGTTGTTTAATTATTCATCAACCTGCAATACTTTCATTTCTTCAATATTGGGCATATTTGTTTAATTTTGGATGCAATTTGATTTTCAAGATTTGGCTTTGTTTTTCAACCTCAGTGTATTATCTTTGTTTTTAATCTATTGCGTTACAGTAAACATTAATGTGGAGACTCGTTGCAGTAAATAAAAACCTAAAATATTCCATATACACACACATATATATACATTATGTATGTGTGTGTGTATTTATGTCATCAACTGCTATCCAAACAATATTTTTTTTAATAGAATTTTCACTTTTTTTCCCCTGATATCTCCTTTTCTATTTTTCTTCAAAACCCAACTGCTAAATGCTCCCAGGAGCTGTGGCGACTCGGAAACATGAGATGTTTCACACACAATTATAATGATTTTAACAATGCTGCTTGACTTGATGGTGTAGGCATTTGATGAGAAAGAACTTTCAACAATGGCATTTCTTTATAAGATAATTGGTTAACAGAGAAAACCGGATCTGGCTTTGCACTTCCTGAGTGGCAACCTGGTCTTCTCAAGCAAGAGAGACAGCAGCAAATTCCTTATTATCTTAGCGGTTGGTCTTAAATTTTAGGGTTGATGGATGCATGAGACTCTGTAACACACATAGTCCTGAAACTCCACGCTATTTGATGTTAAAATACATCAGTCAACTTTTAAGCATAACTTGATGCTATAATTGGATACCGGCAAAAGCTTATTTCATACATTACTTCTGTTAATTTGTTTTTATGCCCCAGTTAAAGTTCCATGCCACTTAGTACTTCATGGGAAAGAAAGAGTTGGCATCATACTTAAAAAAAACCCTGGGGTGCCTTACATACTGGGTAAAATAACTCCTTCCTCCCCTGCATTGTCTTCATACCTTGAGAGTTAGTTCTTTTAACTATGAAATTGTTGAAACAGCACAGAATATTTTAGCGAAACCAGCGTCACCTCATTAAGCATCCTTAGCAAGGGTTGAATGTGGCCATGTGGCCACTCTAGTGAATATAGTCCCAGCACTAAAAAACATTTATTGCCACCATTAAAAAAAAGAACTTTTAAAATGAGTTTGAAAGAAAGCCATTACCTCCTTAACTACCAAATAAACTCAGTGGTCTATGTAGATTATGATGAAATATCTCTGGTGCTTCAATCGTATTCTCTTTGTTCCGTAAGTTGTAACTCATGCTGGGCTTTTGCTGACAACTTGGTAACTCTTCTCGCCTTTCTCTGTCCCTCCCCATTCCCTTCAGCCTGACTTCTCTTGCTTACTATCTGTGCTTTGTTTGCTTTATGTTCTTGTCTTCATCTTGGAATACACACATCTTTGTGTGTGTGTGTTTAAGGTATAGAAACTTTAAATAAAACGTAGTTGCTTTTGCAGGGTGGGAACTGGCGTGTATTACTTTGAGATTTCTGTTAGCATTTTTTTGTTGTTGTTGTGAATACTGCAATTTATTGATACATATAGATTGCAACATACTTAGGAGGCTTAAGATAATCAGGTATAGAGAAATGTCCAGTTTCCCCACCATCAAACTGGCCAATATCTACCAATTCAGTTTCTGGAAATCCAAGAATCGTAAAGGATATTTTTCAGCAGTTTTTCACCCCAACAGGACAGCTCACAGAGGCTTTTCCTCTACCTATTTTCTCCTGCTTGCTTTGTAGCACATTTTGAATGTGGACATGCTCTGTCCTTCAACACAACGGTAGGGGTGGGATTTGGCAAAATCTCTTTAGGAGCAATATGATCACAAGGGTCTCCACAGTCATGCCAGACAGCCATTGTCTTGGCCTTGGTCCTAATGCTTCCCCAGTAATTTCAAAAGTGCTTTCGGCAAGAATTAGTTAAATCTCCCTTTTTAGCCAGGCCATAGTTTTAAAACTCATTGCAAATCATAGGTACCATTGTTATAACTGGAGATTTCCTGAAAGAACTGGAGGTCTCCTGAAATTAAATGCAGGCATTCTAATGAAAAGGGACTCAGCAACGCCAGCATCAAGGTGTGTGATGTTCATGGTTATTTTAAGCCAACAATCTCTCTACTGGGGCACAGGCCCAAACTATCTGCTTTCATTTAAATCCCCATCCACTACTGCTGAGCCTGGAAAGCAGGACAAGGGGCAAGAAGCCTTCCCAGCTGCAGAATGGCAGCCAGGGATAGGGGAACAAGTTGGGATCTCTGGTTCTAATTTTCCTTCCCCTCTATTCTAGATGTCTCCCTACATATTTTATTTTATTTTATTTATTTATTTATTTTTGAGATGGAGTCTTGCTCTGTTGCTCAGGATGGAGTGCAGTGGCACAATCTCAGCTCACTACAACCTCCGCCTCCTGGATTCAAGTGATTCTCCTGCCTCAACCTCCCGAGTAGCTGATTTTAAGAGCATGTGCCACCACATCTGGCTAATTTTTGTGTTTTTAGTAGAGGCAGGGTTTCACCATGTTGGTCAGGCTGGTCTCGAACTCCTGGCTTCAAGTGATCCGCCCACCTTGGCCTCCCAAAGTGCTGGGATTACAGGCGTGAGCCACCCTGCCGGGTCTCCATATGTATTAATACTCCACAAGCTTTACTTTTCTCATCTTGGAAGTCAGGATAAGTCCAAGTTTGTGAAACAAAACCAACGGATGGATATGAAAGCACCAGTTAACATAAACTTATTGATGGCAGGGCTGGCTTCCTGGGCATGTGTCCTATGCAGTCACATAGGACAGGTGCTCAGAGGGGCTCTGTATTGGTTTAATACTCTGCTGTCACCGTCTTGAAATTTTGAATAATTTTTGAATAGTGGGCTCTGCATTTTTATCTTCCATTGGATCTCCCAAATTATGTAGCCAGTCTTGACTGCAGGGCCATGGTTGGTTTGCAGAGATGTTTTTGTTGCTGAGCCCCTGCTCCAGGCAGGTGTAATTCAAGGTCCTGGGTCATTCTTTGGCCTCACTAATTCTAGTCCAGGATAGAGGTTCTTGCCACTGATGCTTTCACCTACAAGACAGAGGTGGATGGACTGAGAAGCCGGTGACCTTAAAGCCTCAGGGCTTCTCCATTGCAGATTATCTCTCAAGGCTTTGGGTGGACCTCTAGCGATTTAAAAATCATTTTTACGCAAAATTGTGTAACCTTTGACTCTACCTGTGCTGTTAGGAAGTACTTTCTGGAAGTTAATGGGATGTTTTCATTTGTCATGATAATTGGAAGGGGGCAGTGCTGGCCCTTGGTGGGTAGAGGTAAGAGAGGCTAGACTGCCACAATGCACCCTATGGTCCCACATGTCAGAATTTTCCTGTGTCTCCACATGATGTCCCACATGACATTCAAATGACCCAATCAGATCTTATAGTGAACCCTGGTTTCATTTACAGAAGGCAGGAAATTGACGCCATTTTCCACATAAGTACGATATACTTTTTGCATGCTTTTAATACATACAGCATCATCCAGGAATGCAAGTACAGTCAAATTAGAAGGAATATTATAGTTTGTTTCATCTGGAACCAATTCAAGAACTATTTGCTATCTTTGAAATTTTGTCACCGATGGCAACACTGCTAGTGACACTGAACACTTGATCCAGCGTGCCTGTATGAATCCACACTGACTGTGGCATCCAGGGTGGTTTGATGCACAGCTATACACAAGTGTACTAATTTAGCCCTTATTTCAACGTGTCAACTGCAAACCCACTCATTATAAGAAGGTGCCAGCCCCTGACGTCTTGTTATATGGTCTAGCCTAGGGCAGGAATCAGCAAACTAGGGCCTGTAGCCCAAATCCACCCTGTGATCTGCTTTTGCACAACCCACGAGCTAAGGATGGTCTTTACATTTTTAAAGGGTTGTAAAAAAAAAAAAAAAAAACTATACAACAAAGATCCTATGTTGCCCACAAAGCCTATACTTTCTCATCCTTTACAGAAAAAGTTTGCTGACTGCTGGCTTACAATAATAATGCTCACACATCTATATGTTGAAATACATAGCTCATTACAGATTATTTTCTTTTTTATTTCTCCTTTAGTTACGGTAAGGACAACTGAGTCAAGCAATTTGTCTGCCAATTTGATTATTACCTACTTTTTTTTTTTTTTTTTTTTGAGATGGAGTCTTACTCTGTTGCCCAGGCTGGAGTGTAGTGGCTCAATCTCAGCTCACTACAGGCTCTGCCTCCCGGGTTCAAGCGATTCTCCTGCCTCAGCCTCCTGAGTAGCTAGGATTATACATGCGCATCAACATACCAGGCTAATTTTCATAGTTTCAGTAGAGACGGAGTTTCGCCACGTTGGCCAGGTTTGTCTCAAACTCCTGGCTTCAATCCATCTACCCGCCTTGACCTCCCAAAGTGCTTGGATTAAAGGTGTGAGCCTTTAAATATCCAGCTGAGTAAAAAGATCTTACGGAACATTTTAGTGTAGTTACCATTAGGCGTCATGATGCTGGGGAAGGAAAAAAAACACAGATGGCCACTATGCTTCCTTTCTGTCAACCCTTTTTCACCTCTTTGGCTCAATGAACACAGCTTCTAAATTTTCCATGAAACCTTCCCCAATAACTACAATCCATAGTAATCTATCCCTCACTGAACTCCTTAACATTTACTGTATGAAATTGATCAAATTGTTTATGGTGGTAACACATCCATGCGTGAAAGCATCCTTGAGGTAAAATACATCCTTATGAAGCTAAAATAAAGGAAGAAACATTACTTTTCATGTTGGAGGACTATCCTGTTGGATTAGGGGTTGAGCAGGCTTCTGTGGCCTGGCCAACCAAGATAACTTGCTTTGCCAAAGAGAATTGGTTCTACATTTCAAACTGATAATTTACAAAAACTGCTTGGTGGAGCAAGTGTTTCTTTGCTTTGGAATGAACAAGAAATTCATTTATCATTTGATAGTAATACACACCAACGTGGTAACAATGGTCTATCTGCAGTTGATGAGGTTGTTCTAGTTATCTGATGCTATATGACAAACAACTCTCCAAAACTTGATTGATTCTTGAGTATGCAGTCTGGATGCAGTCTAGGAGTTGTCAGGGCAGCTTATCTCTGTTTTCCTTGGGATCATTTGGGATAGATAGAAGGCTGGAATCATCTGAAGGCTCACTCATATGTCTGGTGCCTGAGCTGGGGAGACTGTAACAGCTGGAGGCTAGAATGGCTAGGGCTTTTGGGCATCTTTCCCTGTCTAATCTTTCCATGTGATCTCTCCAGCATAGAGACTGCCTACATGTCAGCTCAAGGCTCCCCAAGGCATATATTTTGAGACAGTGAGTGAGAAAGAGAGAGAGAAGGATGAAGAAGAGGAGGAAGAGGAGAAGGCAGAGGAAAAATGAGAGAGAGCAGCCAAGTGTCAAGCTGAAGCCACATCACCTTTTATGACCTAACCTTGGAAGTTACATAGCATCATCTCCACTGAATTTTAATTGGTCAATGAAGTTACAAAGACCCACATAGTTTCAAGGGAAGAGAACATGGATTCTCAGTGTGGAGAGGTGTTAATATCCCATTGTTAGAAGAACTTGAGGATTGGGGTAGGGGGGTGTGTATGTAGCCATCTTTGAGAAAATACAAACTAACACAAACACTAAATATACATTTATAGCCTTTAAAATATATATAACTTTCCAATTTTCGAAGAGAACATATTCCTTTAAAAACCAGAAAAATTGGCCAGGTGCGGTGGCTCACGCCTGTAATCCCAGCAATTTGGGAGGCCCAGGTGGGTGTATCACAAGGTCAGGAGATCGAGACCATGCTGGCCAATACGGTGAAACCCTGTCTCTACTAAAAATACAAAAATTATCTGGGTGTGGTGGTGCATGCCTGTAATCCCAGCTGCTCGGGAGGCTGAGGCAAAATAATAGCTTGAACCAGGGAGTTGGAGGTTGCAGTGAGCCGAGATCATGCCACTATACTCCAGCCTGGTGACAGAGTGAGACTCCATCAAAAACAACAACAACAACAACACCAGAAAAATTACAAGAGACTTTGGCTAAAACAACAACAACAATGCTTGGTATAGGATCTTAGAACAAAGCCGTGGCCAGTATACAGTGCGGCTTTTTGCCCTAATCTAGCCACTCTCATCACTGATTATGACTGCATTAAGCCTGTTCAACACAGAACAAGGCACTGGTAGCCTGACTGGCCAAATGACAAATGAACTGATTTCTTCTCAATTCATCTTGCTATTTCAGACCAGCACCAGTGAAAGGCTCAGGATTTTCTAGGTAAAAGAAGTAGAGAAACCTCCCTGAAACAATTGCCTGTCCTTTCTGTTCGGTGGGATTATGTAATTGTCAAGACCAGCGTTGGGCTCCGGCGACAACATCCTAGCCCCAGGGCATGGTGGCAGATGGAGTACAGTGTCTAATCAGCGTACACTCCCCCATTGCAGCCTGGCCACATAAGGAGAGCAATAATAGCGCTCCAAGAATGAAAACATCCATCAAAGGCTGACAAACCTCTGACATAGATTTTCCTTAATGTTACTAAAGGAGCTAGTTAAATGTGATGGAGTTGCTAATAAAAATTATTTGGTGGTCCTAGTGAAACAGCCCTGTATGCCCTGTTCACCTTCCTTGTTAGGCAAGCAGGGAAGCCACAGTAGAATTTTTGGTGGCTAATATTGATTGCAGTTTGAAACACAAAAGGCAACCAGGCCAATGCAACTCAATTCAGTTATCTTTAGGAATTGGAGACGACACAGCAGAGAAGTGTTATAATAGTAGTCTTCGCTGGCTTTGTCATTTTAGTCAATGAGCAGATGCCCTCAAGCGAGCAGGAGATGACAGAGTCATGGATCCACTTTTCCCTCAGTGAGTCTAATATTTTGCTCTTTTCTTTTCATAAAACATCGTCCCTTAAGGCAAGAGAGCTAGTTCTTCTGGGGCTCAGTAGAAGAGAGAGTGATGTGTTATGTGCTGGAGGAAAAACTAGTTGCAGAGGAATTAACGAGTGAGATAGTTTAGTAGCAATGTGGTACCTCGGTGGTTCTTAAGTTGTGTTCCCTCGTGCCATATCTGCACTGACCATAAAACATCTGGGGTGATAAGGCATGGGTCCACACTGATTACTTGCTATTTGCAAGTGTCCATTGCATAGAACCCTTGGTTCTGGTGGCTTTGCCCATCTGAGGAGATGGGGCTCTTTGGCCAAGCTAGGAGACCTGAGGCCTGGGCCTCTTGTCTTCCTTCCCTTGCTCTACACAGCCATCCCTCCTGAGATCTGGCCACCTGCCAGGGATTAGGCAGCCAGCAGGTTCTATGTTGCAGCATTCCAAGGACACAGAGACCCCTGTCCCCTTTCTGGTTTGGAGGAATTACTCCTCCCTTTTCTGCTCTTTTCCCAAAGCTGTCTTTCTCTCCTCTCTTCTTCCTCAGCTCTTCTTGCATTATGTCTTTCATGGCCTCGGACTTTTACAAAACACAGGGCAGGGGGTAACATCAGCCTGCTTCTGGCTTTTCCTCTTATTTCTTAGTGTGGTGCAGCATGCTGGTTTTACAGATGAGGAAACTGAGGCCTGTGGAGGTGAAGGGATTTGGGCAAAATTACACTGCTGCAGGCTGGGTTGGGCGTAGGTTCTTCCACCTAAAACCCAACCTGTCTGTGTACCTCTCCATCAGTGGGAGCCAACTCTTCACCATATAGGGGATGCACTTCTGAATGCCCTCTGCACAGAGCTGTGGAATTGGTGTCAGAACATCTGGAATTCTGGCTTTCATGCTGCTATTGTGGTGTGACCTTGGCCAAATCGCTTGACCTCCCTTGATCTAAAATTATTAAAATCTAAAACACTGGCTTTACCAACCATACTAAGATGATTAGGATTAGATGAAAATACTGAAAGCCTTTAGTGAGTTATATGTACCACACAGATAACATAATCAACTCTTCTAATTGCTCTGATCTGCCTTTACTTGCTTCAATCCCTGGGTGATCATATTCTTCACCTCTTCCAGTCCTTAAAAATCTCCACAAACAGAGCCGTGATATCACTGCATGGACATTGAAGGCATTTATTTGCTTATTAGTTTCTTGTGGCCTGGGACTATTTCTTTCCTCAATGGAGTTTTACTTCTCCTACATGAAAAGTTTGGGTTGCCATCACATTGACAGGATTCAGTGAATCATTAATCTGTGTTATTAATAGTTTGTTACCAAACTCATTGCTTTGCTCATAAGTGGCCCTGGTCCTCTCAATTAACTATTGTTTCACCCTTGTCTGTTGTGAAAGGGTTTGACTGTGCTCTATGGCAGTTCTATCCTGGAGGAGTAAGTTCTCCTTATTGAAAATAAAAAGCTCCTCTCAGATCTGCTTTGCAAACATAGCCCTGCCTCTTGCTCAAGATTGGTAGGTCTTAGGTGCCAAGTACAGCAGAATGCTGCTTTTGTAGCTGTCTGCTGCCATCTGCATAATGGGAAGTGTTATTTATGTAACTGACTGCTTTCCTTACCAAATTGAGTTGCCAAAGGTCAGGGGCCCCTCTCTTCTTTATACCATTACCAATGCCACATTGCAAGGTATCATATTGTAATTACCTAGGAAAGCTTGTTTGAATTGAATTTTACTACTGATTTTCCTTCACCAGAAAAAATGGCTGGTAGATTTGTGATGAGCTGTTGGTGTTCACATACCAAGTTTATTTTGCAGAAAATTGGTTGCTTAACTAAAGAGGGTAAGTACAACAGACTCATCTTATGCCATGTACAATTGTACCAAATAGTATGTTGAAGTGGGTGAAATCATGGTATTGACAGGTCCAAATGTCTTACTACTGCAACTGCCAAAATGCCTCTAGGATTACTTTAGAAATTGCCTTGAAAATAAGCAGGCTTAGAATTTAGGAGGGTCATGAAAGCAGAATGTATGTGTGTTGGGTATAGTGGGAATGTTTAAAAAATACAGGTTTCTAAACTCTACCCCTCAAAGAGTATTCAGTGGGTTGAGATGAGGCCCAGGAATCTGCATATTTCACAAACAGTCCCAGGTTTGCAGATGAAGGGGGTCCTCAGAAAGCAAACCCTGATATTTCCTCCTAATTCATTAACAAAAGAAAACCAAACATTAGAATTGTTGGTAGCATTGAGATTTCTGAAGAAGTATTAAAAGGTTGCATGACTCAAAATTTCAAGGAAGGGTAAAAACCTTAGAATTTTCAACCTGGGTAGAATGCACATGTATTCCAGGTGAAGTCCAATATGGGAGACAATGTTGCAGTTATCTATTGCTACATAACAAACTACCTAGTTTGTAGCTTAAGATAACCATTTTATTTTGCTTTTGATTTTGTGGGTCAGGAATTTGGGAAGAGCTTGGTAGGGCAGTTTGAGTCTGACCTGCAGGTCATCAGCTGGGCCTATGCGGCTGGATGATCCACTTCCAAGATAACCTTCATAGTCACATGCCTGGTATTGCAGTGTTTCTTGACATTTATCAATCTGTCTGTCTATCTATCTATCTATCTATCTATCTATCTATCTATCTATCTATCTATCTATCCATCCATCCAGCCATCCATCCATCATCTATCTAATTTCCTCTAAAGCCTCTTCATGTGGCTCAGCTTCTCAGAGCAAGATGGTTTCAGGGCAGTGGTATTTTTTGCATGCTGACTGACTTTCAAGAAGCAGGAATTGGAAGCTGCCAGGCTAGTTAAGGGTGACATGTGTAACTGGCACAATGTTACTTCTGCTGTATTACACTGGTCAAAGGAGTCATGGTGCCTGCCCAGAGTCAAAGGGGCATAGAAATAAACTCCACCACTTGATGAGGTATTGTAAGGTTTCATTTCAAAAAGAGTATGTGGGATGGGGGATGTTGTCAAAGCTATCTTTGGAAAATACAGTCTGTCACATGTCACTCACTCAAGATTAGGCAAAGAGACGGTCTCCTAGGGTACATATACCTAGATATGAGAGTCACATTGTATGTATCATTTAGGAAAGAATGCATTTGTTGGTAATGGAAATGTGGGTGGTAGAATATTATAGAATTCCATCTTTACAGAATGTTTATTCTGTTTCTTTGCATATTTTCTTGGCATTTTTGAGAAAAGCAAGCTCATATCACATGCACATTTTTACATTTGTTTCATTTGTCCTACACACTTTCTCCATGAGCGAGACTTCAATAATCAGTCCATCCAACTTATTGCACAGTCTTGGAATGTTTGAATGTACTCATGAGTCGATTTTAGATTTATATATCCTCTGACTTTTCTTGAGTTTTAAAAAAATTCATACACTCTTGTCTTAACTCCTCAGTGGTATTTCCTCTTTTCCAATAATACCTAAAAATCCAATTTCTTTGCTCTGTCAGATGTGGGTCTTCCATTTTGATTTCTGCTTTTTCACTCTTTGGCAATTGGTGCTATCATATCAGTGACACTAACTAGTGGTTTTATTATACTACAGTGTAAAAGAATTGCATTTCCTCTACATTTTTAAATGTCTTATCCACATTCAGGCTGTGCATACATTTCACGGAAATGCCCTGATCTTGTTAGTTGATCCACAAATAGCTCCTCTATATATTTATGGTAATACTTTATGCTGAACTACAGTTTCACACTTAGAACTGTCCCTGTTGGTTTGTCTGTTTTAAATGTCATCTGCTCATATTTATAAATGTAGAATGAGCTTACTTAAATTGGATTTCTTGGGCCCAAGTCACTTCTGATTTTCCTAATGACCAAATAACCAAAAAGCAGAACAGATTAAGAAGAAAAAAGAAATCTCGGGCACACACACTTTCCAAGCAGTCAGGGTTTGTTTAAAGCTGCTTTGTTCGGCAGGAATGGTTAATAAAAGAAACATTCCCCCAAAGAATTGTTGTGGTCTTTAATTAAACTCCTTTCCCATAGGTTTGTAATATCACGTTGAACAATATTTGGTCAGTTTCTCTGCCTGGCTTTCTTAGTCACATGCTGGACTTTATTGGATCCCGGGTCCTGAGGGAACATTAGGAGCAGAGAGAGGCAGGCCACATCAAATGAAAGTTAATTGTGTTTAAGCTGTGTTGGAAACCAGCCTCCAGTGCGCCTTTGCTGAGAGCCAAGCTAAACATGCAGGTGCCCCAGCTGTCAGGCTGGGGCCCAGGGCAGAGCATTTACCTGACATAGAGGATGTGCAGCTACCCAAAGACTGGTGACTGTGGAAGAGGCCAACTCAAGGCCTTGCTTTTTGACCTTCTTGGGCTCCCGGACAATGGTCAATGAGGTGATTCATTCTACTGTGGGGGCTGGAAGTTGGGTTTTCTTCAAGAAGGGAGTGCTGCTGGATAGCAGCAGTTCATTAAGACTCAGAACTGTCTGTGGAAAAGCTGTGATGAAGTTCTCTAAATGACATGGATGCTAAGCACTGTTACAGTTGCTGAAGAAATGTTTTGTCTGGCTCTCTTCTTGCCCTCGAATTGAGGCTCAAATCAGAGCAGACATCTGCCAGGCATATCTGACGTCAAAAGTGGATTGTTTTTCATGGAAATACCACTTTTCCTTCTTATCTGCTCTGAGGGTGGACCACTGCTGTCTCCCCAGCCCTTGGCACATCCCTGAACACATGTCCTTGGGAAGGGGACACAGAGGTCTCCTGGGGCACTGTTGACATTCTGTCTCTTTATCCGGATGGGAGTGCCACACCTGTTCATTTCATGATCATTTGTTCAACAGTTCACATGTTATATTTACATTGCTATAATTAATTAGGTTAAAACATGAAATTGCTAAGAGTGGACCATTTTTTAATACATAAAAATGGCAGTTGTGTAAAATTCAATATAATATATTTTACCCAGAAAATGATAAAATAAGATTGTGAAAATACTATCAAATATATCAGTGGTCACAAGGTATATATAGGCCCAAAAGAGGCATTTGTGGGGGGTGATTGTAGCAGCTATTCCACTAAGTAGTGGTCCTTTTTTTATTTTGCTTTGTGTGACGACACAGTGTGGTGGCTAGTACCTGGCCCCATAGCCTGTGATGCTTGGGTTTGAGCCTCTGCTCTCCTATGTACCAGCTGGTTGGCCTAGGGAAAGATTTTGAGCCCATTTTTCCATCTGAAAATGAGGCTGGTGATGGTACCTACTGCATAGGATCACTGAGCAGTAGGTGCTCACATTTGATAACACTTACCTTGCCAGATGTGTCTCTTGCCATGTCGCCTTGGAATTTTCATGCTCTAGATGATCTGGACTTCTTTTGTTTTTGTTTGTTTGTTTGCTTTTGGACTTCTTTTCACTTCACTGGGTATGCTGCATTCCTGTATTAGTCCATTCTCCTGCTGCTAATAAAGACATACCCAATAAAAAGACATACCCTAGACTGGGTAATTTTTAAAGGAAATAGGTTTAATTGACTCACAGTTCTGCGTGGCTGGGGAGGCCTCAGAAAACTTCCAATTATAGTGGAAGGGGAAGCAAACATGTCTTCTTCCACATGGTGGCAGGAAGGAGAAGTGCCAAGCAAAAGGAAAAAAATCTTATAAAACCATCAGATCTCTTGAGAACTCAGTATCATGAGAACGGTGTGGAGGTAGCCACCCCCAAGATTCAATTTCCTCCCACCAGGTCCCTCCCATGACATGTGGGGATTATGGGAACTATAATTCAAGATGAGATGTGGGTGGGGACACAGCCAAACCATGTCAGCTCCCTTCTGCTACTAAGTCTCTGGATATGGTGTCTCCCTACTTTCCAGAATATTCTTCTCCCATATCTTTGCCTACTTGGTTCCTCCTCACACTTGAGATCTTGGCTAGTTTCTTGATTTTTTAGCTGCCCTTGGCATCTCTGACTAGGTTACAACTGTTGAGTCTTTTACACTCTCATAGAACCATGTAACTTCCTTTTGTAATATGGATCACAGCTGTGATTTCAGAGGAAGCTGTGTGATGGTTTGATCCATCTGTCACCCTCATTTAACTGTGGGCTCAGTATGGGCAGGAAATTGAGAATGTTTTTGCTCATCATTGCCCTCTGGGGGACCTAGCTCACAGTTGGTGCTCCAGAAATATTTAATAAATGAAGTTTTACACAATACCAGTTCTTATATTTTAAGGCTTTAGTGAGAGTCCCTGTATTTCTGATAAAATAGTAAAATAGAAAGCCATGTTCATAAGTAGTGTCTATATATGTCTGTATGAGAATAATAGATAACAGATAAACCCATCAGCTTCCAAAAATTCACCGTGGGCATTTTGTGCAAAGTAGTGAGTAGGCAGGATAGCGGACGTTTTAAGAACAAAGACTGTCAGATGTCTGACTTCAAGCTCAGTGCTTCACATATCTCTGCTCTGTGATCTTGAAAAAGTTACTTTATCTGAAACTCAATTTCTACGGATGTAAACTGGATATTAAAAATAGTACCCGAATGCTATGGGTTGGAATATGTCCCTCCAAAATTTATATGTTGAAGTCCCAACTCTTAGCACTTCAGAATGTGACCTTATTTGAAAATAAAGACTTTACAGAAACAATCAAGTTAAAGGGAGGTCATTAGGATGGGCCCTAATTCAATACTGGTGCCCTTACAAAAAGGGGAAATGTGGACACGGAGACATGTTTTCTGAAGGAAGGAAAGGAAGATGATGGAAGAGATACAGGGAGAAGATGACTGTCTACAAACCAAGGAGAGAGGCCCAGAACAGATCCTTCCCCCATAACCCTCAGACGAAACCAACCATGCTGACACTTTGACTTTCGACTTCTAGGCTCCAGAACTGTGAGATAATGCATTTCTATTGTGTAAGCCACCCAGTTTGTGGTACTTTGTTATGGCAGCCCTAGCAAACTAATACACTGAATGAGCCAACTTCATATATAATGATGCTATGTATTAATCTAAGAAACTCAATGACTTACAGCAGAAAACATTTATTTTTCCTGTTCATGGCCTGTGGGTTGACTGCGGTTTGTACCGACTCCAGGCCAATTGGCTTCAGATCTACTCCTTGTGCCTTTATCATTCTGGTACTTGGCAGCTACTTGGGGCCTTTTCTTCTCATGAAATAAGGCAGAAGAACAAGAGGTCAAGAAAATGTTGCAAGCCCACTGGAAGTTTCTTATGGCATTATGTCTGCTGGATCTCACTGACCAAAGCAAGTCACCTGGCCAAGCCTGATAGGCAGAAACACACGCTATCTACTCTAGTGGAAAGCATTGAAAATCACATGGAAACAGGAGAGGGTGACAGTAACCCAACTGACTGCAATACCTGCACATCACAGGGTTATCTTCAATAAATAAGATTTTGCATATAGAATTTTAGCAGAGGCCAGGCTCAGTGGCTAACCCCTGTAATCCCAGCACTTTGGGAGGCCGAGGTGGGTGGATCACAAGATCAAGAGATCAAGACCATCCTCGCCAGCATGGTGAAACCCTGTCTCTACTAAAAGTACAAAAATTAGCTGGGTGTGGTGACACACACTTGTAGTCCCAGCTACTTGGGAGGCTGAGGCAGGAGAATCACTTGAACCCGGGAGGTGGAGGCTGTAGTGAGCCGAGATGGTGCCACTGTACTCCAACCTGGTGACAGAGTGAGACTCCGTCTCAAAAAAAAAAAAAAAAAAGAAAAAAGAAAAAAAGAAAAAAACAATTTAGCAGAGTGTCTGGTACCTAGTCAGTGCTTGATAAATTGTTGTTGCTGTTATTATTGTTGTTCTTATTCTTGAACAAATTCTAGTGTTTATCTTCTATTGCAAGTCTACATGGATATTTTCCCTCCAAACAAGGAGAATTAGCTGGGTGAATTGTATTAATATTTGGTTGAGTAAAAGTCTCTGTAGACCACATTCTTGCAGCTGTGATTAATTCTTTTAAATTCTTTTAAATTGCATGTCTGCTTCACTGGATTGAAACAGAGATATGATTTCAAGCTTATGTTTCTTGTTAGGACATTAAGGCCACAATTAAATGTCTTTTTTTTTCCTCTTTGAAAAAAATCAAAGACTCCTAAAATGGATTGTTGTGAAAGGACACATAAATATGTTTTAATCGATAGTTGAATTCTCCAAAGCACCATCAAGACAAAGTGTTAAATGTTCTGATTAGGTTTGTGATTGGTTAGGCTAGAAATCTATACAGTTGCATGTCACACAATATTTAATAAATGGCATGTAGAGTATCTTAATTGTACCCATTTATCACTTCCCTCTGTTTCTAGATATATAAAGTTATCAAAATCTGAAAACTCAAACATTTTATTGTGGAAAAGGTTGGTTGGGCTTCGTTCTGTGCTTCTTTAGCTGTATTGGATCTGGTTTTGAGTTAAATATTTCTGACACAACCTTCATGACTCATTTACATTTAAATAGCAACAGGAAATCTCTTTGCCAAGAAGGCTATTGGAATCAAATTTTACACCAGATTTTTTAAAAAGGCTTTATTACCTATTATTTTGTACATCAGAATACTTTTTGCTTTCTTCTTTGCAAATCTAAGCATCAGAGGCAGTGTACAAGTTTATTATTTTTCATCTTGGGCACTTATTGCATCTGATACTCATAATTTATAACAGTTGCTATAATTTTAAAAATTAGAAATGAATTTCAGAGTTGCTTATTGCCATTGCTATTGAATATTTGTTACAGAGAGCTTGAAGTATAATGAATGCCCTTGAACTTGTTGTTACAAGTTGAATGAGATCTACTTATAGGAGGGGGAGTATATAATTATAGGAAAGGTGATAAAATCAAATAGATTCCAAATCAGCAAACTGCGGTGTGATTTATAAACACCTAACTGATGAGAACATTTAATGCAACTCAACGCATGTTGAAGATGATCCACAGCAAATCTCTGTAGCTGAGAAAAGAACACTTTAGATAGAGGATCAGAAGACAAAAATTCCCAGGCATCCAAATGGATTTCATCTCCCACGCTACCTCATATCCCCAGGAATTCTTTTAAGAAGGCATTAGAATCACAAGAAGGCTTCCAAGCTTATAAACCGACATCAGTGGCATCAGCTTAGTTAGATGTTGTTGTTCCAGATGTCCGTAGGAGGAAGAACAAATTCATTGTTTGCTGAGATCTTGTTATGATTTTCCCTGGAATAGATTTTTTTCTTTATGTTTTAAAAAAGAGGCTTGGAAAGGTCTTGCTTAATAACTTAATTATTATTAAATTCTTACTCTGTACCAGGCATTGAATGTCTTACATCCATGAGTTCATTTTCTTCCTTCTGAAAGTCATTTGAAGTAGGTCACATTATCCCTATTTAGGCCAAACTGTGGCTAGTTTGGCCTAAATAGCTGGGAGTAAGATCTTGGCAGCCAACCTAGACAGTCCACGTTCTTCATCACTATACTTGTTTTCACTACCTCCTTCTAGTGGGAGGCATTGAAAATCACATGGATCCCCTCCCTCTTTCTCTCGGGTGCTCATGTAGACACCCTGCATGCTGTGCTTTGCTGTAGGCACTCGAGAGCAGGCATGTTTATGGCAGATAGGATGCCTGTCTTCAAGGAGCAGATAGTCTCCTGCAGGACACAGACAGTAAACAAGGAAGCAAATAAGTGTATAATGTAGTTTCAGGTTGTGCAAAGTGCAATAAAAATAAAGCCAAGTAAGGGGCTGGAGATCTGGAAGGAGGACATTGATGACAGGAAGGTTTTCAACAAAAATACCATGGTGTTCAAAAATTCATTGACTCACTTGCTGGAAAACTATGAAGCATGCCTTACTAGTGCAACTAAGTCTTATCTGGAAAGTCTAGGAGCCTCTTTGTGGGTCTTTAATCTACTGGATCACAGATGAAGAAAGTATAAGCCAGCAGGTGGCATTTCTAATGATCTCAGGACAAAACCTGGGAATTACTTGTTTCACTGTGATCCCCCTCCCCTTGTCTTCTCTTTGAAAGTCCTGTCTGGAAGAAGCAGCAAATTAATTGTTTTGTTCTTGATTGAGAAGGCATTATACCTGACATTGTTCTTCTATAATACAGACCTAATGAGGGAGAGTGGCCATTTAGGAAAATTATATGGGAGATTTGAACAATTTTTGTAGGGTGAATGTTGGAAACTTAATGTCAGACTATTAATGTTGAAAAATATAAAAATAGCCTTTCATCACCTGTTTATTACTTCCTTTCCTCATTTAACTAAGCTGATGAAAGTCAAGAACTATGAGTTGATTCAAATGGAGGATAAGCTAGGAGAGGGATTGGCAATAGGCTTTATCTTAAGCACCTAGCCTCACTCTTCTTGGAGGTTTCTTGGAGTACAGTGTTGAGAAGATTTCTGGAGTTACAGTTGGGCTTGGTGGCAAGAAAGCCATAGGCAATTAGTTATCTGCTGGGAGTCCAGGTAGGAGGAGTGGCCCTGAATTTGCAGACCAATGTTGGAACTAGGTTGTGGAAATCACTATCTTTTGATTCCTTTCTTATGATTGAATTAGAAAACATAGTGAGGAAGCATATCTGATGGACTTTAATTAAGACTGACTCCCTCCTTTCCTTCTTCTCATTCCTCCCCTCCCCTCCCTCCCTCCCTTCTTTCCTTCCTTCCTTCCTTCCCTCTTTTTCCTTCATTCTTTCCTTTTCTTCCTCCCTCCTTCCCTCCCTTTTCTTTCCCCCTTTCTTCCTTTCTTTTCCTTTCTACTTTCTTCCTTCCTTCTCTCCTCCCTCTCTCTCTTCCTACTTACCTGTTTTTCTTCCTTCCCTTCCATCTCCTCTTTGTCTCTCTCTTTTCCCTCCTCCTCCTTATACCTTTCCTCTTACCCCTTCTCCGCCAAACTGTATAACATTACAGAGTTCATAGTTACAAAAAATACATGTTCTAGAGTTGGACTTCCTGGTACCAATTCCGGTTCTATCACATCCTATTAGTGTGCACCTTGTGTAGGACACTGAAACTCTTTGAATTTCAGCTTCCTTATCAGCAATATGGGAGAATAACGCCTCCTTCCTCACGCCTATCATTTTGGGACTCTAGAAATATTACTTACAGGACTGTCTCTCAATATGTGATGCATATGCCACTGTTGGGAGGTTTACATGGTTTTAGGAGTTTTACAGACAAGGCATTAAATAAAATGGCCTTCTTTTGTTTTTCTTAGAATCCTTCTGTTAACTCAAGGATAACATCTTAATTTAGAGTTTTTTTCTCTAATAACGTTCTAACACTGCTTTATTAGCTAAGAGAACAGACCCACTCAGAGCTTTCCGCTGAGACTGTCTATAGCCTGAAATTAATAATGTCATTTGCATTGTATTGTATTTAGAATTACCTTCCTTTATGATGAGTGATACTCGTTTTATACTCAGAAAGAGGGTACAAAGCTTCCTTTCTCATTTTTGTGTAAATGTGAAAAGTCAGTCAATTTAAAGAAAATTCCAAATACATAATGGAATAATATACTGTTATGACCTTGAGATGCGGCCTGCAAATTGCTAGTGGTCAGGTATATGCAATGGAGTCGATGGAGACAGACCACAGGGATGGGGGAAACAGTTAGGAGCAGGTTAGGAGAGGGTTCTCTCTGTTCTTGCCATACTGGCCTTCCTTCTGTCCTTCTGTCCTGCCAGATTGTCCTCTCTGCTTATAGTTCTTGTCCCCATTTCCACTTCCCTTTGCTGAGTTTTTTTTATTTTTCAGATTTCTGCTCAATTGCGGCTAGGCATGGTGGCTCACACCTATAATCCCAGCATTTTGGGAGGCCAAGGTGGGCAGATCACTTGAGGTCAGGAGTTCGAGACCAGCCTGGCCAACATCATGAAACCTCGTCTTTACTAAAAATACAAAAATTAGCTGGGCGTGGTGGTATGCGCCTGTAATCCCAGCCTCTCGGGGAGGCTGAGGCAGGAGAATCGCTTGAACTCAGGAGGTGGAGGTTGCAGTGAGCTGAGGTCACGCCACTGTACTCCAGCCTGGGTGACAGAGTGAGACTCTGTCTCAAAACAAACAAACAAACAAACAAACAAACAAACAAACAAAAAACCCCAAAAACCCTCAGAAAATGGTGATGTTCCTTGATTCTTCCTGAAAGGCCATATTGTTTGTTATTGGTTCTTCTAGAATCATGTTCAGTTTTTTCTGAGCACACATCTCTGGCTAATTCTATATTGATTGGTGGGATTGTATGAGTGGTGTCTGTCCCTGTTGGACTATAGGCTCCTTGTGAACAGGGTCCACGTCTGTTCTGGTTCAGCATTATCCCCAGCACCTACCAGAATATAGAAATTGTTACATTTCCTGTAATTTACTAAAAAAATTAATATAGACAGTTTGATATATCTCTCCAGGTAGGTGTAAGTTAACTTTCAATTCTAATTTAGAAGTAGTTAACATTTGGATTAATCTAGTCAGGAATTCACATTCCAGGACTGCCATCTGATTTCCCTGTCTGAATCTGTACTATCTGGTCTGTTAATTAATGTAAGGGATGTTAGAAATAATTTTTATTGGTAAAATAAATGATGTTCAAGATATCTGATTGGTTAGAAATCCACTCTTGCACAAATTGGGTTCCAGAACAAGGCTAATACAGGTCTAGGACACTGAAAGTTCCAAGTGCCCCGTTCATGGGTGAATTCTATTGCCTAATTTAATTAGATGGGAAGTAAATCTGTCCTTAGAACACTATTAATTGTACTTTACAAAGTACCTCAAAACCCTGAGAACAGTGACTTTGCCCTGCTTAGGCCCAGGCAGTTTGATTCTCTGGGGATCTGCTTACCCATAAATGGTTGATGGTATGGTAGAACTCGATCTGAGGCTTGCTTGCATTGTGACATACCACCTGGGTAAGAGGAAGGGTTGAGGAGCCTGTAACTCTTAATCACCTCCAAACATTGGAGGTCCCCCATATTCACCAAAAGAGCTTGACGACTGGTCATGGCCACTTGGCTTTGGTCATATTACAACAAGAGAGCAACAGACAATGGCTGAAGGTGGAATAAAGGGAAGAGGCGGTGGTGGGTTGAAGAATATTGAGACAGAGTCAACAGAACTTGATGACTGATTTATGGGGATGCGAAGGAGGAGGCAAAGATGACTGAGGTGTGGGTCCTGGGAGCAGGTTTCGAGGTGTGGTTTGGTTGAAGGAGGCTTATTATCCTGCCTTGTAAACCAGGCTGGTCCCTGGCTCCATTAGGAAGCAGACAATGTTGGTCTTTGCTCACCTGTCATCTCTCCTTCACTAGGCCCCATTGTCTAATCTACCTTACCCATGCCTCTGTCCTAAGTAACATCCTACCTGTCTGGTGTGCTGAGGCTATTGCCCATGTCTTTGTTGTCTAGAAAAAGCGCTTTGGAATTGTTTACTTACCCAAGCTAAATTGGATGATAATGGCTGGAAATCTTATGGGGTTCTAGTCCATGTAAATAAATATGTGGTTTTTTTTAAAAAAAACTTTGCATTTTGAACTCATTTTAGATTTACTGAAAAATTACAAAATCAGCACAGAGAATTTTCTTATATATCTCACCCCACATCCCTAATTATTAGATCTTCCCCTCCCCCCGCTTTTTTTTTTGAGAGTCTTGCTCTGTCACCCAGGCTGGAGTGGAGTGATGTGATCTTGGCTCACTGCAAACTCTGTCTCCCAGGTTCAAGCAATTCTTCTGCCTCAGCCTCCCAGGTAGCTGGGATTACAGGTACCCCCCACCACACCTGGCTAATTTTTGTATTTTTAGTAGACATGGGGTTTTGCCTTGTTGGCCAGACTGGTCTCAAACTCCTGACCTCAGGTGATCCACCTGTCTTGACCTCCCAAAGTGCTGTGATTACAGGCATGAGCCACCTTAATGATAAAATCTTAGGCTGGGCCCTGTTGCTCATACCTGTAATCCCAGCACCTTAGGAGGCCAAGGCAGGAGGATTGCTTGAGCCCCAGAGTTTGAGACCAACCTGGGAAGCACAGTGAGACCCCAATTCTAAGCAAACAAACAAACAAAATAAAAACACAAACATGAGCTGGGTGTGGTGGCATTTGCTTGTAGTTCTAGCTACTCAGGAGGCAGAGGTGGGAGGATCACTTGAGCCCAGGAGGCTGAGGCTGCAGTGAGCTGAGATCACACCACTGCACTTCAGCCTAGGTGACACACTGAATTCCTGTCTCAAATAAAAACAAACCTCAAAACTTTTGCTGTACGCTGTGGCTCATGTCTGTATCCCAGCACTTTGGGAGATCAAGGTGGGTGGATCATTTGAGGTCAGGAGTTCAACACCAACCTGGCCAACATGGTGAAACTTCATCTCTACTAAATAAAAAAATTAGCTGGACATGGTGGTGCCCGCCTGCAATCCCAGCTACTTGGGAGACTGAGGCATGAGAATTGCTTGAGCCCTGGAGACAGAGGTTGCAGTGAGCCAAGATCGTGCCACTGCACTCCAGCCTGAGCAACAGAGCAAGATTCCATCTCAAAAGAAAACAAAAACAAAATATTTATAATTGTGGTACAATTATCAAGAAGAAGTTAACATTGGTATAGTACTATTAACTGAACTATAGTCCTTATTCAAAACTCACCAGTTTTTCTCCCAACACCCATTTTCTGCCCCAGGACCTCATCCAGGCCCCCATATTGCATTTAGTGGTCATTTCTCTTTAGTTTCCTCCAGTCTGGGACTGTATATCCATGTTTGCTTGTCTTCCATGACCTGCATTCACACTTTTGCAGAGCACTTATCAGTTATTTTGTAGAATAGCCCTCAGTTTGGGTTTATATGTTTTTTCATAATTGGACTGATGCTATGCATTTTTGTCAAGAATTTCACAACAATATAGTGTCCTCAGTGAATCATATGAAGGAATGTGTGATGTTGATATGTCTTATTACAGGGGGTGTTTTCCTTGGCCATGTGGCTAAGTTGGCGGTTGCCGAATTTCTTCTGTCAAGTCACTATATTTCCCTTTGTAGTTGAAAACCTGATCTGTGATTTTTAACTTGGTAGCATGGCAATGAGGGAAATAAAATTTTGTACAGAAGGAGAAACTTTCCCCTTCTTCCCAATCCCCATTTAAAAAGCTTTCATTTGAAAAATATGGTTTGTCCTAGAAACCTTAAGCAGAATGGTTGATGTGGCTAAAATAAAACTATATTTTGGCTGTTTCAGTGACAGTTTTAACAAATGAAAATAGTGAAAACAGTGACAATTCCTTTCTCCATTCTGCCATCTCTGTAAAAACCTGCCTTTGATCATTTTACTTTCCTGATTAAAAACGTGTGGTGGGTTCCAAATGACTACAGGAAAGTGTTCCAACCTCCCGGTTTGCCACTCAAGACCTTCTGCAATATGACTGCAATTGACTTTTCCATCTCTTTCCTACTTTCCTTCTTCTCTGCCCTCCACTCCCAGGAATCCCATCTCTCAGCTGTGTATAACAACCACCATTCACTGGGTCTTTTTTTGCTTATGCTGTTCTCTCAGCCAGGACCATTCTTCTTTTCTCACCTCTACCATTTAGAACCCTTGTTCTGTTTTGATAAATATTATCTCACACTTTCTGTGCAGTTATTAAGCTATGGTCTCTCAGTTTCAAATCTATGCTTCTATACTCTGCTTTGTGATGCTGGGACTAGACGGTATAAACCACATTTCTGCATTTGCCAACTGCTTTGTGTAAGGGTCTGCCCATATGGGAAACTAGAGGATACTGGAAGATATTCTGTTCCTGAAATGACTACCCCGTAGTGCATCTTCACCCTGGCAGCAACAGTTTCTTCTCGTAACAGCACTGGGATTCATCTGCAGTTTTCCCAGTGCTGGCAGTATCTGCCATAGTATGCCTACCCAGTGATACCAGTACCAGCTGGCCAGTGACCTCTTTATAGAAGTTTGGGTTCCAGTCCCATGGGAATTCCTCCTCTTACCTCAGGGTTAGCAGCACTATGTGGATAGTACCCTTCCTTCAGAGGTCTACTTTGAGAGAACCTTCTCTAAATTAATAATTCCAACTTCTTCCTTTGTTCCCTGCATCCGTAAGAGTGGGAGCGACTTCCTGCAGTTGCTATCTGTGTGCTACCTTCACGTTCCCTTTTTGCCCTATGCAAAGTTAACATCCTTATCTCTAAATGACACTTTTTAAAAAAAATTACATTTTCTTTGTTATGAAAAGCCCCCTTGGGCTGGACACGGTGGCTCATGCCTGTAATCCTAGCACTTTGGGAGGCCGAGACGGGCGGATCACGAGGTCAGAGGGAGACCATCCTGGCTAACACGGTGAAACCCCGTCTCTACTAAAAATACAAAAAATTAGCCAGGCATGGTGACGGGTGCCTGTAGTCCCAGCCACTTGGGAGGCTGAGGCAGGAGAATGGCGTGAACCTGGGAGGTGGAGCTTGCAGTGAGCCGAGATCGTGCCACTGCATCCCAGCCTGGGCGACAGAGTGAGACTCCATCTCAAAAAACAAACAAACAAAAACAAAAACAAACAAAGCCCCCTTGGCGGGGCGCAGTGGCTCACGCCTGTAATTCCATCACTCTGGGAGGCTGAGGTGGGCAGATCACAAGGTCAGGAGAACTAGACCATCCTGGCTAACATGGTGAAACCCCGTCTCTACTAAAAATAAAAAAAATTAGCTGGGTGTGGTGGCACATGCCTGTAGTTCCAGCTACTTGGGAGGCTGAGGCAGGAGAATGGCGTGAACCCGGTTGGCAGAGGTTGCAGTGAGCTGAGATCGCCTCACTGCACTTCAGCCTGGGGGACAGAGTGAGACTCTGTCTCAGGAAAAAAAAAAGCCCCAAACTTAGTGTTTCTATCTCCCATCTGAACCCTGGATGATATGGAAGTTGGTACCAGGGGCAATCCCAGGAAACAGGTAGATTTAGATATTTGTTTCCTGGGGTCCTCAGGCTCAAGTATGACCCTGAGCTCTCACCCACGGGATACGCAATGCTGGTAATCCATGGTGTATAATGGCATCGAGATCAGTCAGATTTGGGTGATTGTGAGGAAGTATCTACTGAAGCCAGGGACTTGGAGGACCAAGTGACTGCTTGCTGCCCTTGACCACTGTGGCAGTAATGATGACTCTTAAGACTGTGGTGTGAGACAGGTTCTCCTGAATGTACTCACTGTTACCGAAAGGGAGTGACAGGCTCAGACCTTCCAATGCTCAGATCAAGTCAACAGAGATCCAGAGAGATTGTCTGGCAACCTTAAAAGACTTTCTTGCCTGGGCATGGTGGCTTACGCCTGTAATCCTAGCACTTTGGGAGGCTGAGGTGAGCGGATCACAAGGTCAGGAGTCAGAGACCAGCCTAGCCAACATGGAGAAACCCCGTCTCTACTAAAAATGCAAAACTTAGCCAGGCATGGTGGCATGAGCCTGGAGTCCCAGATACTTGGGAGGCTGAGGCAGGAGAATTGCTTGAACCCGGAAGGCAGAGGTTGCAGTGAGCGGAGATTGCACCACTGCGCTCCAGCCTGGGCGACAGAGTGAGACTCCGTCTTGGAGAAAAAAATACTTTTTTACCAAAGCCACAGTTGGTAATGATGATGGTGAAGATGGCTGTCATCATTATCATATCTCCCTGGTTTGAGAGAGAGAGAGAGGGAATCTGAATAAACCCAGCTTGGCTCAAAAGTCTTTCCCGGTCCAATTAGCTATGGCCAGGCAGGAAATGCCACTCGGTGGAAACATGGCTGCCAGCTGTGGGCAGCCACTTCCCATAGATGGGGACGCAGTTGTCTCCCAAATATGTGTGGGAGTAGGGACTGCGGCCCAGAGGAGGAAGACTAATGTCTGGTCATTCTGATGGTGGGAGGAGACAAGAGGAATTCTTCTCCAGCTCAACTTCTAGGATAAAGTCTGACCTTTAAGTCCAGAGGGCCTCAGCTGGATATCTAAAGAAACTGTTTTCATGAGGGACTTTTGAGATTCAAGACACAAGCTTGGCTGCCCTGCACCATGGTAACAGAGCAGGACTCAGAGTTTGAATAAGGGACACAATTTTTTTTTTCCTGCATGGAAATCTAGTATGGCTTTAGTGCAGCAAGGACTGAAGGGAGCTCAGTGCCATGCGGGCTTTTCTTCTTTGGGAGCACTAGGGAGATTGCATTCTGGACACAGAAACAGCGTTCTCTGCGGGGCTGGGCTGCCATGGCAATAGAGGAGGGAGACGATGTTGGGGCTGCCCCACCCAACAAGTGCCAACCAGGATGCTAGAGAAGAAAGATACATTGAAAAAAACTTCCCTCAATAATAGGAGCTTTTGAAGTGAGGGCTGCAGAGCCAGTGCAATTGAGACATAAATGTAATTTCGCTTATACTTTTCACACTGGTGAGGTTTAGGATTGCTCAGATTACATTCAAACCTGCCCAACCACTGTTTTCTTTCTTTCTTTTTTTTTTTTTTAATGGAAACAGCTTAGTTATTCCGTATCATTCACCTATGGAAGCCTCTCATCTTCCTGAAGGCTCAGACATTTAAAACTTAGGCCAACCAAGTAACAACAACAACAACAAAAAGCCCTGGCTGTTAATCCCCTGGTTTTCACTTACACGCAGAACTGTCTGCTTCAGCGACACCTTTTCGGAGTTTCCAGGAGAATGAAGTTGACTGGTGAGGGGCTTTCGAGACTGTCGACTCCCCCAAAGGCCATTTGGGGTTTGTCGTTAGCAGACTTGGCCAAGCATGCGTTGAAATAACTCATTACTCGTTCTACCTGTTGTTTTAAAAAGGCAGCATTGAGACTGCCTCTGAATATTTTGCTGTGGGGGTTTTGGCAGAACATATTTCAAATGGGGGAAAGAAAATAACAAACAGTGGGCAAAGGCAAATGAATTTCCTATGACCACTGGCTAGTTAGGGCACATGCATATGTTGCGTGAGGGTTGAATTAGGGTATTTGGAGACCCTGTACTATTCTTTCTGAAGCCCTTTACTTATTATTCATGGTTTCATTATGGTCCCTTTTATTCACACACACATCTAGGGGAGGGGGCAGGTGGTGGATTTAGTTTTAAAAAAGCAAACAAACATAAAACTTGCCATATATTTTAGAGTTATAGGTGCATGCATTTCTTTCCTCCCATCAAATCTTGCTTTTCCACTTTAGCCACATAAATGGTTGTCATAGTGACATTTCCTTCCAGCCTCCTTAGCTTTGGTATGGAGCAGAGAGCTCGGAGAGTATCCAGTGACCATAAATCCATTTTCTTAACTGTCTCCTTCACTCCCTGAAACTAACCAGATATGAGATCGGCTATGGGCTGCTCCTGCTATCCCCAAATGAGTGGAAATTATGTCAAAATTAGGCAAAAAATTGACTCTTTGTCTGAGTTACTCAGAGTGGTATTGTTTATTTTTGGAGAAAAGTATGTTAGTTTGGTGTTTCAAGGAGCACTTAGCCAGTAAAAGTCATGATTTCTGGGATCTAGCAGGAAAGCGGACATTTAATTCCTTCTAAAAATCTCTGAATATTTTGCATGTTGAGTAGATTCTCAAAAGTTGTGAGATGCAAAGAACTTAAAACAGAACTGCCATTCAACCCAGTACTCCCATTACTAGGTATATATCCAAAAGAAAGCAAACCATTCTACCAAAAATACACATGCACACATATGTTCATTGCAGCACTGTTCACAATAGCAAAGACATGGAATCAACCATGGTAGACTGGATAAAGAAAATGTGGTACATATACACCATGGAATACTATGCAGCCATAAAAGGAATGAAATTGTGTTCTTTGCAGCAACATTGATACAGCTGGAGGCCATTATCCTAAGTGAACAGAAAGTCAAATACTACGTGTTCTTATAAGTGGGAGCTAAACAATGGGTACTCATGGACATAAAGATGGCTCAAAAGACACTGGGGATGACTAGAGGGGAGAGGGGAGTAACAGTTGAAAACCTATTGGGTCCTATGCTCACTACCCAGTTGACAGGATCAATGGTACCTCAAACCTCAGCTTCAAGCAATATACCCAGGTAACAAGCCTGCGTAAGCACCCCTAAATCTAAAATAAAAGTTGAAATTATTTTTAAAAACATTGTGAGATGGTTGAAAAAATAATTTAAAAACATTTCTTTAAGTCGACTTCAGACTTCCATCTTTTGTAACATTTGCTAATATTATTTTGTAAAACTGTGTATATTAAGATCCAGCATCATCTCTAAAGATGTTTCCTTAAGGATTTTTTTTTTTTTTTTTGAGACAGAGTCTCGCTCTGTCACCCAGGCTGGAGTGCAGTAGCACAATCTTGGCTCACTGCAAGCTCCACCTCCTGGGTTCACGCCATTCTCCTGCCTCAGCCTCCTGAGTAGCTGGGACTACAAGCACCTGCCAACATGCCCGGCTAATTTTTTGTATTTTTTTTTTTTTGAGATGGAGTCTCGTTCTGTCACCAGGCTAGAGTGCAGTGGCACAATCTTGGCTCACTGCAACCTCTGCCTCCTGGGTTCAAGCAATTCTCCTGCCTCAGCCTCCCGAGTGGCTGGTACTACAGGCGCGCACCACCAGGCCCGGCTAATTTTTGTATTTTTAGTAGAGATGGGGTTTCACCATGTTGGCCAGGATGGTCTTGATCTGTTGACCTTGTGATCCACCCGCCTCGGTCCCCCAAAGTGCTGGGATTACAGGCGTCAGCCACCGCACCTGGCAATTCTTTTGTATTTTTAGTAGAGACGGGGTTTCACTGTGTTAGCCAGGATGGTCTCGATCTCCTGACCTCGTAATCCGCCCACCTCGGCCTCCCAAAGTGCTGGGATTACAGGCGTGAGCCACCGCGCCCACCCAGGATTCTTTTTTTTAAACAAAAACATTTAACTAGAATCCAGAGGCAAAGACTTCAGGAGCATCTCAGCAGTTGAAGGTTCTAAGTTATCGAGAGACGGAGACCACAGAGGTGAAGTAATTGAAGGGAAGGGGAAAGAAAAGTCACGTCCTGATCCCAGTTCAGGCCAGGAGTGTATCTGTGAAGGACTGGGTATTTCCCTTGAGTCTTTCCTGGGGGTTAGGTGGGCCTCCCACCAGAGCTGGTCTAACTTCCATCATAGTGGGGCAGGCAGCTATCATCTGTGACACAAAATATGAAAAAAAAAGGGGCAGAGATGACTTTGGACAATCAATTATTTGGGATACTTTTGACTGCCAGAAAGAAAATAGCATCTGAAAGTGGCTACGTTAATGTGCATTTCTGTTCTTTCTAACAAGACATTGGGAAGTAAGGAATTACAGGGTTGGTTCAGCAAGCCATGGTCCTGGGGCATTGTCTCTGCAGTTTTTGACCCTTCGCCCCTCAGTTTAAACATGGTTCCTGCGGCTCCAAGCTTATATCCTAACGCAGCAATGTCCAAAGATGGAAGGAGGGAGGAGAGGATAAACATGCTCTACTTGCTCATCTCTCTGTCTCTCTTTCTCATTCTCTCTCTCTTTCCCCCTCTCTTTGCTCTCTCTCTCTCTCTCTCTCACTCCCTCTCCTCTTTAAATCCTAGATACCTCCCCACTGCTGCACATGTCCACTTACATTTCGTTGGTGGAACTGAATCACACGACGTTCCAAGTTGCAAGGAAGGTTGGGGAAGTGAGTATCTAGCATTTTCCATTTCTGTTGTGGGAGGTGGATGCTGCCTATAGGGCAGAAGGGAGAAGTGCCAGGCTGCTGTGTTGGTAATCATAAGTGTCAGCCATAGCTAGAGTTTTGAAACTGAAAAGACTGAATGACCACTGCTTTACCCTGTAGTCTTACTTATGAAAAACTGGCACCAGAAGAGAATCAATGACCTGCCCACACAGCTTGGTGTCAGATCCAAAGTCTGAGTCTACATGTCTGCATTTTTTGACTCACGACATAGAACTGAGGTTGACGATGACTAACATTTGACTTGCATATTATAGCTGGCATAGTGAGGGCTTTGTTCAGCATGTATTAGCTTGCTTAATGTTTGCCTTTGGCGCTGCGGGGCCTGCAGGCTTCTCAGAGCAGAGGGTGCATCTGCTGCAGCTTCCCACGTCTCCTGCTGAAAGGTAGCCAATCATTTCTTCCTAATTAACGATCAAACATGATTTCAGATAGTCCTTCTCCTAAGATGCCATGGGAGATGTTCCTTGTATCTGTCAGTGGTACTGATCACGTTGTCATTTTTGGCAACTAATTCCCGGAATGAATAATAAAATTATAATAATCTCGCACCAGAGGGACGGTGACCAATTTGTAAACTCCATTAAGAATCGAGCAAAGGATTGTCCTCTAATGAGATAGACAGCATCAGGGAGACCATTCATCAAGCCTCTCTGTCACAGATGCACAAAGGGACCCTGGAGGGAGGGGCTCCTGGAATGCAGGCAGACCGGGGCGGGTTGTCTTGGATGTGCATTTCCATTTTGTCATTGATCAGCTGCCGGAGAAGGAATGACAAGCAGAACACCAGAGTTCTCCATTGTAAGGCTCCGGGTGTGTTTATGCCACCCTTGATTCATTCCCCACGGGGTGAGAAGCATTACTCACCATTTTCTTATGTGCCAGAAAGAGAAATGGAATCAACGGGCGTATCATCTCCTTGTTGGAAAATGACAGCTCCCTTATTATAAATCTCGAATAAATTGATGGAAGAGCTGTTCAAACTTCATAGATATAAATGTTTCCTGGGATTAATGGGAACTTATTCCTAGAAATGACTTACAGTTCAGGAACCGAACTTTGAATTGAGGTATTGTTTATTTTTCCTGTAGATGTCATGATAAGCAGTGGAGCATAGATGGCAAAGGTTTTCTATTTACGCCATCCCTGTTCCCCACCACTTTCCCACTTCCTGGGGCCAAACATTTATAGCTTTAGAAATGCTAAATTATCTCTACCTTTTGGAAGAACAGCTTCTTCCTTTTGGAAATACTTTACAGGAGAATTTGAAATTTGTAAACCTCCTTGTTTTGTGGGAAACCATGGAGTTGTAACCCTTAAATTGTAAGACAGAAACAAACCACTACTCACTATTGTATGTATCTTAAAGAATTAACATGTTATTTCAATAGGTATCTCAGCATTTGTTTAAAACGTCCTTTGTAACCAGCACATTGAAAGTCTTGCCTGTCATATGGGAGGGGATTGTGCCAACAACAGCTTATTTTCTGAATCATCAGGGTCTTCTCTGATGTGGCCTCTAAGGGTCATCTTGGGACTGTCATTCGGTATTTATATTAGTGTTGATACTCTTAGTGAGTGAGTGCTTTTATAAATGAAACGGAATCTTTTGTCCAGCACCATGAGCATGTGAGTACTTAATAAGTACCAATCAATAGCTTTTGCTGATATTGGAATATAGGCCCATCTACTTCCTGGATGGCTCCATGGGGAAAGAGGCATTTATAGCTTGTGCTTTATTCTATAGAAGATGCTAAGGGCTGCTTTCTAGATTGTCTTTGTTTGAATCTATGCTGGGTGTGACATTTACCCGTGCAGTGCCATTCCTGTCTGCCGGAACCCGGTGGGGGTTGGAACTTCAGTGGCTCTTCCACTTGATTTGCTGAACTTCTAGTTCGTTCCAAGAGTCAGCTGGCTGGGGAGGAGCGGGGTGAAGAGTGTCTCCACGCCTGCCAGCCTTCTAAATTGCCTCAAGCCCACACCCTGCCGCCTCCCTAGACTTCTAAGAAGTCACAGGGGGCTTGTGTTCTCCAGGCCACCCCATACTTCAGCTGGCAGAAGTCTGGTAATGACTGTCTTCTCACCATTTCTATGGGAATTGATTCTTTTCACCCATCCCCATTCCTGAAGTCCCACTAACACATGGATGGAATGTAGAACAGCATTTTATTAAATCTGAGGATAAGGGAAAGAGGAGACCAGAGAGAACACATTACACCTGAACACTGGACATCACTTTTCTGAACATGCCTTGGTTTCCCTTACCAAGGGGAGCCCTCGCTAGTGGCCTTTGCTCCTCAGATTCTGGACTCCTACCATGGCGCAAACCCCGCTTCTCATTATTCATTCATTCAACAAATAGACATTTAGTATCCACTATGTGCCAGGAGCTGGGCTAATATTTAGCATTGATTCTTCACACCAACTCTGTGAAATAGGTGCTATTACTATTCCCATTTTACAGATAAGGAACCAGGAATTCAAGAGATAATGAGTCACTTGGCCAGTGGCTACTTAGGATTTGGATAATTTTATTCTACTCTTCATATTCCTACTAAGCCACTGAATTAATTGGTTCTAGTCTTTCTATTAGAATATAGCTCCTGCTGTACTTTCTTTCTTTTTTTTTTTTTTTGAGACGGAGTATTGCTCTGTTGCCCAGGCTGGAGTGCAGTGGTGCCATCTCAGCTCACTGCAAGCTTGGCCTTCCGGGTTCACACCATTCTCCTGCCTCAGCCTCCGGAGTAGCTGGGACTACAGGCGCCCGCCACAAATCCCGGCTAGTTTCTTTGTATTTTTTGGTAGAGACAGAGTTTCACCGTGTTAGCCAGGATGGTCTTGATCTCCTGACCTTGTGATCCATCCACCTCAGCCTCCCAAAGTGCTGGGATTACAGGCGTGAGCCACCATGCCCGGCCCTGCTGTACTATTTTTATGAGGCTAGTTGTAATATAAAACAGGGAGGAAGACAGCACTGTGAAGGAACTACCTTGAGCAATGGATATATTCCTACCTTGGAAAATGCTTGGATATAGGGCAGTAAATGCAAAACAGATGCCAGCCCTGACACCATGGAGCTTTCAGTCTTCAGTGGAGGAGTGAAGAGGAGAGGAGAGGTCCATCGCACAGCACACGCGCGTGCACACGTACTCGCTGTGATATATGGTAATATGGACAAGGAGGTAGAGAACCAGGTACTGTGAGCAAGATTAATAGCTTCCCTGCTTCTTCATATTCCTGCATACCTCCCTCTTTCCCCAGATCACCTAGGAAACTCCAAATCCCTCTCACTCTATTCATTCTTTCTCTCTTTAGTCTCTTTTTGTTTTGACAGCTTCATTCTAGGTCTGTCCCAGGTTTGGGACTCTCACCTTTCCTGCACAAAGACTCCATCAGGGTACTTCCCTTAAAAAAATGCTGTCGCCCCTTATATGAATAGGCTATTCTTCTCCTGTGGGAAAACATCTGGGAGTTTTTTTTTTATTTTAAATTGCAATTTTTCTGTCCTGAAACATTCTTAATTTTTTTTTTTCTTCTTCTTTTTCAAAGTGTGGAATGTCCAATGTGAGGGTGTGAAAGACGTGTTTAGGTGGGTCTTGGGAGAACGTTAACTAACATCACATAGCAATGTAGGTAGTTTCTTCTCTTTATATATATGTCATGTCTATAATTTTTTTTTTTGAGATGGAGTCTCACTCTGTCACCCAGGTTAGAGTGTAGTGGCTCCATCTCAGCTCACTGCAAGCTCTGCCTCCTGGGTTTACGCCATTCTCCTGCCTCAGCCTCCTGAGTAGCTGGGACTATAGGCGCCCGCCGCCACGTCCGGCTAAGTTTTTGTATTTTTAGTAGAGACGGGGTTTCACCATGTTAGCCAGGATGGTCTCAATCTCCTGACCTCATGATCCGCCCGCCTTGGCCTCCCAAAGTGCTGGGATTACAGACGTGAGCCACCACGCCCAGCCTTTTGTTTTTTATTTCTTTCATTTCTTATTTCATTATTATTCATTTCCTTCCTTCCTTCCTTGCCTCCCTCCCTCCCTTCTTTCCTTCCCTTCTTTCATAGTCACCAGATGGTAACACCTGACACCCATCAGTTACATATTTTCGTGTTAACAAACATTTTTATGCTACTTGTTATGTTCCAGACACTATTCTAAGCACCAATTATAAACTGATCATCTTAATTGCATCAAGGAGAGAAATCTGAGCTAGGTGCTGACATGGTTTGATTATTTCCTTCTTTTAATACACAGTGAGTGAGCAGGCTATAGGCTCAGAAGCTTTGACATCTAGCTAGAACTATGTAACTCTTTTTGGTTTTGTTTTATTTTAATATCATATTTTAAGGTTATCTTCTACTTATAGCAATTGATTTAGTTTCTTTTTAAAATCCAAGTAGCTTTATTTTTAATGTTATATGTAATAGAACATAAATACATAGAGTGGGTGGTGCCTGGATATGGTGAAATCATGTAGATGGTGGCACTGACTAAGGTTTGGATGCCCTGCTAAGGTGTGTGTCAGCAGAGACTATGGTGGGCAGGCCGATGTCATTTACATGGGGGATTAGGGGATTAGGATGGGGGATTAGAGTCAGACCGATTTGAATCCAGGCTTTGCCGCCTCTCATGCACACGGCCTTGGGCAAGTCTGTCTTCTTGCTGAATCTCGGTTTCCTCTCCCACCAAATGCTGATAAACACTGATGGCTGTACAGATGCAATGAGAAAACACTTGAGAAAATTACTGGTGTGCTGTCTGGCAAGCAGTTGGTGTAAAACAACTACTTGTTTTTTTTTAAGTTGGAAGTGCAACATTTTATTGAATTAAGAAAAGATCATTTAAAAAAATGAACTGATAACTAGGTAATCCATGATGAACAAGACAGGCAGGACCCTGTGCTTATGAAGGTTTGATGCTGTGAGACAGTCAAAACACATTTTACAAACATACCTGGTGTCAGGGTGGTGAGCAGCGCTGGGAGAGAGGGGTTGGTACTCTGGGTGGGTTTGATAAGCAGGCCTCACATTTCCTGGAAAATCAAAAAGATTTGCTAGAACAACACCATCAAGAAATGTGTAAACTGAGACCTGAAAAACGTTTAGGTGTTTCCCAGGCAAAGAGGAGAGGGGAGGAACGATATTCTGGACAGTAAGCCTACTCTCACTTCTAGTCAGGAATTTCACACTGACGGCTGTGCACAGAGCAGGTCAACTCATCCCATAAGCAAGTTTGGTTTATGGCACCCACCAAAGGGTCTCATCCGTCCCCAGGTCTCAGGCAGTCCTTTTTATAGTGGTGATTTTTTTTCCTGGTTTATATTACAACCAAGGCCATTCTTTTTCCAAACTGCCTGGCAGCTGTCTGAGTTTTATGGATACTTGGGTTTCTAGAAATAAACCTTGGTTCTAAGTCCTCAATTTCTGCATCCCCACTGGCCTATTATTCACCATTTCCTCATCTCCTAAAGACACTTGCTCATCTTTAAAATGAGAATTAATTGTACTCTGTGATTACTGTTCTTATTTTTCTCCCAAGAGTCTTATTTGATGTGGTCAGTAAGAACAGATCGAATGCTATATTAGATGGCATTTCCCTTTATAGTATATTTTTGGCTCAGTTTGAAAGAAGGGTCTACTCCATGGTTCACCATGATGTACCTTGTAGAGAAGAGTGTGTCAGAAGCCAGGCCTGAATTATGATGGGGAGTATTAATATGTTCCTGTTTATTGGCTTTGAAAAAAAATCACTGTTCATGTGTTCATGCACCTTGACCAGTAAGGGACGGTTTCCTTAGCTTTCTGCATCTCCCTTGCTTGTTGTTCCAAGCCATGGACTCTTGCTGGTTATGCAAGTGTGCATTTCTACTTTCATTGCTCTAAAAACAGCTCCAGTTTCATCCAGTCTATTCTTATCTCTTGCTACTTACTGGCATGCTAAGCATAAACTATAGCAAACTTCTTTTTTTTCTTGAATAATCTTTGGTTCTGCTCATTGTTTCTTGAATAATCCTTATTCCTGCTCTTGTTCCTTCATTTGCTCATGAGGTGTTGTTTCTGAAAATTCTCCTCTACGTGAAACACTGATCACCACCTCCAATTAACCAAGACTGCTCTTTCTGGTCTGAGCTGATGTACAACTTCTGGGGAACTCTGTCTGAAAATGCAAGATGACATTGAGGCCTCTTCCAACTACGTATGCTTGTACAAGACTGTAATTCTTCTGTTTGGGCACTTGTTGCAACAGATTATATTCGCCCGATTTCTTGTTAGTTTGCCCTTCACTCTGCTGAGGTTGAGAGGAAGCCATCGTGTTCACAGCTGTATCCTCTGTGTCTAGCAAAATCCCTACACCTTATCAGTGTTCAACAATGTTTAAATAAATGAATGAATGAAGTGATAAATGAGTAAAGCCACTGTTAGCATATGGGCTTGATTTTGAATTCAAAATCATTAAAAGTCAGTATTTTTCCCAGTTCCTTGCTGTATTTCCTTAACTTCACCCAAGACATACCCTTGTTACAGATACATCAAAGATCAAATATTAGCTTGGGTTTCACAGCATCTCTGTTGCTCAAGGCAGTCCCTTTACAGCGCTATCTTTCTTCCTATTTTACATTACAACTAGCCTATTAAAAATAGTACGGCAGGAGCCATTTTCTAATAGAAAGACTCCAACCGATTCATTCAGTGGCTGAGGTAGGAATACTAAGAGTAGAATAAAATTCAAATCCTAGCTAGCCACTGGCCAAGTGACTTATTACCACTTGAATTCTTGGTTCCTCATCTGTAAAATGGGAATATTAATAGTACCTACTTCATAGAGTTGGTGTGAAGAATCAATGCTATCTATTTGAATGAAGCATTAATAAAATAGACAAAGGTGACTGTAAAAATGACAGTCAGAGCAAAGGCCTTTCTTGGCGGCATGTGTTATACTGTAAATAAAAAGCTCAAATTAATGTCAGATAAGTACAGTACCAGGCCAGGCAGTGGGTAAGTACAGAATAAATAGTGACTGCTATGGTAATGTGCATTCGTATTGGTTTACAAATACACTTCTATGCTTGCCTTAACCCAAGGCATGAGGGAAAATGCAAGTGTGTTCTCAACTTCCAAGGGTGACAGAGAAAGGAACAACAGCCCCCACTGCCGTCTCTAGTAGTCCTTGTCAAAGGACATTGCCAGCAAGTCTCAGATCTACCTCCTCGTCACCATCATGTCTTTTGCTCTTGCTCATGGCAACCGCAGTGACCAAGCTCACCCTGTCACTGGGGGGATGGTGAGAGGTGGCAAATGACTGTGAAGAAAAACTCTCCGGTAGAGGATGAAGATTAACACATGCTTTACACATGTCCCTGGAGACACACGTCATCAGAGAGTTTCTGCCAACTGACATTATTCATGATCTAGTGTGAAAAATTGGTAGTGAAGCCACTTTGGGCTTTGAATTTAATTTGCACTTTTTACTTTCTTTTGCAAGTTTAAGATTCTGGACCACTTTGGGGATGTTGTTAAACTAAGTGCTAACCTCTTTCACCCCCAAGGCAGTCATCACAGCCAGTCAAGTTGTTTTGGGTAATTAAGTACTATTGACATAGTTTTGGAAATCACCTTTAGACTTAATAATAGGGTTTTATGCTTAATTTTTGTGGACCTCGGCTCACATTAGTATTTGCTTCTTCTGTTCAAAATGTTCTGCCTGGAAGTAAAGGATAGTGTACCTGGCGTGTTTTCCCTGCCTCTGTAGAAGAGTGTTCCTAGAGTTCCTGGGATTTGCTCTCTATTGGGTTAACAATACATCTGGAATTTATATAACTTTATAACAATCACAATAATGGGAATAAAAAGATGAGGAAAGCTGTTTTAACATGCATGTTTGTATATCAATCTATACATATACACCTGAATATATTGTGACTATATGAAATGTGTATATGTGCATATATATGTGTATATACCTGGATATATACACATACACACATTTATAGGCAGAATTGTAATTCAGTGCTTTAAAACAGTTGTCATCAGCTGGGTGCAGTGGCTCACGCCTGTAATCCCAGCACTTTGGGAGGCTGAGCGGGGCAGATCACAAGGTCAAGAGATCGAGACCATCTTGGCCAACATGGTGAAACCCCATCTCTACTAAAAATACAAAAATTAGCTGGGCGTGGTGGTGCGTACCTGTAATCCCAGCTACTCAGGAGGCTGAGGCAGGAGAATCGCTTGAACTCCGGAGGCGGAGGTTATAGTGAGCTGAGATCCGTGCCACTGCACTCCAGCCTGGCGACAGAGTGAGATTCCGTCTCAAAAAAACAAAAACAACAAAAACGAAACAAAACAAAACAAAAAACAGTCGTCACCTGCCAAGACATATAAATGACCTACACCAACTCTTTCAACTTGTAAATTATGTGTGGGACTGATAGTAATGCAAACGTGACCAGCTATTTTGACCTCTCCCATTCTGTCCTAGTTGATGGATCAGTCTGTCATGACATCACCCACTAGGCATTCCCAGCTTTGCAAATATTCTGTCACTTTGTTCTGTGTGCAAATTACAATGGTGCAATTTTAAAATTGAATTATTGGCAGGACTTTCAGATATGGCTGAGTAAGGAAGTCAGTCAATTCTTTCTCCCAAAAAAAGCATCTATAAGACTGGGAAAAATGGATAAAACCCTTTCAGTGTTCTGGAAATTAATGAATGGCAGACAACAACCTGAGAAGCATTCATGCTTAAACAACTGCTGAAATTCAGGTAAGAACAGTGGGAGTCTGTGGTGTTCTGGTTTGGACTAGAGTTGCTCCCCTTCTCTGCTCAGTTGGGTTGGCATGTGCTGCTACAGTCAAAGGGAGGCTGTATTAGCATTTTTAGAGGAACAGACACACACACACAGCCATATTCTATTGGTTATATTTGTATAATATATCTAAAATGAGATTTATGATAAGGAGCTGGCTTACACAAGTATAGAGGTTAGGAAATTCTATGATTTGCTATTGGCAAGCTCCAGACCCAGGAAAATCAGTGGTGCAACTTGAAGTCCTGAGAGCCATGGCTAATGGTATAGATCCCAGTCAGCATCTGAAGGCCTGAGAACCAAGAGCACTGTGGGCAGGAGATATTGATGTCTCAGCTCAAGCCATCAGATAGAGTGAAATTCAACCTTCTTCTGCCTTTTTGTTCTATTCAGGCCTTTGGTGGATTGGATGACACCCACTACTTTGGGGAGAGTCATCTCCTCTACTCAGTTTACCAATTCAGATGCTAATCTTTTCCAGAAACACCCTCATAGACATAACTCGAAGTAATATTTTACCAGATATCTGGGCATCCTATGGCCAAGTCAAGTTGCCACATAAAACTGACCATCACAGAGGTTTGCTTGATTTGGAACAGTGGGTGATACAGTAGTAGTATTTGTAAAAGTGATGATCTTGGTGGTCAGCAAGTGGAAGAGGGCCAATAGCTCTAGTAGCCTGAGTTTTCATTCATGTTTGGGGTAAGATGTTCAAGGCTGTGCACATTCACAGCAGAGACAGGAGAGAGCCTAAGCTATTCATGTACTCCTGGCCAACCCTGAAACTTTGCACATACCCACAGACTCAAAAGGGCCTAGCAGGAAGTAAAAGTAGGAATAGATTTGAGAATAGCCTAAACTTTGAATGTCTACTCCTACTCTCTACCATAATCAGACGATAGTAGATGTACTGGTTCAGACATTTGAGTACAATCTCTTTCCAACTATTAGCTGACTACTAAGCTGTGCTCATGCAGGAGCAACTTGGAAACCTGAGCAAGGACATCAGTAACTATATAGTGTGCAGGAGACAGATCCACAGATTTATCCAAGGAAAGTTTCTAAGTAAGTAAAACAGACAAAACAGCAACAATAAAGCCATCAGAGGGGCAAAATCAGAATCCAGAGTTGTTACAACCTATTATCTAAATGTTCAGTCTTCAACAAAATATGAGACATGCAAAGAAACAGGAAAGTATTTTTAGAAGGAAACACAGTTAATAGAAACTGTCTCTCAGTGTCCCCAGAGGTTGGATTTAGTGCACAAAAATTTCAAAGAAGCTATTATAAATACACTCAAAGCACTAAAGGAAACCATGTTTAAAGAATTAAAGGAAGGTATGACATCAATGAATCCACAAATAGGGAGTCTCGATAATGGGACAGAAATTACCAAAAAGAGTCACATGGAAATTCTAAAGTTGAGTGTAATAAATAAAATGAATAATTCATTGGAGGGGCTCAATAGCAGATTCAAGATGTCAGAAGAAAGGATCAGTGAACTTAAAAATAGATCAATAAAAATTAATGAGAGAAAACAAGAACAAAGAAAATATGAACAGAGCCTCAGAGAACATGGAACATTAAATATACTGACATATATTTAGAATGAAATTAATGAAAGTCCCAAAATAAAGAATACAGAGAAGGGGTTGGAAAAGATATTTGAATGATTCATGACTGAAAACTTGCCAAAATTGATTTTATTTATTTTTAAATTTTTTGTGGGTACATAGTAGGTATTTATGGGTACAGGAAATGTTTTGATGCAGGTGTGCAAAGTGAAATAAGCACATCATGGAAGATGAGGTATCTACCCTCCCCAGCATTTATCCTTTGAGTTACAAACAATCCAATTACATTCTTTAAGTTATTTTAAAAATGTACAATTAAGTTATTATTTTATTATTATTATTCTGAGGCAGGGTTTTACTCTGTCATGCAGGCTGGAGTCTAGTGGTAAATTTTGGTTCACTGTAACCTCTGCCTCCCAGGCTCAAGTGTTCCTCCCACCTCTGCTTCCTAAGTAGCTGAGACCACAGGCACATGCCAGCACACCCTACTACGTTTTGTATTTTTTGTAGAAATGAAGTTTCTCCATGTTGGCCAGGTTGGTCTTGAACTCCTGGGCTCAAGTGATCTGCCTGCCTTGGCCTCCCAAAGTGCTGGGATTACAGATGTGAGCATCCATGCCTGACCAATTAAATTATTATTGACTATAGTCACACTACTTTACCATCAAATAGTAGGTTTTATTCATTTTTTCTATTTTTTTTAATACTCATTAACCATCCCCACCTCTTGCTCCAGTCACCCACTACCCTTCCCAGCCTCTGGTAACAACCATCCTTCTACTCTTCATGTCCAAGAGTTTAGTTGTTTTGATTTTAGGTCCCACAAATGAAAGCATGCAATGTTTGTCTTTTTGTGCCTGGCTTATTTCACTTAACATAATGATCTCCATTTCCATCCACGTTGTTGCAAATGACTAGATCTCATTCTTTTTGTAGCTAAATAGTAGATGTACTATTGTGTAGATGTACCATGTTTTCTTTATCCACTCATCTGTTGATGAACACTTAGGTTGCTTCCAAATCTTAGCTATTGATTCTTCCAATCCATGAACTTGGAATATTTTTTTCATTTTCTGGTGTCCTCTTCAATTCTTTCATCAGTATCTTATAGTTTTCATTATAGCGATCTTTTACTTCTTAGGTTAATTTCTAGGTATTTAATTTTATATGTGGTTGTTGTAAAAGGGATTACTCTTTAAATTTATTTTTCACATTGTTCACTGTTGGTGTATACAAATGCTACTGATTTTTGTAGGTTGACTTTGTATCCTGCAAGTTTACTAAATGTGTTTAACAGTTCTAATAGATTTCCTCTGGAGTCTTTAGGTTTTTCCAAATATAAGATTATATCATCTACAAGCATAGGTAATTTTACTTCTTCATTTCCAACTTGCATGCCCTTTATGTCTTTCTCTTGTCTGATTGCTCTAGCTCAGACTACTATTACTCTGTTGAATAACAGTGGTGACAGTGGGCATCCTTGTCCTGCTCCAGATCTTAGAGGAAAGGCTTTCAGATTTTCCCCATTCAGTATGTGAAATCTGTCATATATGGCTTTAATTATGTTGAGGTATGTTTCTTCTCTCCCCAGTTTTTTGAGAGTGTTTTTTTGTTTTTGTTTTTGTTTTTTTTTTGAGACAGAGTCTCTCTCTGTCACCTAGGCTGGAGTGCAGTGGCACCATCTTGGCTCACTGCAAGCTCTGCCTCCCAGGTTCACGCCATTTTCCTGCTTCAGCCTCCCGAGTAGCTGGGACTACAGGTGCCTGACACCATGCCTGGCTACTTTTTTGTGTTTTTAGTAGAGATGGGGTTTCACCGTGTTAGCCAGGATGGTCTCTATCTCCTGACCTCGTGATCCACCCACCTTGGCCTCCCAAAGTGCTGGGATTACAGGTGTGAGCCACTGTGCCGGCCTTTTGAGGGTTTTTATCAGGAAGGGATGTTGAATTTTTATCAGATGGCTTTTCAGCATCAATTGAAATCATCACATGGGTTTTATCCTTCGTTTTCTTGATATAGTGTATCAGATTGATTGATTTGACCGTGTTGAACCACCTTTGCATCCCAGGGATAAATCCCACTTGGTCTTGATGAATGATCTTTCTAACGTATCATTGAATTTAGTTTGCTAGTATTTTGTTGAGGATTTTTGCATCAATATTCATCAGAGATACTGGCCTGTAGTCTTTGTCGTTGTTGTTGTTTTTTGAGATGTAGTCTCACTCTGTCGCCCAGGCTGGAGTGCACTGGCGCAATCTTGGCTCACTGCAACCTCTGCCTCCCAGGTTCAAGGATTCTCCTGCCTCAGCCTCCCGAGCAGGTGGGATTACAGGTCTGTGCCACCAGGCCTAGTTAATTTTTTTGTATTTTTAGTAGAGATGGAGTTTCACCATGTTGGCCAGGCTGGTCTCAAACTCCTGACCTCAGGTGATCCACCTGCCTCAGCCTCCCAAAGTGCTAAGATTACAGATGTAAGCCACTGTGAACCACCGTGCCTGGCTAGTTTTCGTTTTTTTGGTGTGTTTTTGTCTGGTTTTCTATCAGGGTAATAGTGGCCTCTTAGATTGAGTTTGGAAGTATTCCTTCCTCCTCTATTTTTCGGAATAGTTTGAGTAGGATAGCTATTAATTCTTCTTTAAATCTTTGGTAAAATTTAGAAGTGAAACCATCAGGTCCTGGGCTTTTCGTGACTGGGAGATTTTTTTATGACTTCAAAAATATGGGACACTTCATGAATTTGTATGTCATCCTTGCATAGGGGCCATGCTAATCTTCCCTCTATCATCCCAAATTTTAGTGTATGTGCTACTGAAGTGAGCACCCAAATTTGATTTTAAAAACTCACATCTAACCAGTTAACAAATCCCAAGCAGAATAAAGACAAGATTGTCAGCTAGACACAGTACAGCCAAACTCTTGAAAGTGAAAGGCAGAAAAACTTAAGAATAGCAAGAAAAAGGTGACTTATTACATACATGGGAACACCAATGTAATTGATGGTTGGCATCTCATCTGAAACAATGGCAGCCAGAAGGCAGGGGGATGGCAGAGCCAGAGTGCTAAAAGGAAAGAAAAAATACCCCACTGTATATCTAAGAAGTTATATCCAGAAAAACTACCCTTCAAAAACAAAGGCAATAAAGACATTTCAAAATAAACAAAGGTTGAGATAATTTGTTGTTAGCAGAACCGACTGTCAATAAATACTAAAGGAATCCTTCATGTTGAAAGGGCAGGACACTAGATATAACTTGAATCCATAGAAGAAATATGAAGCACCAGAAGTGATATATACGCTAATATAAGACACTTTACAAATATATATTGCTTTTATATATATTTTATATATTCTCTTAATCTCTTTGAAAGAAAGATAAAACAGTAATTTGAACACACACAAGGAGAAGGAAATGAAGCTATTATGCTGGGGCAAAGTTTGTATATTTTATTAGAATTAAGTTGTGTTAATCTGAAATGGATTGCAATAAGTTGATTAATGTTGTAATCTCTAGAGCAGCCACTAAGAAGATAACAAAAAAATTAAAATAGTTAACAGAGAATTAAAATGATACATGAAAAACCGTTTATTTAGTTCAACAGAAGGCTGTCAAGAAAGAACAGAGGAATTAAAAAGAAAATAAACATACACAAAACAAATACAATGGCAAATGTAAAACCAGCCATATCAGTAATTCACTTTAACTAGGAATGATCTAAATTCCCTAATAAAAAGGCAGAGACTGTCAAGCTAGAGTTTTTTAAAAGCAAGAAAATGTCTTAAATATAAAACAAAGCTCATAATTGCCAAAAGAAATTCATAAATGGGGTTTAATCAAAATTAAAAAACATTTGTGTTTCAGAGGACACCATTAGGAAAATGAAAAGACAAGCCACAGACTGAGATAAAATGTTCACAAATCATATATCCAATGAAGAACTTGCTCACAAAATATATGAAGAATTTTTATTCAATAATAAGACAACCCAATTAAAAAATAGAAAACAATTTGAATGCACAATCAACAAAGAAAATAGATAAATGGCCGATAAACGTATAAAAAGATGTTCAACATCTTGGCCAGGCACGGTGGCTCATGCCTGTAATCCCAGCACTTTGGGAGTCCGAGGTGGGCAGATCATGAGGTCAGGAGATCAAGACCATCCGGGCTAACACGGTGAAACCCGATCTCTACTAAAAATACCAAAAAGATTATCTGGGTGTGGTGGCAGGCGCCTGTAGTCGCAGTTACTCTGGAGACTAAGGCAGAAGAATGGCGTGAACCTGGGAGGTGGAGCTTGCAGTGAGCCGAGATGGCGCCATTGCACTCCAGCCTGGGCGACAGAGACACTCCGTCTCAAAAAAAAAAAAAAAAAAAAAAACAGGTGTTCTTAATTATTGCCAAAGTTCAAATTAAAACACATCCTTAGAATGGCTACGATCAAAAAGACAGACAATCCTAAATGTTAGCAATATATGGAGAAATAAAGTATCATACATTGCTGATGGGAATGTAGAATGGTAAAGCCTCTCGGGAACACAGTTTGGGAGTTTCTTAAAATGTTGAAAATAATTTACTATATCACCCAGCAATTCTACTCATAGGAATATACTCTAAAGAAATGAAAACATATGTCCACACAAAGTCATGTACACATAACAGCATTATTCGTAACAGCCCCAAACAGGAAAAATCCAAATGTCCATCCAGGTAAATGGATAAGCAAAATGTGGTATATTCATGTAGTAGAATACTATTAAGAAACTAAAAGGAACCTATACATGCTACAACATGAATAATCCTCAAACACATTTTGCTAAGTGAAAGAAGCCAGACGCAAAAGACTAGATGTTGTACAATTCCATCCATATGAAGTGTTCAGAAAAGACACGTTTAGTAGAGAACAATGATTGCCTAGGGCTGGCAAAGAAAATGGGGATTAAGTGCACATAGAAATGGGGGAACTTGTGGGGGTAATGAATTGGTTTTATAATATGTAAATTATATCTCAATAAGGCTGTTTGTAAAAATATTAAATCATAAAATACTGAATTCTTTTAAAAGTTTCATTAAACAATTCAGGTAAATGCTTCCAATGTTTGGATTTCTGAACATCTTTATGGTCAGATATGAGAGAAGCTTTTCGAAATGAATATTTGTAATACTTTTCTTAATTTTATTCTTAATTTTACTTTGGACCTATAGTTCATACATACACAGAACTATACCATGAATCAATTTTCCCAACCATTCACCTTTGTGGGATACTATTGGTCCAAAAATCTCCTGAGGAATAAGTACCTTCCTTTAGGGACATGTCCTGTTAAATACCAACTAGCTCATCTTTTTTATAGTGCTACTTTTGGGAAATACTTTCAAAATATATTAATATGTAGCCTTCCTTCATAGTACATTGTTAGACTATAAATATATTCTTCCTTATAATCTGCACACTATATCACATGCCCTCATCCAACGGTGTTTGGCAGGTAGTAGTGTATGATTTGCTGACGAGTGTTGCTGTGTGTATCATACAGTAAAAGCTTTCAGCCCATGAGTATTCTCCCGTGTTATTTTGAGTTGAGTGTGTTCAGCCACCTGTGTTTATTCATCCACAGACTTTCTACCATTGTGTGTTATTGAGAAGAGTTTTGACTTATAATGGTATCAGAGGCACACAAGTGATTGTACAGGGCTTACTCCAGAGAATCAGTGAGAGAGCCTCCAGTTAGATGTAGATGCAAGACTTGCATTTAGTTAAGAATGGTTGATGTGCTTGCAGGGAAATGCTTGAGGAAATGCAGTCAAAGTTGGCAGACACTTGGAGACAGGTAGGAGTCTTTTGACCTTATCATGAACAAACTTTGCCCACCGGGATGAGTGATCAACAGTTAAATGATGGATTTCTGGGAAAAAACCTCTAGCTTGGGAAAGTTATATCTTCAAGAACTGAAGAAAATGGAAGTCACTGTGTGATTCAGGAATGCATCCCCATGGGGATTTTCTATAACACCTCCATATAGCACATTCAGGTAGTGTCCCTGTGAATGACAAAGCCTTCCAACTGTCACCCCTGCTGAATGGCTGAGGGTGGGGGCAGCAAGCTTATATTTTACAAAGATGAGCACCCAGTGTTTCTGTCTTCAGGGACACTGTCCTGGCCTCCTTGTGCTAAGTCTTGCCCTTTGTACAGTGGGTACTCCACGTTGCAATTGGAGTGATCTTTTAAAATGAATGTTATGATAGTGTGTTTCCCTGCTCTAAACCAATGAAGGGCCCCCATTGGCCTCAGGATAATAGCCAAACTCAACAGTAGGGCCTGCACCGCCCTACCTGCCCATCTTGCCTCATCATTCACTACTCCTTGCTCCTCCAATTCCAGTCTTTTGTACAGGTGGCTCCCCCTGCTTGAATCACCTTGGTACTGATCCCACACCCATCCCACTGCTCTTAAACACACACACACACACACACACACACCCCTGAAGACACACAGGGTAACTCTTCCTCATTTTTCTGCCTCTCCTGGTTGCTCCACAGTGTGTTACAAACCTCTGTTAAGTGCTCCTTTATTATTTCCTGCATCCTGTTTTCTTGCACTTACCACCCTTACAGCAGGCACTGCTAATTGCCTTCCCAACACCCATTTTACATTTTTTCCTTGTTAGTAGAGCCCTGATTTTTCTCAGAGTAACAATGTGCTCAGTTAAAAAAAATACTTACCTTCCCAGACTCCCTTGCAGCTGTGTGTGGTCATATGACTCAGTTATAGCCAATGACATGTAAGGGACGCCTACTGGGTCGAATTTCCAGAAAGTCATTGTTTCCATTTAAAGCAGAAGCAGGCTCAACTGGTCTGTACATTGTTTTGCCTTTGTCCTTCACATTGTCTCCTCTGCCCATTTGGAATTTGGATTTGAGCCTTAAGGAGCAGCAGACATCTTAGGAAATCAGAAATGAGGGCAAACACCAAGGATGGCAGAGCAGGAAAATTGAAGGGGCCTGTGGTCTTATCAACAACAGGAAGCTGCCTTAACTGTCTGGGACTGTCTACCCTTGGATTTCTGTCTCTCTCTCTTTTTTTTAAAATAATTTTTATTGAGACAGAGCCTTGCTCTGTCACCCAGGCTGGAGTGCAGTGGTGTACTCATAGCTGACTGCGGCCTCTAACTCCCAGGTTCAAGCCATCTCCTATCTCAGCCTCCCAAGTAGCTGGGACTACAGGCATGTGCAAACACTCCCGGCTGGATTTCTTTTTACATGGACATGTTTCTGTTAAATTCCTATTTTATTAATGTGTTACATGGGACTGAACACATTCCTAACTAATCTAGTACAACTTTTTAACTGGCTGTTTACTTAACTGACTTTATTTCTGATGAGTGGTATTTCCAGTGACTGGAATAGTATTTAGCAGGAAATTGGTGTTTAGTAAACGTCTGCTAAATAAATAATTGGTTGGATAAATGAATCAAGGTCAAAATGCATGGATTTTTCCATGATTTGTATTTATTCTCCTTAGGCATGTTTCCCATCTGAGGGGTGGGAGAGAGGTGACTCAATATTCCCTAAGAATTTTTGATATACTCTTCAGAGCAAAGTTTCTCAGCCTGGGCTTAATGGACATCTGGGGCCAGATAGTTCTTCCTCATGAGTGAGCGAATGTGCTCTGCAATGTTCAATGTCTAGCAGCATCTCTGGTCACTACCTACTAGATGCCAGTAGCACTCCTGCCCCTCTCCAGTTGTGACAAACAGTAATATGTCCAGAGATTGCTAGGTGTCCCCTGGGTGGCAAAATTGCTCCTGGATGAGAACTACTATTCTAGAGAAGAGATCCTGAAGTTGAGTTCTATGAACTATTGGGTAGGACATGTATGCGTGCACCCCCTAAAATAATGTGAAAATGTTGTTATGTATACATGCATTGCTTTGGGGAGAGGGCCTACAACTTTCATTATATTCTCAAGGAGGCCAATGGCTCAGCCAGGTTAAAAGCCATTGCTCTAGAATTTTCAAGCTGCTTTTCAACTGTTTACCATGTTTCCCTTTAACCTCCTATACACCTTGAACTTAATAGGCAGAGAGGCTGATTAAGAGCACTGCTTAATGACTATGCAAGTTTTAATCAAGTGTTCAAGTCTAATAAACTAGAATTGCTATGAGGCTCACAAAACAAGCCTTTTGATATTTTCGAGAGCTGCTATAAATATGGAAATTGAGGATGGTATTCTTGTGCCTTATAACTTAACAATCAATCCACTTAACAAAGGAGAATCAAATTGCAGTTTTGAAACTCTAAATGCAGTAGTAATTGGATGAAAAGTAGGAAGAGAAACTCTCATAAACATATGACTTTAAAATGGTCTCAAGTGAATATATACCGGCAGGAAAATTTGAATTATAAAAAAGAAATAAGATGGATGTAAGCCTGACTGAACTGAATTTAATGGTCGATGTTCTCACTTACTTAATCACATAATGCCACTACTTGGGACTCTATATTACTGAAGCAAATCATTTGTTGCATCCAAAGGGAGCCATAATAATGCAAAATGTGCCATGAAATACCCAATTAAATTATTTTAACACATTGGAGATTGTGGGCCAGTGCACGTGTCCTAGTCATCTCTCAGCCTGACAGTCTGTAGGGTCTGATCTGTGTTTAATATCTGGTTTGTATTTCTCCACTCTGGCGTGTATGTGTGTGTGTGCGTGCGTGTGTGCGCGCGCACATACGCACGTGTACGTGGGTATTCACTGCTCAGCTCTAGCTCAGAAGATGTTTGAGTACAGCACAGCTGGGAATATAAGGAATAAAAATAATCTATAGATAAGACAGTCACTTCCCTGAGCACTCCTAGGGGAAGCTGGGAACATAGCATAAGTGGAACTCGGAAATGAGGTTTCCTGAACTTTCTACCATGGCAGAAGCTTATTGCAAGTGAATCTGCCAGGGACATGTATCTTGCTAAGTGATAAAATAGAGTTGTCTGCTGGAAACAAATATTTCAGTTGCTTGCATTAGTTTGAGGCAGGGATGGGGGAGAATGTACAAAACTCCCATTTTCACCTGTAAATTGCCTTAATTCTAATTATTCTATATTACAACTAAGGATGAACCACATATAGTTTAAATATATGTTTTTTGAATATAAAAGTCATATGTATTTATTATATAAAAATATAAAAAAGAAAATGAGAATTTTCTAGGACATTACCACCAAAAGACAACCACTCAATATATTTCCTTTTCATCTGTGCCAGAATCTAAAAAACTTAAAAAATTTTTTATTAATACAGAAAGCTGTGATAATAGCGTGCAATGCTTAGGTACAGAGATAGTAACCATTCATTTTTGAATATAAATGTTCCTGTTTATTCCCCTCAAAGACCCTTGCACACATACATATATGTAAATGAGATGTTGTCCACCTAATATTCTATCATGGATATCTTTCCAAGCCAATAGTCAGGTCCATGTTTGCACAATAAAGCTTTATTGTTTTCATATAAAAAAGCCTGTTGGTTGCATGCGGTGGCTCACGCCTATAGTCCTAGCACTTTGGGAGGACAAGGTAGGCGAATAACTTGAGGTCAGGAGTTCGAGACCAGTCTGGCCAACATGGTGAAACCCCATCTCTACTAAAAATACAAAAATTAGCCGTGTGTGGTGGCAGGTGCCTGTAATCCCAGCGACTAGGGAGGCTGAGACAGGAGACTCGCTTGAACCTGGGAGGCAGAGGTAGCAGTAAGCTGAGATGGTGCCACTGCACTCCAGCCTGGGTGAAACAGCGAGACTCCATCTCAAAAAAAAAAAAAAAAAAAAAAGGAAAAAAGCCTGCTGGGGGAGGTGGGAAGAGAGGAGACATGTAGATAGGTTCAGAAAAGAGAATAATACCTCAGGCCCACCATTCACATTAACAATGTGCACATTGAAAAACACATATATGTCCATTTATTGGATTTTACAGAAATGGGATTCGACTTAACTCTTCTAGAGAGCCAGCTGTCATGTGCTCTGTGCTTTTATGCAAATTATAAAAAGGCGCCCTCTTCCTGGTGTATACAGCTCTCATCTACCTCCCTGGGTTTGTGCAAGATTCAAGCTGCTCAAATATAGGCGGCACCTCTGCTGTTTCATAATTTGATCTTTTCAGTTAGCAATGTGTGGAACACATCTGTCATCATATATGGAGATACTACTACTGCCACCACCATATCCACATCACTACTACAAGAAGGAACACTTAATTATAGTGCTTATCTCACTCTACGTACTGTTCTGAGAGTTTTAGAAGTTCTTAAACAACTATGTAGTAGGTACTATTATTTCTCCATTTTATAGATGGAAGGAATGAGACATACATAATTAAGTCACTTGTCCAAAGTCATCCAGCTAGTGAGTAGCGGGACTAGGATTTGAACCTGGCAGTCTAGTTTATGAGTCTGTGTTTTTAACTACTCTGCAATTCTAATTAATCTCTTTTTGGCAATGTCTTCCCCCCCCCCCGCCTTTTAAAACAATGTTGCAGTGAACATTTTTCCTTAGGATAATTTTCTACTTAGTTTTTATTTAATAAACACTATTAAATAACACCAAATGCCTGACACTGCTCTAAGTACTTTATAAAAATTAATTCACTTAATTCTCATAACAATGCTAGGAGTCAGGATTTATTACAAACTTCATACTGTATGTGAGCCACAGAGAGGGTAACTAGAATAAATGCCAGAGCTGGGATGACAGTCTGGGCACTTTGGCTGACGGGTCTTTCCTTAACCATCAATTTATATAGCTTCTTCCTCTCTTCAAGAAGCAAGGAAGCATCATGGACCATTATTTGGATATAAAACTACGGGGTTGTATGGAAGAAAGAGTATACTAACATATATGTATTCTCTTTTGTTCTAGTGATCTTTTTCTATGCATATGAAAATATAATTAAGATTATACTGAATACCCAAATTTATCCAATAATTAATTTCCTTATTAAAAATTATTTAGAAACTAAGATAAAAATTAAATTTCTAATGATAAACCATCCAGAGATAATCGTTAATATTTGCAATAGGCTTTACAGTATTTTTTATGGAAGTATAAATATACACATATTAAATGTAAAATTGCTACCCTTCTTGCAATGAAAATGAGTTTTGACATTAAATAGACTTTAAAACTATAGATTTTATTGCAGCCAGAACAGTGAATTATAAAGATGAATTATAGTATATTTAACAAGCCAATTATTGAAACAGGTTACTTCCAGGTTTAGGGTTTTTGCTGGAAAAAACAGGGATGAACCCCTTCATACATTATTCTTGGTGTGACTTTCTATTAAGGTAGATTCCTGGAAGAGAAATAATTAGGTCAAAGACTATAAGTATTTCAGGGCTTTAGAGATACAACTTTTAGTTAGCTTGCAACATTTTTTCTAATTTACTAAAAACTATTCACAAGTACCATTTTACTCTTTGAATAATATATAGGTATATAGTTACTGTACCTTACTTAATCATTTTGCTCCAGTGTGATGACTTCTATTTAGACTGCTGTTGATAATTTAAAGTTAATATCCCCTTTTGATAACTATTAATATCTTACACCTCCTTTAACGTAATTTTTAGACAGCATTTGAATCATTGATAATTTTAGGAATAAAAAATCATTTTGATTTTGAAAAATTATTTCCCAGCCTGAAAATTTTCCTTTAGCATTTCTTGGAATTCAGGTCTGATGGCGACAAATTCTTTTACTTTTCTTACATCTGAAAATGTTTTTAATTTGTCATCAATTTTTTTTTACTATATGTGCCAAAGTGAATACTTGTCTTCATTCTTGAAAGATATTTTAGTTGGATATAGAACTTTCTTTGGACAGTTGTGTGTGTGTGTGTGTGTGTGTGTGTGTTAAATTCAGGACTTTACAGATGTTGTTCCACTGTCTTCTGGACTCCATAGTTGCTGATGAGGAGTCTGTGATCATGTTCCTCCCTTATATGTAATGTGTCATTTTCCTCTGGCTGCTTTCAAGATTTTCTCCTTATTTTTGGCTCTCAGCAGTTTTGTTATGATGTGATAGGCATAATTTTCTTTGTGTTTATGCTGCTCGAGATTTGCTTAGTTTTGGAAAGGTGTAAATATATAATTTTAACCAAATGAGGGAAAATTTGAATTATATGTATTAAAATATTTTTCTACCCATCTTTTTCTTTGTCTCTCACTCCCTCCCTCGCTCTTATTTCCTTCTAAGACTATAATTATACAAAAACTAGACAATATGTTATTTCAAAGTTCTCTGAGGCTCTATATTTTTCTTCAATCTAAAATTGAAGAAATTTTTCTTCAATCTAAAATTGAAGAAATTTTTCTTCAATCTTTTGATCTAAAATTTCACAAAGTCCTCTGCCATCTCCATTTTCTGTTAAGCCCCTGTACTGACTTTTATTTTTATTTTATTTATTTATTTTTTTGAGACAGGCTGGAGTGCAGTGGCACATTCTCGGCTCACTGCAACCTCCACCTCCTGGGTTCAAGTGATTCTTGTGCCTCAGCATCCCAAGTAGCTGTGATTACAGGAGGACACCATCATGCTCGGCTTATTTTTGTATTTTTAGTAGAGATGGGGTTTTGCCATGTTGACAGGCTGTTCTTGAACTCCTGACCTCAAGTGATCTGCCTGCCTTGGCCTCCCAAAGTGTAGAGATTATAGGCATGAGCCACTGCACTTGGCCTATGCTTACTTTAATGTTGCAGTTTTCAGTGAGAAGATTTCCATTTGGTTCTTTTAAAATTTAAAAATTTATTTTGTATTTATTTTTGAGACAGGATCTCACTCTGTCCCCCAGGCTGGAGTGCAGTAGTATGATCATAGTTCTCTGCAGCCTCAGTCTCCCAGGCTCAAGCAATCCTGCCTCAGCTTCTTGAGTAGCTGGGACTACAGGCATGTGCCCCACACCTGGCTATTTTTTAAAAAATAGAGATGAAGTCTCGCTGTGTTGCCAAGGCTGGTCTCAGACCCCTGGCCTCAAGAGATCCTCCCATCTCAGCCTCCCAAAGTGCTAGGATTACAGGCATGAGCCACCATGTTTGGTGTTGGTTCTTTTTGTTAAAAGTAATTTCCATTTTTCTTCTCATTCATTATAAGCAACATTTTCTTTACTTCATTGGCAATAGTTAGAATAGCTGCTTCAAATTCTTTTCAATTCCAACATCTAGGTCATCTCAGGATTGGTCTCCATTTATTGTCTCTACTCTTGAGACTGGATCACAGTTTCTAATTCTTTACCTGTTGAGTAACTTTGGATTGTATCCTGGATACACATTGGACACTATCATATTCCTCTGAAGAGCATTGGTGTTTTGTTTTATCAAGCCATTAACTTGGTTGAACTGAAATTATAAACTCTGGCCCAGGTGTGGTGGCTCACGCCTGTAATTCTAGCACTTTGGGAGGCGGAGGTGGGCGGATTACGAGGTCAGGAGTTTCGGACCAGCCTGGACAATATGGTGAAACCCCATCTTACTAAAAATACAAAAATTAGCCAGGGGTGGTGGCATGTGCCTGTAGTCCCAGCTACTCGGGAAGCTGAGGCAGAAGAATCACTTGAACCTGGGAGGCGGAGGTTGCAGTGAGCTGAGATGGTGCCACTGTACTCCAGCCTGGGCGACAGAGTGAGACTGTCTCAAAATAAAAAAACAAAAAACTCTTGTCTTTTGAGCATCAGCTCAAATCTCAGTTCAATTCTGTATCCTTGTCTAGGCTGTTTCAAAATCTGCTCTGTGCATACTTAGTTCACAGGTCAGACACACACTTGGGTAGAGTACATAGGCAGAAATTGGAGTTCTCCCTTTTGGCTTTCTCGTCTCAAAAACTCTCTCCTTACTTTCTAGTGGCTATGATGGCCTCAGACTCTGTTCTCCTGTTCTTCAGGTCAGAAAAATCATAATTCCTCTTGCAGGGTTTTATCTACTCGATGTGGAGCTGACTTTAGCTTGCCTTCAGGCTTAAAGCCATAGAGACTGTGGCACAGTCATAGCTCACTGCAGCCTCAATCTCCCAGGTTCAAGCAATCTTCCTGCCTCAGCCTCCTGAGTAGCTGGGACTAAAGGCACATGCCACCACGCCTGGCTAATTGTTTTGATTTTTAATAGAGATGAGGTCTTGCTATATTGCCTAGGCTCATTTTTTGCCTTTCTTTTCTTCCAGGTTTTGACTATCCTCCTGAATATGTTTTTGTTCACTCTCCAGTACCTTCAGGTCATTGTTCTTTTTTTTGTGTGTGTGTGTGTTTTATCCAGAGTTTATAGCTGTTATGTTTGGTTTCTGTTAGGAGCTGATTTCTGTTAGGAGTCTCTTTTGCCAGACCAGAAGCTGGACTCTGACACCTTCTAAGGAAGTAATATAATTTATCTTCCAACAGTTGAACCTCTGAGGCAGGTTATACCCACAAACTTCAATAGCACTTTTTTTGGTAGTACTTATGGGATTTATTATTAAATAACTATTTGCATACTTATTTGTTTAACACGTCTTTCCCATGAGAGCCTGGAATCCTGTGATCTCAGTACCTAGCCCTGGTACATAGTGGCAGCCCATTAAATATTTGTTGAGATGAATACGAACAGGAGCTGACGAGGCCTAAGTCAGGACAAAGCCACTGAACGTAGAAAGAACAGGATATGTTTCAGGGAAACCAGAGAAAGCTGTAAGGGAATTTACTTCTTGGCTAGATGATTCGGGGCAGTGAGGAAGCTGGAGGAGCAAGCCTCCAGGATTCTAGTTGGAGTTACTTGGCGGATGGTTAATACACATAGGACAGGTACAAGAGAGCTGTGCTTTAAGACCGGGTGTTCCAAGCATTGAGAAAAATTATTCTTTGGTCTCTGCATGTTGAGGAATCCTCCTAATTTGTGATTAGCATTTAACCTGCCCTCAGCCCATTTTTGTCTGGGATTGAGATTCAAGAAGGAGCAGTAACCAAGTTTCTAATTCTTCTCTCTGTTCAGGTGCAGCTGGATCTGCTGAGAGAAACGAGCAGGTCTAGAATCCAGGGAGTCTATTAAGAAAGGGTGTTTCTCTATGATAAGAAGCTGAGTGTTGAAATGTAATCCTCCAAATCTTTGTCTCCCCAGGACTCCATTAAATTGTTCCTATTAGCGTGATTGCACCAAGATACCACAAGAGCAGGGAACGATTAGAAAACCTGAAAATGAGGGGAGAGATTTCGGAAGCTATGCCTCAGCCATGATTTAGGAGTTTCACTAAATTCATAAGTGGAAATGTCTGACAGCCTCAGAACCTGAAATCTTTCATCTTCCTCGTGGAATACAAGCTCGATTGTGCAGTAAAATGAAAACCGGTGGTGAACACTGCAGTACAGTTCACGTTCCCTTAGTAGCGAGGTTGGGATGAGAGCATAATTACTCCTAGAAATGCTGTCCTGGGCCTCCTTTCCTCTACACGGCCACGAGAAAGGCAGCATCTATTACCTGATTCTAGGGCACTAGCCAAAGGTTTTCCATTAGCACCTTTGATTGCATCTGGAGTCACAGGCTTTCAGCTAATTTTTCAATGAGGAGTTGTTGTTTTTCAAACCTCAGTTAAGACATTTAGCACCAGGAACACCTCCGCTGAGGGACTCACCCTGCAATTAAGAAAAACAGGTTTCCAAGGGAGAGAAAGCTTTGTTGTGAGCTGTAAGTTGCAGAAGGATTTCTGTTGCCACTTCTGTGTTGAGGCGGTCCTCATCAGGATGTCTGGTTCTCTGCCACCCACCCCCACAGCTATGCACTAGGGGACTGATTACCTTGTAGTAAGGGGGAGTTAGAAGTGGAAACGAGGTGATGAAGGATGCAACAAGTCCAGCAACTGGATAGGGACTTGCAGAAACAGACTTTAGTGCATTCATAGTATTTTGCACAACAGAACAATGTTGCTAACCAAATGTCAATGACCCTCACCTGTGGACTCCTTCCTATGCAAGCAGCTAATTCTGGGGGTCCCAGGGGCCATATCTGGTGAGCACTCTAATCACACCTCCTTTGCTCCTCTGCACCACCCGCCTCATCGCATCCCATCCTATGCATCGCAGGGTGCAGCCTGGTCCAGCCAAATAGGCACCACAGACACTCTGAGGTGCTCTTCTGAGCACTGAAGTTGCTCTCCTGTTCCCCACTGTGGTCTGCCTGAGTCTGCAAGGTCCCAAGGCTCCCTCTTCAATTCCCTCTATAACGCAAGCCTGTGTGTGCCCAGAGCTCCATGAGGTTCTTCCTGAAAACAGCCCCTGCATGTCTCCCCGGCTACCTTGCTCTCTGTAGTTGTGGTTGTCACAGCGGAGCCCTACAGCCAGCTTTCTGTAGACACTGAGGTCTAGACTGCGCCCCAGACCACTGAAATTAGGATCCCGTGGCGTAGGCCTTGGTATTGTAATTTATAAGCTCCCCAGGTGACTCTAATGGTCGTGGGGGCCGAGCACCAGGGCTCTGCAAGACGCAGGTCAGAACCTGACCTCTGGCTGGGCTGGGCAGGGCAGAGGATTGCTGCTTCCTTGTCTCCCCATCTCCAGTCCCAGATGCCTGCAGGTCTCTTTCCTCCCACACAGTTAGATGTCTGCCTTTGCATGGTCCTGGCGATAACTCACCAGCTTGGCTAGAGGCCAGACTTTGGATTCCAGTTTACTCGTAAACGTTGTAAGTAGCAATTTCAAGTACTTCTTTTGTTCTCTGCTGATAAATGTGGTGTGAAGCTGTGAGCTCGGTGTCTTACGGATAGGAAAAAATGTGGAGTGGAAGGCTTAACATAGCCACAGAATCCATTTCTGGCGGTATGACCTTCAGTCACTTAAACCATATGAACCTCAGTTTTCTTACCCGTAAAGTGGGAATGCTGTAGTAGTATCTACCTTGTGGAGCAGAAAGTGGGTGATGTATACAAAAACATTCTGTATTAAGTAAGACTATGAAAAAGCAACACCTTGCTATTTGATGATTATCCAGCTGGTCTTGTAGATCTGGGACTTGAACCTAATACAGTGAGTATCACTGACTCATCATGAATTCATTACCGCTATTGGAAAAGCTATTCTGGGCCGGGTGCAGTGGCTCATGCCTGTAATCCTGGCACTTTGGGAGGCTGGTCATTTGAAGTCAGGAGTTTGAGACCATCCTGACTAACATGGTGAAACTCCGTCTCTACTAAAAAGACAAAAAAGGCCGGGCGCGGTGGCTCAAGCCTGTAATCCCAGCACTTTGGGAGGCCGAGACGGGCGGATCACAAGGTCAGGAGATCGAGACCATCCTGGCTAACACGGTGAAACCCCATCTCTACTAAAAAATACAAAAAACTAGCCGGGCGAGGTGGCGGGCGCCTGTAGTCCCAGCTACTCGGGAGGCTGAGGCAGGAGAATGGCGTAAACCCGGGAGGCGGAGGTTGCAGTGAGCTGAGATCCGGCCACTGCACTCCAGCCTGGGCGACAGAGCGAGACTCCATCTCAAAAAAAAAAAAAAAAAAAAAGACAAAAAAATTAGCCCAGCGTGGTGGTGCATGCCTGTAATCTCAGCTACTTGGGCGGTTAAGGCAGGGGAATTGCTGGCACCTGGGAGGCAGAGGTTGCAGTGATGAACAATGATGAAGATTGTGCCACTGCACTCCAGCCTGGGTGACAGAGCGAGACTCCATCTCAAAAAACAAAGCTATTCTCAGCACATGTCCTGGTGATGAAACCTTAATGCCTCATGCCTTGTCTTTGTAAACGGGGAGCAGCTTTATCACTATTGTTTACTTCTGAGATATTCTATAATAGTACCATTTTCTATTGGCATAATTGTTCATCTTCCCAGTACCAGAAATTCTGGCGCTGGAATATTCTCATTTTTCTAGAAAGGTACCATCTAGACCAGAGGCTCTCAAATATTTGCCGTAACAGAATCACCTGGAAGGTGTGTTAAAACAGATGACTGGGCCCCAACCCCAGAGTTTCTGATAGAGTAGATTTGAGTGCGGCCCAGTAATTTGAATTTCTAACAAGCTCCCAGGTGAAGTTGATGCTGCTAGTTCAGGGAACCCACATGGAGAACCACTGTGTAGACTTTCTCTATAGGTTGTCACAGCATAACCTCTAGGCCAGTGTTTTTATCCTTAGCTTCACCTTAAAATTGCCGGGAGAGCTTTTAAAAATACTGACCCCTTGGACTCACCCCACACTGATGGAATTGGTGTCTGTAGGTGGGGCCAGGGCATCACGATTTTTTAAAATGCTCTGCTCCAAGGGTGGTTTCAACGTGCAGCCAGAGGTGAGAAGCACTGTTTTGGCCTAAATCACATTTCCATGCTTCCAGTCTTGTGCCCTATCACTCATTCTCTCTCAGCAGCAGAGGTTATTTTTAAAATGTGAATTAGCCAATATCACAGCATTTCTCTGCTTCAAACAACTTCATTTACTTTCCCATGTGCTCATGTACTGACCTCCAGACTCTGCTAAATCTACTCCCTTCTGACACTGCAGCCGCACTCTGTCTTCGCATCTCACATATGCACCAGCACATGGGCCTCCTTTCTGTTCCTCCAACAGGTCGAGCCCTGCCCCATGCCAGGTCTTGGCCCTTGTCTTCTCTGGATGGGCTGCTCCTTCCTTCTGTTCTTTGAGCATCAGCTCAAATGTTGCCTTTCTAGAGAGGCCTTCTTTGGCCATCCGTGTTTACATGGCCACCACATAGATTTGTGCAGCTTAAGGGCTGTACAATTCCATGGGGCCCCCTTCATATCATGGTTACGCTCTCATATTTCTTTGTCTACCGTCTTTGTAGCCCTGATCAAATTTTAATGTCTTATTTATTTACTTGATTACTAGTGTATAATCTGTCTCCCAAACTAGAAATTGGCTTCCAGAGGGTAAGGACTGTGTCTGCCTCAGTCACTGCTGTTCAAGGTCCCTGCCAGGTAATAGGTCCACAGATATATTTGTTGAATAAATGAATCCTTTAAGTCAGGGACCGCAGGTACTTTGTTCTGTGACAACTGCCGCAAGGGATCAGCAACTCCAGACAAACCTGAAGATAGATTTTTATGGCCGTTGGGCTATATCTGGGGACACTGGAGGCCAAGCTGGCTTCCTCTTGCTCTGAGTCGACTTCTCAGTGTTGGCCCATCACAGCCTAGGTCAGACAGTGGTGGGAGGGACTGGCAGAGCAGCACCCACACTGTGCTTGGCAGGGAGACATGACAGGTAAAGATTAAGGAGCCCTGGAATGCTTCTCTTACGGGGGGTGGAGCTGGAGAAGTGTCAGTAATTGATAATTGCTCATTTTAAATGGAGGGTTTATAGGCTAATCTCAATTAATTGTTTCTGAAAGTAGTAAAATTAGGCAAGGAGGCCATCCGCGATGATGACTCGTGAGGGGCGGCTGCAGAGACAGGCGATGAGCATCGCGGAGGTCAGAGCCGTCTGCATGTGAAGGGCATCGTGTGCCCAGAACGAGGGGTCCTGGCTGAAGCATAGTCTTTCAAGGAGCCTAAATGGCAATTGCAAGGTTGCACTTCTAGTGTAAGGAAAGGCTCAGAGGACAGAATCCTGTGCTGCAGAGAAGGAATGTAGAGTCACAAAGGGTCAGAGCTGAAAATCTGGTCATCAGAAGCAAGCAGGTCCTCTTTCTACAGATTTTTTTTCCTTCTTAAGCACAAAGAAGTTTTTCACAATTGATACATACCCCTATACTTTTTGCAGGTGCAATATTTTCTCCTAGGATTCATACAAAGTAGTGCATAATGCAAATTTCTATGCAAAACTGAAGTAAGATGGAAAGAAATGAACAACTCATAATTATCCTTGAATTTCAGGATAATAGGAAACATTGTCCAAAATGTAGCTACCCACCCGTACTTATCAAGTCAGTGAATGTGTTAGGCACATATTATTCAAAATTTTTGGTGGGGCATAGTGGCTCATGCCTGTGATCCCAGCACTTTGTGGGGTTAGTCCTGAGGTCAGTATTTTTAAAAGCTCTCCAGGCCAAGGTGGACAGATCACTTGAGCCCAGGAGTTTAGGAGCAGCCTGGGCAACATGGTGGAACGTCATCTCTACAAAAAAAAAAAAAAAAAAAAAGAAAAGAAAATTAGTTGGGGATGGTAGTGTGTATATGCAGTCCCAACCTATTTGGGAGGCTAAGGTGGGAGGATAACTTTAGCCTGGGAGCTGGGGGTTGGAGTAAGCTAACACCACTGTACTCTAGCCTGGGTGGCAGAGTGAGATCCTGTCTGAAAAATAAAAATTTAATAGTAAATTAGAAAATGTCACTAGGACATCAGACCTGTGTGTTTGCCTCCGTATAGTGGTATAAAGTCACCTGTGCAAGTAAATTTAGATAGAAAAGTATGAGTTGATTTTAAAGAACACAAACAACTACAACATAAAGTAAGAAGATAAAGCAAAAGTATGAGTTGATTTTAAAGAACACAAACAACTACAACATAAAGTAAGAAGATAAAGCAACAACTACATAGGGGCTTGAGAATTACCAGAAACTAGGATTAGTGCATTCAGACCTAGGCAAATGATTAAGCATTTTTTTTCTTTGTTTTATGAATGGAATTGTGAGGAAAATTGCTTTGCTACACACATCTTCAGCATAAAAATTTGAGAAGAGTGGGATTAACTGGCACCTTTGATGACCTGTTTCTTCTTTGAATGGACTGGATGTTTCTTAAGGGAGGTTCGGGGAGGAGGGCAGAAAAGCAAGGAGACTCTGCTTAATCAACTGGATTAGCCTAATCAGTTCTGGCTTTCTGATTGATAGAAGACAGATGCTGCCATCAGATGATGCTAGCTTCCTCCAAAAGTCTGCACTGCCTCTGGATACAACCTGGAAATCCTTTCTAGCATCCTTTGACCCTGACAGGAAGACAAAGTTGGCAAGGCTCAGCAAAGGCAATCTTTTCCTACGTTTAAAATTTAAAGCGCGCTTTAAAATTCTTATTTGCACTAGCCACCTTCAAATGCTTAATAGCATCATGTAGCTAGTAGCTACCATATTAGACAGCACAAACAAGGAATATTTGTTCCTGAAAAGGTTCATTGGCCAGTTGTGAATCAATGAATTCTTTTCGAAACTTTGGACCAAATCAGCCTATTTTCCTGAGGGATGTGGGGTACATGGGTGGGTGTGTTGGGGTGGGGAAGACGATCAGCAGCCAGTAAGGTTTTTTCCATTTTCTCATTCCTCACCATTTCTTAGTCTACCTGCATCCCCCCAGGATATACCTCTTGTCAACATGCTGCTCCATCTGAGGTTGATTGTCTTCTTCACATGAATTCCATGTGTATCTTGGGTTTACTAATTCAAAGGAATTCTTGCTATTTCTGAAGAGGGTTAATATGCAATGAATCAAAAAGGAAAAATCATGTCCTTTCCCTCAAGGCAGTGAAATAATCCATAGGCAATGCTAGCTCTCTTTGGCAGACAGTATATTCAAAAGAATGAGAAAAGAGGTGACTTAAAGGTGGAAGGAAATTTATTTTGGAGTTTCTCCGAGTGGAGTCAGCAGATTGAACTAGAAAAGTCAGAAGTGGATATTGAATACTCTGGATGTTTTTGTTGTATGGATCTCGTCCCTTGCAGCCCAGACTCACAGCTGCACTTTGATGCCGAAGAAACATCGATTGAGTGCTAAGAAAACAAGTATCTCCACTCGATTGGAGAAAATACAATGTGCCACACGCTTAGTGAAAATCAATAATGCAGGAAAATTTACTGACTTCTATTCATATCTTAGTTGCCCTAATTGTAGAGGCTGGCGAAGTCACTGGTTTTTGAGATTTAGAAGTTAAGCAGAACGTACCAATCAGTAGCTTTTTGGTAGACCTGAAAAGAGTCTTAATTGAGCTGTTTTCTATGATCATGGAATGAGAAACAGGTAGAGAAAGCTGGCCAAAAAACAGGTTGGAGACTCCTGTGCTAAGAGCTGCTTCTAAGAGTTTGGGGTTTGTTGTGTAGGGGAGAATAATGAAGAAGTGCTTCGAGCAAGGTTTCTCAAAGTAGAAATCCTCGCCCGGCTCACTTCTTCCACATAAGTCATCCACCTGGCCCTGATTGGGATTTGAGTTTATGACCTTGCTTTGGGGGAATCTTAAGCATTGCTTATAAATAGGCCAATTCGAAGGCCAAGAGAGAAGGGAGGGAGAGCCTTCGAGGAACTCTGGACTGGAGGATTTGTCTGCTGTAGTCAGAACTGGAGGTAAAATCTGTCTACCATGGGCCATCCCTTTATGAGCTATTTAAAAAGAAGGACTTTAGAAACAGTGAGAGGATTAGAATGTAGGGCAGGGGAGAGCTAGTGGAAGGGCGTGGATACAGAAGGACGGATGATGATTGAACTCTGGGCAGTAATATGATGAATTATAGTCCCAGTCCTTGAATGATGGCTAGAAGTCATCGAGTTTTTCAATTTTACTAAGTTGTCACTCACATGTTATATTAGCTGAACCGATAACTGCTGCATCCTGCTCAGAAGAGGAAACAGCCCTCCATGCTACATTGCCACTTGCATGGTATTGATTTTGTGTGGGTAGGGTATTAATTCATGGAAGCCCCTCCCTTTTTTTTTCCAGCTCCAGATTTTCAAAAGTCTTTTGTGAATTGCACTAGTTGAGCGATAACCCAGCATGAAATCTTATTGTGCTTGTAGATGATTGCTTGGGATTTGGGGAGGGGAGGACTAGTGAGATCACCAAACATGAGGTGACATAAATAAGGCAAAGAGTAAGGTGACATCTGTCAATCAGAGATTGAAGGAAACAGTTCTGACCATAGCTCTCACCCTTGAACTCAGCGGCATCCCTGGGGAAGAAGAGAAGGGAAAGTAAATGTCTGGAATGTTGCTATTTCCATGTTATAAAGTTATTTCTCATTCCTGTAATCTCAGCACTTTGGGAGGCTGAGGCGGGTGGATCACGTGAAGTCAGGAGTTCAAAACCAGCCTGACCAACATGACAAAACCTGGTTTCTACTAAAAATACAAAACTAGCCGGGCGTGGTGGCTCATGCCTGTGATTCCAGCTACTTGGGAGGCTGAGGCAGGAGATTTGCTTGAACCTGGGAGGCAGAGGTTGCAGTGAGCTGAAATCACGACACGGTACTCCAGCCTGGGCAACAAGAGCGAAACTCTGTCTCAATAAATAAATAATAAATGAAGTTATTCAATTCTCTCTCTCTCTCTCTCTCTCTCTCTCTCTCCCTCTCCCTCTCTCCCCCTCCCTCCCTCTCCCCCTCCCTCCCCGTTCTCTCTTCCTCTCCCCCTCCCCCCTCTCTCCCTCTCCCCCTCCCCCCTCCCTTTCCCCCTCTCTCCCTTCACCCCTCCCTCCCCGCTCTCGCTCTCTCCCTCCCCCTCCCTCCCTCCCTCTCTCTCTCTTTTTTGCTGAAAAATTGGTCCCAGAAAGGAAGATTTGTTTATGGAGACAATAGACCAGGTAGGTCTTAGTGAGGCAGATCTATGTACTTAGGTGCCGTGGGTACTTTTCTGCCTCTCTGCTCAGCTGGGATTTGGGATCTGAAACTGACTTCTGTTGATTATCAATGTTCATTTAGACATGGCCATGGAATGCTGATTCTACTCCCTTCCCTGCCCTCCCCACGCTCTTGGGTGATGTCAAAGAGTGACTTTTGGGAGAATCTTGAAATCTGGAAGTGGTTTGTATGAGTGATATCTTGACCTTGATCTTTGACCTAGGAATCTAGGGCCTCATTTTTGGTATTTTTTCACTGTAATCTGTTTTGTTTTACTCCATTCTATCTCTTTTATTTTATCTTATTTTTTATTTTTTGAGAGGGAGTCTCACTCTGTTGCCCAGGCTGTAGTGCAGTGGCGTGATCTTGGCTCACTGGAACCTTTGCCTCCTGGGCTCAAGTGATTCTCCGTCTTCAGCCTCCCAAGTAGCTGAGATGACAGGTGTGCACCACCACGCCCAGCTAATTTTTTTGTGTTTTTGTAGAGACAGGGGTTTCACCCTGTTGGCCAGGCTGGTCTCAAACTCCTGACCTCAGGTAATCTGCCTGCCTTGGCCTCCCAAAGTGCTGGGATTACAGGTGTGAGCCACTGTACCCAGCCGTATCTCTTTGATTTTAAGTATCACATTTAGCAAGTAACTCTGATTCAACATGTAATATAATAACAATATACAATAATGATAACCATTGTTATATCAATATATTGCACGATATTAATATACTAGTTGATATCATGGTATACTTTATCACTACTGATATAATAATAATTTTTATCACTAGTAACATTTATTGAGCCCCTAATATGAGCCAGATGCTGTGCTAAGGAGGATACTAAGGATACTTTTCATGTATCATCTCATTTAATATTCATAAAATGTGTAAATGGGTATAATCATTTTGCTCATTATAGATGGGCAAAAAGATTTGTATACAGGATTTAAGAGATGGGCTCTGGGACACACAGCAAGATGATGGTAGAGCCAGGCCTTCTGCCCCATTGTCCTCATTTGTCATCTTGTCCCCACCCACCCCACCCACCTTTTAAGCACGGCTCTGTGATTTGATGTGGGATGGCAGGTGCCACCAGGCCCAGGAGGCTATTCCTCCCTCAAGCCTTCTGCTCTCAGGATGGTGAAGCCAGTATCAACCTACAGGAAGATATCATTTTCTAGTGACCTAATGATGGCTCCAAGTCCCATTAGTTGACTGGCACTGTGGATTTCAGGGCGACTTTTTAATGGATCGTGGAGCCAGTTCACTTCTGGGTCACCCCATCCCTGCTGACCCTTAGCAATACATTCATAGACGGATGCAGAGCTCGTTCTGCAGTGGGTGAGCTCCACAGAGCACAGCTCCCAGGGCAGAGCAGTGATTCAGATCTGTTGATTAGCAGGCTCTTCTCCCCCTAATGCGGGCTGCCTCCTCTAAATAATATGTGAGGGACTGTGCAGGGAGTCAGGTGATGATGAATTATGATTGGCGTGAAATTGACCCAGACTTGTCTTTGTTCTCATTGACAAGAATTTGTTCTCAGTGGCTGAAGATGGAACCTTCCACCCTCATCCCATGGAAATATGAGCTTGGGTTTGTCTTATTCGTTCCCTGCTCTGGTGTGCGAAAGTCAGCCTATAAGGCTAGTTTCGGCAGTCAGATGCTGGTATGTATTTTGGGAGCACCAAAATGCAAGCGTTTATAATTTGTCATGTAACAGGTACCTGGGAACCTACAACAGTGTTGTCCTTTCAGCTATACTGAGATCCCCTGTTGGTTCCCAGGGTCCAGCAGACTCTCGTAGCAACATCGCAGAGAGGCAGCATAGCCTCGTGGTAGAGCTTTGCTTGGGACATCTTGATTTGCCTAGGACAGTTGCAGTTTGTACTTATTATCCTGAAATACTTATTAATAGCTTCTTGCACTCTTCAAAGTGTCCTGTTGGAAGAGAAAATGTATGGTCATTTAATGACATGGTGAAGAATGCAGGCACTGGAGTCCATAGCCGAAGTGTGAATCCTGGGTTTTCCTATTACCAACGGTGTAACCTTGGACAATTAGCTTTCCTTTATAAATTGATATATAATAATCATACATATTTTAGGGGTATATGCGATATTTTGATGCCTGCATTCAGTGTGTAACAATCAAATCAAGGTAATAGGGACATTCATCACCTCAAACATTTTTTTTGTGTGTGTGTTGGGAACATTACAAATCTCTTCAGCTTCAAATAAACATAATTAGACATGAGAAAGGGGATGTTACCACTGATCCCACAGAAATAAAAATGACCATCAGAAACTACTACAAACACCCCTATGCACACAAACTAGAAAACTTAGATGGGTAAATTCCTGGACACATGCACTCTCCCAAGACTGAACCAGGAAGAAATGGAATCCCTGAACAGACCAATAATGAACTCCAAAATTGAATCAGTAATAAATAGCCTACCAACCAAAAAATGCTCAGGACCAGATGAATTCACAGCCGAATTTTACCAGATGTAGAATGAAGAGCTGGTACAATTCCTATTGAAACTATTTCAAAAAATTGAGAAGGAGAGACTCCTTCCCAACTCATTCCAGCAGAGACACAACAAAAAAGGAAAACTTCAGGCCAATATCCTTGATGAACATTGGTGCAAAAATCCTCAGCAAAATACTTGCAAACGGAATCCAGCAGCATATCCAAGAGCTAGCTAATCCACCATGATCAAACGGGCTTCATTCCTGGGATGCAAAGTTGTCAACATATGCAAACCAATAAATGTGATTTATCACATAAACAGAACTAAAGACAAAAACCACATGATCATCTCAGTAGATGCAGAAGAGCCTTTCTATAAAATTCAGCAGCCCTCCATGTTAAAAACTCTCAGTAAACTAGGTATCAAAGGAACAGACCTCAAAATAATAAGAGCCATATATGACAGACCCACAGCCAACATCATACTGAATGGGAAAAAGCTGGAAGCATTCCCCTTGAAAACCAGCACAAGACAAGGTTGCCCTCTCTCACCACTCCTATTCAACATAGTCTTGGAAGTTCTGGCCAGAACAATCAGGCAAGAGAAAAAAATAAACGGCATCCAAATAGGAAGAGAGGAAGTCAAACTTCCCTGTTGGTAGATGACATGGGTTCTATATCGAGAAAATCCCATGGTCTCAACCCGAAAACTCCTTCAGCTGATAAACAACATAGCAAAGTTTTAGTATACAAAAATCAACATACAGAAATCACTAGCATTCCTAGACACCAACAAGAGCCAAATCAGGAATGCAATCCCATTCATAGTTGCCACAAAAAGAATAAAATACCTAGGAATACAGCTAACCAGGGAGGTGAAAGATCTCTACAATGAGAATTACAAAACACTGCTCAAATAAATCAGAGATGACACAAACAAATGGAAGGACATCCCATATTCATGAATAGGAAGAATCAATATCATTAGAATGGTCACATTGCCCAAAGCAATTTATAGATTGTATGCTACTCATATCAAACTACCAGTGACATTTTTTACAGAACTAGAAAAAAAATCTATATAAAAATTCATATAGAACCCAAAAGCCATAATAGCCAAGGCAATCCTAAGTAAAAGAACAAAGCTGGAGGCATCACGTTACCCTAATTTATACTACAGGGCTACAGTAACCAAAACAGCATGGTACTGATACAAAAACAGACACATAGACCAATGGAACAGATTAGAGAACCCAGATATAAAGTCAAACACCTACAATCATCTGATCTTCGACAAAGCTGACAAAAACAAGCAATGGGAAAAGGACTCCCCATTAAATAAATGCTACTGGGATAACTTGCTAGCCATAGGGAGAAGATAGAAACTGGACCCCTTGTACCATATACAAAAATAAGCTCAAGATGGATTAAAGATTTAAATGTAAAACCCAAAACTATAAAAACCCTGGAAGACAACCTAGGGAATGCCATTCTGGACATAGGAACATAGGAATGGGTGAAGATTTCATGACAAAGATGCCAAAAGCGATTATGACAAAAGCAAAAATTGACAAATAGAACCTAATTAAACTAAAGAGCTTCTGTGCATCAAAATAAACTATCAACAGAGTAAACAGGCAACCTACAGAATGGGAGAATATTTTTGCAACCTAGCATCTGACAAAGGTCTAACATCCAGCATCTATAAGGAACTTAAGTTTATAAGAAAAAAACCCATTAAAAAGTGGGCAAAGGACATGAACAGACACTTTTCAAAACAAGACATACGTGCAGCCAACAAGCATATGAAAGCTCAATATCACTTATCATTAGAGAAATGCAAGTCAAAATCACAATGAGATACCATCTCATACCAGTCAGAATGGCGATTATTAAAAAGTAAAAAAAATAACAGATGCTGGCAAGGTTGCAGAGAAAAGGGAATGCTTATATACTGTTGGTGGGAGTGTAAATTAGTTCAACCATTGTGACAAGCAGTGTGGTGATTCCTCAAAGAGCTAAAAACCCAACTACCATTTAACCCAGCAATCTTATTACTGGGTATATACCCAAAGGAATATAAATCATTATATTTTAAAGACACATGCACACATATGTTCACTGCAGCACTATTCACAATAACAAAGACATGGGGCCAACCTAAATGTCCATCAATGATGGATTGGATAAAGAAAATGTGGTACATATACACCATGGAATACTATACAGCCATAAAAAAGAATGAGACCATGTCTTTTGTGGGAATATGGATGGAGCTGGAGGCCATTATCCTTAGCAAACTAATGCAAGAACAGAAAACCAAATACCACATGTTCTTGCCTGTACGTGGGAGCTAAATGATGACAACTCATGGACACAAAGGAGAACAACAGATGCTGGGTCCTACTTGAGCGTTGGGGGTGGGAGGAAGGAGAGGAGCAGAAAAAATAACTATTGGATTCTAGATTTAGTACCTGGGTGGCAAAATAATCTATATGGACAAGCCCCTGTGATACGAGTGTACCTATGTAACAAAACTGCACATATACCCCTGAACCTAAAATAAAAGCATCTCCCCAAAACCAATCTAGCTATTTTGAAATATATAACAAACTATCGTTAACTATAATTTCCCTACTGTGCTATTGAATACTAGAACTTATTCCAACTGTATTTTTATATCCCTTAACCACCTTCTCTCATTCCCCCTCCCCACTTCCCTTTTCAGCCTCTGGTATCCGCCATCCTACTCTCTACCTCCCCGAGTGTCACTTTTTAAGCTTTTCACGTGTGAGTGAGAACATGTGGCATTGGTCTTCCTGTGTCTGGCTTATTTCACTTAACATAATGCCCTCTAGCTCCATTCATGTTACTAACAGGATTCATTCTTTTTTTGAGACAGGGTCTCACTGTGTCCCCCAGGCTGGAGGGCAGTGGTGTGATCTCGGCTCACTGCAGCCTCAACCTCCGAGGTTCAAGTAATTCTCTCATCTCAGCCTCTCAAGTAGCTGGCTTTTTTTTTTTTTTTTTTTTTTTTTTTTTTTGTGGAGACAGGGGTTTTTCATGTTGCCTAGACTGGCCTCAAACTCCTTAATTCAAGTGATCCTCCAGTCTTGGCCTCCCAAAGTGCTGGGGTTACAGGCATGAACCACCACATCTGGCTGATTTCATTCTTTTAGGGTGAACAGTTTTCTATCGTGTATATGTATCACATTTCTTTATCCATTCATTCATCAATGGGCATTTAGGTTGATTTCATATCTTGGCTACTATGACTAGTGCTATAATAAACATGGGAGTGCACATATCTCTTCAATGTACTGATCTCCTGTCTTTTGGATATATACCCAGCAATGGGATTGCCTGATCATGTGGTAGTTTTGTTTTTTTGGGTTTTTGAGGAACCTCAATACAGTTCTCCATAATGGCTGTCCTAATTTACATTTCCATAAACAGCATTCACAGGTTCCCCTTTCTCTGCATCCTTGCCAGCATTTGCTATTTTTTGTCTTTTTGATAACAGCCATTCTAACTGGGATGAGGAGATATCTCACTGTGGTTTTGAGTTGCATTTCCCTGATGATTAATGATGTTGAGCATTTTTCTATATATCCATCGGCCATTTGTATGTCTTCATTTGTTCTGTATGTATTCTGGTTATTAATATCTTCTCAGATGGATAGTTTGCACATATTTTCTCCCATTGCGTGGGTTTTCTCTTAGCTTTGTTTCCTTTGCTGTGCAGAAGCTTTTTAGCTTGATGTGATCCTATTTGTCCAGTTTTTCTTTGGTTGCCTGTGGTTTTGAAGCCTTAACTCAAAAAAATCTTTGCCCAGACCAATGTCCTGTAGCATTTTCTTCTGCAGAAAGTAGTAGAATGTAGTAGTGTGTACGGAATTGGTGGGTTCTTGGTCTCACTGACGTCAAGAATGAAGCCACGGACACTCGCGGTGAGTGTTACAGTTCTTAAAGATGGTGTGTCTGGACTCTGTTCCTTCAGATGTTCAGATGTGTCTGCAGTTTCTTTCTTCTGGTGGGTTCATGGTCTTGCTGACTTCAGGAGTGAAGTTGCAGACCTTCACAGTGACTGTTACAGCTCATAAAGACGACGTGGACCCAAAGAGTGAGCAGCAAGCAAGATTTATTGTAAAGAGCGAAAGAAAAAAGATTCACAGCCTGGAAGGCAACCCTAACAGGTTGCTACTGCTGGCTCAGGTAGCCTGCTTTTATTCCCTTATCTGACCCCACCCACATCCTGCTGATTGGTGCATTTTACAGAGAGCTGATTGGTCTATTTTGACAGTGTGCTGATTGGTGCATTTACAATCCTTTAGCTAGACACAATGCTAGACAGAAAAGTTCTCCAAGTCCCCACTAGGTTAGCTAGATACAGAGTACTGATTGGTGTATTTACAAACCTTGAGCTAGACACAGGGTGCCGACTGGTGTATTTACAATCCCTTAGCTAGACATAAAGGTTCTCCAAGACCCCACTAGACCCAGGAGCCCAGCTTGCTTCACCTACTGGATCCTGCACCAGGGCCGCTGAGGGGGCTGCCCGCCAGTCCCGCGCCGTGGGCCTGTACTCCTCAGCCCTTGGGCGGTCGATGGGACCAGGGGCAGCGGCGCAGGGGGCGCCTTTCGTCCGGGAGGCTTGGGCTATGCAGGAGCCCATGGCGTCTGGGGAGGCTTCAGGCATGGCAGGCTGCAGGTACCAAGCCCTGCCCCGTGGGAAGGCAGCCAAGGCCTGGTGAGAATTCAAGCACAGCGCCATCAGGCCAGCACTGCTGGGGGACCCGGCGCACCCTCTGCAGCTGCTGGCCTGGGTGCTAAGCCTCTCACTGCCCGGGCTGGCAGTGCCAGCCGGCTGCTCCCATTGCGGGCCCACGCCCACCCGGAACTCGCGCTGGCCCGTGAGCCTCACGTGCAGCCCCAGTTCCCGCTGGTACTTCTCCCTCCACACTTCCACCCAGACAGAGGGAGCAGGCTCTGGCCTCGGCCAGCCCAGAGAGGGGCTCCCACAGTGCCCTGGCAGGCTGAAGAGCTCCTCAAACGTTGCCAGAGTGGACGCTGAGTCCGAGGAGGCGCCGAGAACGAGGGCTCTGCTAGCATGTTGTCACCTCTCAGTAGTACTTTCATAGTTTCTGGTCTTAAAATTAAGTCTTTAATCCATTTTGAGTTGATTAAATATATGGTGAAAGATGGGGACCTAGCTTCATTCTTCTGCAGAAGGATATCTTGTTATCCTAGCACCATTTATTTTATTTTATTTTTTTGAGATGGAGTCTCACCCTGTCACCCAGGCTGGAGTACAGTGGCCTGATCTCGGCTCACTGCAACTGCAGCCTCCTGAGTTCAAGCTATTCTCCTGCCTCAGTCTCCCAACAGGCTTGCACCACCATGCCGGCGAAATTTTGTGTTTTTAGTAGCAACGGAGTTTCACCATGTTGGCCAGGTCTTGAAATCCTGTCCTCAGGTGATCTGCCCGCCTCAGCCTCCCAAAGTGTTGGGATTACAGGCGTGAGCCACCATGCCCGGCCTCTAGCACCATTTATTAATGAGATGGTCCTTTCCCCAATGTATGTTCCTGGTCCCTGACAACCAGCTTACTGAGCTTCAGCTTCCTCATTTCTAAAATGGGAAGAATAATGGCTACTATTTTTGAGGGTTGTTCTGAAGATTAAAGGCAATAACACATGTGAAGGGTTTAGTATGAGGGGCCTACCTGTCAAGCATTCGATGAAAATTGAGTCTATTATGCAGTGAGTTTGAATCTTGTGAATTCTGTTATGCAAGAAATAAAAATTGGCTTGTTTTCTATAACTCAATCTAACTTGCAACTCAGAACCCCCACCCCACTCCCTCATTTCTTGAGGCTGGCAGTACTTCACAGTCTGCTCAAATCTTAGCCTTGCCAGTTACTAGCTGGGCTACCTCATGCAGGTTATTCTGCAGTTCCTCTTTCAGTGTCCTCTTCTGTAAACTGAACTGGTTATTATAGCATAAAGTCTGACACTGTGAGCTCTGAAGCTGAAACAGACCCAATAGTCCCATAGACAGTTTTTTGGATAAAACGTAGACATTGACCCTTCTGGTCTTAAAACTTGAAACTTATGTTTCTGTGACTTCCTTCCTCAGGAAATGACCTTAAGGCCTCTCAAAGAAAGTGTCAGCCGGGCGCGGTGTCTCAAGCCGGTAATCCCAGCACTTTGGGAGGCCGAGACAGGTGGATCATGAGGTCAGGAGATCGAGACCATCCTGGCTAACATGGTGAAACCCTGTCTCTACTAAAAAAATACAAAAAAAAAAAAAAAAAAAAAAGCTAGCCGGGCAAGGTGGCGGGCGTCTGTGGTCCCAGCTACTTGGGAGGCTGAGGCAGGAGGATGGCGTAAACCCAGGAGGCGGAGCTTGCAGTGAGCTGAGATCTGGCCACTGTACACCAGCCTGGGCAACCAAGCGAGACTCCGTCTCAACAAAAAAAAAAAAAAAAAAAAAGGTGTCAAAGAGGCCAGATGGCTCACGCCTGTAATCCCAGCACTTTGGGAGGCCGAGGTGGGTGGATCACGAGGTCAAGAGATCAAGACCATCCTGGCCAACGTGGTGAGATGTTGTCTCTACCAAAAAGACAAAAATTAGCTGGGTGTGGTGGTGTGTACCTGTAGTCCCAGCTACTCGGAAGGCTGAGGCAGGAGAATTGCTAGAACCCGGGAGATGGAGGTTGCAGTGAGTCGAGATTGCACCACTGCACTCCAGGCTGGTGACAGAGCGAGACCCCATCTCAAAAAAAAAAAAAAAAAGTATCAAAGAATTGAAACTCAGCAGATCACCACATCCAGACAATGAGATGCCAGACCTTTCATTCATCATGATTGCTTCCTTGCCCCTCCCTACTTCCTGTTTTCTTACACATTGTTACAATTCTTCCCCGCTGTGTAAACCCCTAGTTTTAGTTGGTCAGGGAGATGGATTTGAGACAGAGCTCCCAGGAGCTCCCATCTTTGGCTGCAGTACCCGATTAAAGCCTTCTTCCTTGGCAATAATTGTCTGTCATTGGCTTCCTGTGCGGTGAGCAGCAGGACCTAGACTAACCCTCGTGTTCTGATAACAAAGCCAGGAGTCTGCTTTTGCATCCTGGTTCATTTACCTCAGAACTTTGTGACCTTGGAGGAATTCCTGTACTACTTTGTTTCTGTTTTCCCCATCTGTAAAGTGGGGATAGGACTACCTAAAGAGTTTGTGAGGATTAAGCCTCTTTGAACTGTGCCCAACACATAGTGATCACTCTATCAATGTTAAATATAGTCTTATTTTTCAGGGAACTATGAAGAAATTAGTGTTTATGGTTCCATTATCCGGAGGCATCCACTGTTAACATTTTAGTGTATTCATTTTATTAATATTTTTGTATGTCACTTTTCAACATATCATAATGTTGTATTGGACACCTGGTTATTCTTTTTCTTACATCATAGCCATTTTCTCCATGTCATTGGTTTTTAGAAATCCATTCTTTATTAGCACTATATTCTGTCATATGATGAAATTTATTTTTTCTTCCTCTATTGTATATTTACATGGTGTCTAAGTTTTTTCTATGACAAGTACTTTTTTAACAAATAGCTTTAGGCATACATTTCTGGACCATTTCTTTGTTACTTCCTTTGGCTAGAGTCCTCCTACCTGTGTAAACACTAGGTCCCATAGCACGATTGCTTTTAGTCTCTTGACAAATGTATTGTCAAATTGTGCTCTAGAAATGTTGCACCAATCCTGTGTTCTCAGCAGCCAGATTTGACAGTGCCCATTTCACCACACCTTCACCAACATTCAGTGTTCATTTTATTCATTCACTTTTGTAAGTACTCTACTCTTATCTCTAGCCCAGTAATGTCCAATAGAGCTTTCTGCAGTGATGGAAATGTCCAGTATCAGCACCGTTTAACCTGCTAGCTACTAGACACATGGGGCTATCCAGTCCTTGAAATATGACTGGTGAAACCAAGGAAGTGAATTTCTAACTTAATTTAAATTTAAATAGCAACATACAACTCGTGGCTACTGTATTGGGCAGTTCATCTCTGAACTCTCTTTACCATGAACACAGAGTGCATTATTGCTCTAGAGGTCATATAGAGCTCTCTTCTATCTGTGCTGGGAGCTGGGTGACAGCAGGACAACCACCAGGGATGGTTATTGGGAAGTAATCTTTCTTTTCCTTCTTGTGTCACTCAGCAGTGTTCCCAGAAGGCCCGCAGCCCAGAGTGCTGGGCACACTTCTTCATTACAGGGGATTTAAGTTGTGTTCCCAGTAATTGGCTTTGTTCTCTTCTCTGCTGTCCAAGGTTGCTGCTTCTCATACCCTGTTATATTTAGACCTATTTCCAGGGTGCTATAGAAGCCCCAGAAAAGCCGTCTCTGTTGCTTTGCCACCTGGCTTATGTGTTTGTTTGGAAATCGATGAGCCTGCTTCCTTCTGCCTCTTCAACAACAGATGACAGTCGTTGCTTAGAATCTAGGGTTTCAGTTTCTCACTCCTCAAATGCTTAGCTTGCAGCGTATTCAGTATTGTTTGTTCTGTCCGTGTAACTAGTGACACAGTATGGCTTACTGCGGGTCTGAGCTCAATACCTCTGATGGAGAGTCAGCCGGTTCCCTTTGCAAAGTGTCGCTCCATCTGCTCATCCCTGACCAGCGGGGCCAGAATTGAACAAGACCAAACTGCCCAAGGAAACAGCTGCCAAATGGCTCTTGGCAGACATGGAGATGCCCTGTGGCCTACTCCTGACCACAGCAGAAGAGAAGTTAATGTCATACTGTATTGTCTAGTTACTTAATTCTTGGCAAGCCCATGCTATGGATAATCTCATTTGTAAATAGATCAAATCATTTCAAACCCCTAAAAGAAACAGGCCATAAGAAATGGTAAAAATGTTTGAATCTGCTCTTCGGTTGAAGAGGATATTGCAACTTATCTAACTGTTCTAGGAGTAAACCTACATTGGTCCCCTGTGGTCTGACTACCATTGCCTTTTATTTTTTAATCATAACTTATAGTTCCACAAATTGAAAAAGAGCCCAGGAATTTACCCACATAAACTATTATATCTGAATTCTCTCTAAGGAAAATTCTTTCCAAAATAACTGGGATGATAAGAGACAGCCCTCTTAGATGTTGGCTATGTGTTTGTTGAGTGTCCGGTATGATTCTCAATGCTTTGTATGGATTATTCCCTTTAATCCTTACAATATTCTTCTAGAGGCAGGGACATTTTAATTCTCATTTGCAGTTGGGGAGGTTTTTAAGATAGTGGCTTGCCTAATGTCACCCAGCTAGTAAGTGATGAAACCGGGACTGCAATACAAGCAAATTGACTTCATGGGTCTATATTGCTAACTCTTTTACTAACAATTACATGTGAACATTTGGGGGCCACTTTCTATGTGCCAGAATCTGTGCTATGCATTTCATGTGAATTATCAGAGTTTTCTTCTTTTGTTTTTTTAAATTCTCACAACAGTCTTACAGGCTGTGGATATTACTCTCACCCCCAATTTATGGAAGAGCAAACTGAGGCTTACAGACTTGAAGGAGATTGACTAAAGTCAAATGGGAGGGAAGTGGTGGACCAGGATGAGCCCACAGGTTAGCTCTCCCAAGAGCCCAAGTTCTTAGCTACAAGGATGAGCCCACAGGTTAGCTCTCCCAAGAGCCCAAGTTCTTAGCTACAAGGCTGCATTCCTTCCCCTACAAATAGTTCATGAACCGGTGCCAGGATGGGCCACAGTTTGAGGATTTGTCCTGGGAGGTAGCCAGAGTGTTGTGTCTTAGGGATTTCCAACTGATAAGTAATGTAATAATGTTTTTAAATTAAACTGTGAATTAGGGCAGCACTACAGGTTTGTGGCGATAGAGTAGAAGAGATTCACGGTATAAACCAATGCTTCTCAAACTGGTAGTCATGGTGAAGTACTAGGTTTTAGTTTAATTTTGTTTTGAGACATCTTGCTCTGTCACCCAGGCTGAAGTATAGTGGCGTGATCTTGACTCACTGCAACTTCCGCCTCCTGGGTTGAAGTGATTCTCATGCTTCAGCCTCTTGAGTAGCTGGGACTACAGGTGTACGCCACAATGCCCAGTTAATTTTTGTATTCTTAATAGAGACAGATTTTGCCATGCTGGCCAGGCTGGTCTCAAACTCCTGACCTCGGGTGGTTCACCTGCACCGACCTCACAGAGTGCTGGGATTATAGGTGTGAGCCACCCCACCTGGCCAGTACCAGGCTTTATTTCCAGTCCATCATAGATCTATTCATAGTCTTACTTTTGACGCAACTTGGGCCACACCAAACTTACGAGGGAGCTAGCACCCCAATGATCTATACCTGGTTTGGTGAGACAAGCCACAGACCCTATGCTCAGATGTCTCAGCAGTGTCAACTTGCTGTAAAAGTTTGTAAACATATTCTCAGTTTCTTTACTGATCTCATTTTAGACAGGTAACAAATAGTTCATGAACTGGTGCCAGGATGGGCCACAGTTTGAGAATCATTATTGAAAAGTGAAAGCTTTCAGGCTCAGAATTTAGGAATCACCAATTCTAGTTCCTACATGTACCTTGCTGAGTGGCTCTCAAAAAGTCACTTAACCTCTCTGAGTTCAACTTCTTGGTCAATAAATGGTTTTGGAGCCGAGAAATACAAGATCCCTACTATCTCCAAGGCACTATCATTCCATGTTGATTTTAAGAGTCTTCTGTGTGGCAGATGCCAGTAGCCAGGAGCATGAGAACAACATACAATTCAGAACATATCGAAATGCTCTGTTTCTTGACAAAGCCTGGCACAAGAGAGTTGGTAGCTTTGCCTAATAAAGTGCTCTTATGATTTACAGCCAGTGACATCCCTTTGTTTGACAAATGAATTTCCGGGGCACCAGAGTAGGTTGAATATGCTGAAAATCAAAGCATGCACCATGTGCCAAAGTGAGCTGTGTGGGGTAAATCTTTGAGTTTAATTAGAATGATCGTTAAAATAACAGGAAATATAATGAGGTTCGTGAAGTATAATTCCCTTGTTGGTTGTTAAGTATGGTTTCTTTCAACATCAGTCAGGAAGCCAGGCCTGGGGTCCTGGGTTTCTACATCAATCATGTTTGAGAAAGTGATTCAAGGGCCTCCACTTCTATGGTAGCTTCAGATGGTTGCTTTTACCTTGTTTTCTAAATTCTTGCCATCGAAAGTGTGGTCCACAGGCCGGCAGCCTTGACATCTTATCCTAATTGGTTAGAAATGCAGAGTCTCAGGTCCCACCCCAAGCTGAAGAAATCAGACTCTGTATTTTAACAAGATCCCCAGGTCAACTGTGTGCGTGGAGAGAGCAGCTCAAGGCCACTGAAATGGATGCAGAATGGGAAAAACGGAAGCAATGCTCTCAGTGGCCTGTTGTACACCAGACCCTGTGCCAGGTACCAGGGATGGGACCTGGAGGGGACAGAACTGGTCCCCCTCTCCAAGAAAGAGGACCATCACTCACTCATGTCACACTGGACTCGGTGCTGTAATGGAGCAAGTGAGTGGCACCAGAGGCGCACAGAGGATGGACACCCAACCCAGACCTAGGGAGGTTGGAAAGGTTTCCCAGGGAAGTGGCTTTTAGGCTGAGACATGAAAGTGTAATCAAAACGAAGAGAAACATGCAGTTGTTTCTAGTGGGGGCCATGATGTGGGGCCATAGGGACTTGCTTTGCTTTCTAGCCTGAAAGGAGTTTAAGGTGGGTTTATAGTTGGCTCCTGCTTCTCCTAGACCAGGGGCCAGCAAACTATGGCCCATGAAGTAACTCCAGCCTTCTGTTTCCTTTAATGAATAAAGTTTTATTGGATTACAGCCATGCTCATTTGTTTACACACTATTTGTAGCTGCTTTTGTGATACAACGGCAAGGTTGAGTAGTTGCAACCAGGAGACCTTCTAGTCCTTTAAAATGAAAAATATTTACTAACTAGCCCTTTCCATAAAAAGTTAGTGGACTCTTTTTCTAGACTATTGGTTCTCAAATTGTTTCTAACTCAGTAACATCAGCATCCCTGGGAAATTGTTAGACGTGAAAATTTCCTGGCCCCACCCCAGACCCATTGAATCAGACGCTCTGGGGATGAGGCCTGGCCATCTGTGTTTAACATGTCCTCCAGGTGCATCTGATGCACATGCGGTCTGAGAAACACTACCTCATATCCAGCTCCTCCGTGCTTTGGGGTCGTCACATAGTCACTTCTCTCTGGACCAGCTCTCCTCAGAGCATTGTGTGCCTGGCTTCTTCTGTCATTCAGGCCTCAGCTCAAGTGACCCTTCTTCAGGAAGACCTTCTTTGAACACCAGTGTAGAGATGCCTCCTTTTCCAGTCTATACTATCATCTCACTCTTATTTTGCATGTCACACCCCCTATTTCTCTCATCACCTTTTTTCAAATTGACAAATAATTGTATATATTTATGGGGGGCAATGGGGCATTTTGATATGTGTATACATTGCAGAATGATTAAATCAAGCTAATTGACATATCCAGCACCTCATTTACTTGTTTGTGGTGTGGTGAGAACGTGTGAAACCTACTCTTCTAGGAATTTGGACACATACAATACATTATTAACTATAGTCACCATGCTCCACTATAGATCACTAAAACTTCCTCCTCCTGTCTAAACTTTTTGCCCTTCGATCAACATCTCCCTATCACCTAACCCCAGATTCTGGTAATCACCATCCTTCTCTCTACTTCTATAGTTTTGAGTTTGTAAGATTCCACATTGTATTAGTATATTTTCACACTGTTATAAAGAATTACCTGAGACCGTGTAATTTATAAAGAAAAGAGGTGTAATTGGCTCACAGTTCTGTGTGGCTAGGGAGGCCTCAGGAAATGTATAATCATGGCGGAAGGTAAAAGGGAAGCAAGGCACATCTTACATGGTGGCAGGGTGGCGGGGGAATGCCACACTTTTAACCATAAGATCGCACTCTCATGAGAACAGCATGGGGGAAACCACCATGTTCCAATCACCTCCCACCAGGCTTCCCCACCATATGAGGATTACAATTCAAGATGAGATTTGGGTGGGGACCCGGAGCCAAATCATATCACACATATACGAGAGATCATGTGGTGTTCATCTTTCTGTGCCTGGCTTATTTCACGTAGCATAATGTTGTTCAGGCTTATCCATGTTGTTGCAGAAGACAAAGTTCCCTTCTTTTTAAAGGTTGTGTAGTATTCCATTGTGTGACTATTTGCAAAGTCATTCTCTCTTTGCTTCAGTTTCCTCATCTGTAAAATGGGGATGATAATAGCACCAATGTTACCAAGTTGTTGTGAGGAGTAAATGAGTTAAAGGGCTTAAACATGGTTCACATAGGTATTGACTTAAGAGATGATACAATGTTTTAGAAGTTCCCTGGGGTAACTTGTCAGGAGTCACTTGCCAGAGTAATGAATTGGCTTTGGTTTGGACCCCACATCTCCTGAACTCTAAGCTAAAGTTTAAAACATTTTTTTATTTTAATAGCTTTTGGAGTACAAGTGTTTTTTGGTTACATGGATGAATTGTATAGTGGTGAATCAGAGATTATAGTGCACCTGTCAACCAAATAATATACATTGTACCCAATATGTAGTTTTTTGTCCCTTATCCCCTTCCCAACCTTCTCCTTCTGAGTCTCCAAAGTCCATTAAGCTGAAGTTATTTTCAATTGGGCTCCTTGGGTCTCTTGTTCCAATAACTGGACCAATAGAATGCTGGTGCTGATGGATCTTGAATGTACTCAGAATAAATCCTCTTGTTTTATAGGTGAAGGAGCCAAGGCCTTGGTAGTAACTCCTGGCTGCTCTATTGTTATGGAATGCTTTACTGGTCTTAGCTCTTTCATCCTCCAACCACTCTTCCTTATCCCCACTTTTAGGTGAAATACCTGTGGTTCAAAGAGTGACTATGTTGGCTAAGGTCACACAGCTGGAAAATGGCAGAGGGGTGGCTCACACCCAAAGGTCTGTGTTCTTAACAGATGTCTGGGACTAGTCCTAAAGCGTCCCAAGTGAACATGATTTCTACCTGTGGTGGCTCATTTTGAGGTCATATTCTTCCAGAAGAGTAGAATCCCATCTCCCAAAAATGACATAAAGCTCGTAGACATCCTTATTGCTGTCTACTGGAATGGCCCCAATGGGTTCTTCTCCATGGATGCATGATTCAGAAAAATCTGAATAGAAGAAATGCCAAAAGGACAGGTTAGGCTCATTTCCCTCAAATGCTCCGCTTCTTTCATTATGTTTGACACTGTTGACACTAAACTTGGTGCTACTAGAATAGCCTTTAGCATCCAACTAACTTGAGATCTCGGTGGGGGGTAGAGGGGAAAAAAGGATACCATGTGGAAACTGAATTGTCAAGATTACTTACAAAGGTAAGGGTGGCCCAATATCCACTTGCCTGTAGGGAAGTTTCAATGAAAAGACTATGGAAAAATATTAACATGTGATGAAGAATTGCTAGCAAAACCAAATATATAATTTCTTATGGCCTATATTTTAAGGGTGAGGCCCCGTTGAAATAAGGCAGGCATGAGATTGATAATTACATAAAGCTAGGTCGTCTTTGTTCAAAGAATTAACAATAAGGGGTGCTGGCTTTCCCAGGCAGTTCAGCTCAGGACTTTGTAATTACTTTCATCTTGATAACATCCCAGGTCAGGTTATTTTTATTGCTTGCAAAGAAGAAGTGCCCTCAAGTTATCTAAGAAAAGCCAGTCAAAAGCACGTTTATAAAGGTATTGACCTTAAGATAATAAAGTGTGTGGTTGAGGGAGTGTAAAGCATATTGGGTTTCTGCAGGATTCTGAGGGAAGGGGATTGTCATTGGGGAGCAGCAGAGTGGAAGAAGAACTGGAAAACTGGAACCTAGCAAATGATTCAAGTGCATTTGCATGCGTTTGTTTTTTTTTTTTTTTTTTTTTTTTCCTGACTTACAAATCATAGATATCCATTGTGCTCAGTGTTCATATGGCTTTCTTTGAGGCAGCTTCAGTATTATGGAAACTGCAGGAAGAAAAGAAAATGATTTAAAATAAAAATACAGTTTTAGTGCTGAAATCTTAGCCACAGAAAGGTTCAGTAATCAGAGGCTTTTGAATGGAGCTTCAGTTCTCAAATCTAAAGTACAGACTTTGGGGAAGCACTATGGGACAAATAAAGCCTCTTTCCTCCTTCTCTGAACCAAATGTTGTGAAAATCAAGCCAGCTCTTGGCCTTAAGTGTGGACATGGACCCAAGTTGTGGGATTCAAGGGAAGAAAGTAGCTAACAATACTCAAAACATCTCTCAAAGTCTTGCTCCAAGATCACAACCCATAATGACAGGTGAATCTCTTTCTTTGGAGAACTCTGATTTATTGGTAGTAGATGACTGAACAGCTGTGTTGAGAAGGATTCAGAGGTCATCTCTGGCCTTGGCAAGAAAGAGTGCCACAACTGATTAGTAATGTCTGCCACGGAGATGAGAGGAGGATCGTTTTGTGTGTATCAAGCAGTGGCTGTCAACAAGTTACTGTTGAGCTAAGGTGCTGTCCCAGAAAAGTACTATGCAATGCAAATCCATTACATAGGTTGGACAATAGCCTCATTCTTAATGATTGATTTGGAGAGTTTTAGTAGACAATAGGTCTATTTGCTTAGCTTCTGTGGGTAGATATGCGTCTAGTTGTTCTGAAGGCTAAAGTGACTATAAAGCAAGAGTTGGCAAACTTTTCCCATAAAGGGCCAGATAGTAAATATTTTAGGCTTTGCAGGCTGTTCAGTGCCTGTCACAGCTATTCAACTCTGCCACTGTCATGCAAAAGCAGCCATAGACCATATATAAACAAAAGACATGGCTGATTTTCAATAAAACTTCATCTAAAAAAACAGGCAGTGAACCAGATTTGGCCTTTGAGTCATAGGTTTGCCAACCCTTGCTGTGAAGTAATTGCAGATGCCCTCTGGTAGAGGGAATTGTCTGGACTGCGACTCTGGCATGAGGTGGTTTTGATGAACACTTGTGTTCACAGGTTGAAACTCATAAGTAGAGGAGCTTCTATAGCTATGACCCATGGGCTCTAGTTTGTTTGCAGGCAGCTCTTACACAAAAGAGGAGGATATCACAGCTTTGGTTTTTGGGCAACAGAGATTATGCCCAAGTGTCTACTTCTTTGGTTTGTAATTATATAGTTGGTTCTGGAATTTGTTCAATACTTACATAATGTGAACCAGATTTAGATACCTCATAGAGTCTAATTTTTTTTTTGCTCTCTATAATAAAATGATACAAAATGATACAAAACTATCTCATTAAAAAACTGAAAATGGAGTTTATGTGTTATAAGTGGTCTCAACTTTCCATAACCACCCACTTCTGGACTTGTCTACACCCATTCTCATCCTGTTTCCTTTGAGGTTGAGTTATGGGTCCTGCTCTGGGCTCCCAAGGCACCTCGCATATGCCCCTATTGGCACATTCAACACCTTACTGAAATGAGCTGTTTACATACTTTCTTTGGTTAGGGTCCAAGTTGCTTGAGTGGCTTTTTTTTCTCATCTCAGTGTCTGCAATATCTAGTGTAATTCATGGTATATGGTAGATATGTTTAGTGAAAACGACATAGTATGTTTAGGGAAACAGTGGTAATATGGTTAGTGAAAATAATAAATATTAATAACAGTCACTAATATTTACTGTGTGCTTTCTTTATGAAGGGTGTAAGGTGTTCTGTATATATTATCTCATTATATCATTTTAACCCTATGAACTTTCATTAGTAATTTCAAAATTAGAGTGAAGTGTTCCAGCAACCCCTACCTCATTCCCATCTTACAGATAATAAAAATAAATATGATGGAAAATGATATATGAATAACTTATGGTTATTAATTGAAATAAGTGTCTATTTTCTACCTTTCAGTTGTTGAGGTCACAGGAAAGCTTGAAATATTTGACCAGTGTTGCATTGAGTTCAAATGCTAATTATAAACATTTACTAATAGGAAAGTTAAGATAACAGTTCTTGAACAATTAGAAGATGTGGCCACACCAGGCCTGCATTAATCCATGGCAACATGGGTTGTGTGTATAGGGGTTGCCAAACTTTTTTTTTTTTTCTGTAAAGGGCCAGATAGTAAATATGTTAGGTTTTGTAGATCAAAAGACAAAATCAAGGATATTATGTGGTGATTTATATAATCATTTAAAAATGCAAAAACCATTCTTAGCTCATGGGCTATACAAAAATTGGCAGCATGCTGGATTTGGCCCATAGGCTGCAATTTGCTGACCTCTGATATGGTGGTTGTAGAGTCTTCACTGTGTAGACAGGGCATCCTCTCTTCAGGTTCCCACAGACCATTCCCTCCCATAAACTGACTGCTGCTTTAATTCCATGACCTACTGGACCTTTATAGGTTATTAAGTTTGCATGTTCTAGGCTATAGGAATGAGCTCAAAGCATAACGTGCTTCAAATCCTTTATATGTCATGTCTTCAAATATCTGGTGTCACTGCTGAGTGGGAGGGGGATGAAGATGAACACTTGAGAGTGGGGAAGAGAGAACAAGGGCCAGCAGGCTCCAGCAGATGGTTGTCTTAGTTTGAAGCCATTCATTAGAACAAAGGCTAAGCCTGGGTGTGCCATTAACCAACTGTACAACCTTGGTCTAGCTGAGGCTTCCTGAGCTTCAGTGTCCTCACCCATACAGTGGGGCTGCTGATGCCTGCCTGCCCTGCCTACCTGCTGTGGAAGCTTGTTCTAAGACTCGGGTCACATTCTGTTATACTTGAAGTTGTATTGGGAAGTGTACTGTTTAGTATTGCTTTCTTCTGTATTTAGTATTTTGCAACTTTGAGTCACAGAAGATTGAATGAAGGTGAGTTCCAAGAGTGACTGGAGTGCTTGAAAACCACATCCTGAGAGGAGAGACTAAAATTGGAGAGCACCCTTTGACCCTTGAATGGGTTAGTCTTAGAAGTGAGAGCAGGAAACATCACCAGTTGGCAGGTAATTCTTAGGAACTGTTACTGGGTAAAGCTTAATGATGGGAAGTGTCAATTTAGAGACTTAATTAGGGTGTGGAGAGCAGCTCTCTTTGGTTAAGGGTCTGGCCCTCAGTCATTGGGCCTCAGCCTCCTGACTCAGTACTGTCACCACTGTGCCTGTCTTTCAGGGAAGCAGTTGTGCCGACCAGGCTCCTGTGAGCGATTCCTGAAAACCAAACTATTAACTTACTCATTTCCAGCGAAAACTGTAGCTGCTAAAGGGATAGAAATGCTCGTGCCCAGATGACCACCTGCTTTTCTCCCTCTTAGCAGAACCATGTGGAAAGCCAATCCCTACCAGAAGGCTGCTCGGGAAGCAGGGAACTCACATCCGGGTGTTGAATGAAGTAAGTCCACTGGCTGCAGGCAGAAGTTGCCTGTTTTTGTCCTCTCCCAGATGTCCAGGGATAGCTTTATCCCTGAGATGGAAAGACTCAAACTCTATCGCCTAAAATTTTTCCAAATTGCCTTTAACAAAGAAAGAAAAAAAAATTTTGTTAGAGCAGCATTTGGAAAATCCAGAGACGCACCAAAAAGAAAATAGAATTCATCTGTAATCCCATTATGCCGTTATAACCACTCAGTTAATGTTTAATGGGTAGTTTTTTTGTAGTTACACACCCATATTGTTAGCAAAAATGACATTATGCAATACAATAGTGTTTTAGAATAACTTTCTCCACATCACATATTGGTAACGTTTCCCCATTTCACTATATAGTCTTCTGCAACATCTTTTAAATTACACATGTTAGGCTGGGCATGGTGGCTCATGCCTGTGATCCCAGCACTTTGGGAGGCCAAGGAGGGCGGATCACAAGGTCAGGAGATCAAGACCATCCTGGCTAACATGGTGAAACTCGTCTCTGCTAAAAATACAAACAAAAATTAGCCGGGCGTGGTGGCGGGTGCCTGTAATCCCAGCTGCTAGGGAGGCTGAGGCAGAAGAATCGCTTGAACCTGGGAGGTGGAGGTTGCAGTGACCTGAGATAGCGCCACTGCACTCCAGCCTGGGCAACAGAGTGAGACTCTGTCATTCCTAGGTTTTTGAGGCAGTTAGCGAAAGTTATTTCTGAAACGAGAGATGTAAGTAAGGAAGTAATGTATTTGTGGTGACATCATAGCGGGCGAAAGGCCTCCCTACATAATGTTTTATTGTTCTACCACCAGAGGTGGTTCATAGGCCTAGCTTTGTAGGACAACTCTACCTTCGTTTCCTGAGCCGTCTTTATGTAGATCTGATGTTTGACCACATCCTTCTCTCTCTGGCTACTGTTCCCCAACTGTGTCCCTAACATCTACCACAACTCCTAGCACATAGCAGGTAGATGCCTCTATGTTTCCTTCCTAAAGTTATCTCCAATCAGCATTACTCCATACTAAACATCCTATTCATTTTTTCATAAACATCTACCTCTATCGAAATTATTCTTATTTATTATTTCTATTTCTTCTCCATTAGAATGGAGGCTCCATGAGCACAGGGACCATTGTATCTCATGCACTGAGCACATAGTAAGTGCATAATAAATATCTGATAAATGAAAAACATATACCAGAGCAATATTATATCAAAGAAATCTGAGTTGCTAGAATCTAATTTGTTGGCCTGGAAAGGTATATAACTTTTTAGTATAGTTAAAAATGATGACAAATGTGAACCATATAGAACTTTTTGCCTCAGTTAGACTGAAGTTGTGCTCATTTTTGGTGGAATTCTCTCAAATAAAATTCTGGGAAGCAGGTCCTATAGATAGTTTGTTCTTGCCCTCTCCTTTTTTTTTCCTTTTTTTTTTTTTTTTTTGACAGAGTGTCGCTTTGTCACCCAGGCTGGAGTACAGTGGCACCATCTCAGCTCACTGCAACCTCCACCTCCTGGGTTCAAGCAATTCTCCTGCCTCAGCCTCCCAAGTAGCTGGGAGTACAGGCACATGCCACCATGCCTAATTTTTGTATTTTTAGTAGAGACAGAGTTTCGCCACGTTGGCCAGGCTTGTCTCAAACTCCTGAGCTCAGGTGATCTATCTGCCTCGGCCTCCCAAAGTGCTGGGATTATAGGCGTGAGCCATCGCGCCGGGCCTCCATTTTTTTTTTTTTTTTTTTTTTTTTGCTCAGCATCTTTACCCTTTAAGTCTCCCCACTCCCAATAAAAGGCCCTGACTGAAAAGCTGGCAGATAGTATTTGGAACACCTGTGAGTGCTTGCCACATCTGGAGTGGGCCTTATGTGTGAGAGGGTTGGGGGTGAGGGTAGCTGAAGAGGGAAAGAGCTTGTGCACAATCCAGAATGACCTCTGGGTCTTCCTACCTTTGACCTCTTGATTCCAGTAAGCAGGAACCTTCTTTTGTGGGCCAGAATGCAGTCTATGAAAGAGCTGAGTTGGTCAGATAAGGCTGGGTCAGCACGGCATAAAAAGCAGCCCCCTGGGCTTGGTATCTGCCACAAGGTGGGGTTCTTTTGGCAATGAACATTATCAGTGACATCTTTTGGTCTCCTGTGATGTTGAGTAGAGCACTGCTCTTCACATTAACTAGGGAATTGTATGGTACTAAAAGTCAGCAAACTTTTTGATAAAGGGTCAGAGAGTAGATATTTTTGGTTTTGCAAGTTAAGGGGTCTTTGTCACAAATACAGTAAGTCTTCACTTAATGTTATTAATAGGTTCTTGGAAACTGCAACGAAATGAAACAATGTACAGCAGGTCCTCAAATAATTTCATTATAATGTTGAAATTATAGCATTTCATTATAATGTTGATGAGGAAAAAAATTGGTTATACGTGGTTTCACTTAGTGCCACAGTTTCCAAACACCTATCAATGGTGTTAAGTAAGCACTCATTGTGCTTAGCTCTGCTGCTGTAGCTTGAAAGCAGCCTTTGCCAGTACATTCACAAATGGTGAGGCTGTGTTCCAATAAAACTTTATTTATATATTTATTTTTGAGACAGAGTCTCACTCTATTACCTAAGCTGGAGTGCAGTGGTGTGATCTCAGCTCGCTGCAACCTCCACCTCCCTGGTTCAAGCGATTATCATGCCTTAGCCTCCCAAGAGGCTGGGATTACAGGCATGCACTACCATACCCAGCTAATTTTTGTATTTTTTTGTAGAGATAGGTGGGGTTTCATGATGTTGGCTAGGCTGATCTCAAACTCCTGGCTTCAACTGATCTGCCCGCCTCAGTCTCCCAAAGTGCTGTGATTACAGGCATGAGCCACTGTGCCTGGCCTCCAATAAAACTTTATAGAAACAGAAGGCGGTCTGGATCTGGCTCTTGCAAGCTGTAGCTTGCATGCCCCTGCACTATATAATTACAAATGTGGATTCTGGAATGAAACACACCTGGTTTCAGATGCCAGCTCCGTGGCTTTCTGGTGGTGTGACCTTTGGGAGGACACTGACTCCCCTGAACTTATTAGAGTTTGGAGGAATCAAAGAGCCCCGATGAGGAAAATGCACAGGCTTTCACGTTGCTGTTATCAATTCAGAGAAATTACATCAGGAACATTGTGTACCTTCTACTTAGAAACGGAATCTCTTTAGTAGGAGAGAAAAAAAAAATCCCATTTTAAAGCAGATTAGGCCTTCTTTTAACCTTGGCAAAACACGATCCTGTGGCCACTTGAGGCTCTGAGCAACATAAGGCATCAGAAAGGAAACTATCTACCAAAAATATTTTGCTTTAAAAATCAAGGAGTAAACCAGACAGTAACTGGTATCCTTTAAACATGTGTTTTTTTTTCTCATCAAGAAAATAAAGATATATTTCTAAAATCAAACTTCCCTCCGTTTCTCATGACAAATGTATTTTAGAACAGACAGAAAAGCCTCAATGTGCCTGCAAAACCACCTCCGTGCCGTCCAGCCGGAGCTGTCTACTGCAGAGCCTCTCACGGCAGTGGCTGTTCAGCAAAATCCAGGGGGGGTTGCTTAATGAGGGGTGAAGACAATATGGACTCAGAGATGCGGCCAGTTGTTTTTTCACAGTTGGTAGGCAGTGTTGCAGGTGCATTCGCTTAATGAGGGTTAATTTGTCTCATATTTTAATCTGACAGAATCTGGCCATGTTGTTATGTATTCCTTGGAGGTAACTTCCTTGTTCTTAGTTGGCATAAAGAGAGAAAATGGAGCATAATTTGGGGGTTATTCGAATGGTAGAGCGACAAGCTGGAATCTGTAAGAAATCTTGCTTTTCTAGTGCCCACAGTAACATGTACATGGAAGAAGAGCATTTTAGCAGAAATGGCAAAGATGAAGAGGGGCTAAATTATGTTTCTGGAAGACTCTAGTTTGTAGCCATTCACTATACAATGAACTGAATCAAGCAAACAGACTAGAGGTGTGATTTTGCACAGCATCTGCAGTTTTGCCTGTTTCAAATATTGCTGCCTACATAGTATGCGATGTTTCTTACCTTAAGAGTGAATATAGATTCTGTTTATAAAAAAACATTTTTTACTAAAAAATTGTAAAATAATAGCTTATTGTAAAAAGTTAAAATTAGTGAATAAGGTTGATACTTTTTTTTTCCCCTAACTCAAATGTCAATCAGATGTAAGTACTGTTAAACTGCCTGGATATGTTTTGAATTTGGGGAGAGGTCATACATAGGTACCTATGTGTACATTCATGGTATCTGGGAGAGTTCTTTTACTTGCACAAGACAAACCCAACTCAGACTAGCTTAAGCCAAAGTGAAATCAATCGCTTATATTATTGGGAAGTCCAGGCGTGGATCTGGCTTCTAGCATGATTCGATCCTGGGGTTAATTTGAAGTCTTCCCTCTTCTTTCTGCCTTTTGCCTTTTCCATCATTTAGTTGTTCTTCTCTTTTCATTTCAATCAACTGCAGATGGATTTCCTTCCCTTGGTGGGAAAGATGCTCACCCGCACCCCCAGACTCATAATGCACCTATTCAGTGATTCCCGTAGAAGGAGGAGTGTCTGTAGCTACAACCCTGTAGATCAATCCCTGGAAAGGACAGTTACTTCTTGCTCTGTTTGGGCCATGTTCCTAGTTAGACCAATCCTTGCAGATAGTGGGGATTCTAACAGGCTGGACTTGGGTTACCTCTTATCTCTGTGCCCACATGGGGTGGTGGTTATCATTGGATGTTGGAAATGACAGTACCACATGAACTGAAGGGAGGGAGTTGCTGGCACTAAAAAAAGGAAAGAATGCTAGTTAGACACACATGCACACACACTTTAATTTAAAAAACAAGAGGAATGCTCTATAGAATCTTTGCTATTCTGTAGCTTCATTTTTCACTTTGTACACCTGTGTGTGTGTTCTTATAACTTTCTTTTTAAATACTGTATAGTCTTCTTACATTTGCTATTTAGCCAAAGGAGGATCCATTTAAATAAATGCAATCATATAGCATCCACCTCAGAGCCCTTGGCAATTTATACCTTCACGTTTCTTTGTGTGTCTTTGGCTATCCCCAAACTCCTAATTTCATTAATTAGATTTTTTTTTTTTTTTTCTTAAAGCCAGAAAACAAGAGATATCATATTAGGTGCAGGATTGGCTATCATCAGCAAAAAAGAAAGTAGAGCTTCCTAAACATTCAGGAAAGCCCTGATTGTTCTTTATTGCCTGGAATTCCACCTCAGCAGCTCCTTTCCTTTTTTGCTTGAAAAATGAAAATCTTAGCCCTGGAGGGGTTATAATGTTAGCACTGAATCACTTTTACTCCTTAAGGTAAATGAATGTTTTCTAAGCCTTTTCCCTGTATGGGGGGTTTGGTGGGAGGTGAGAGAAAATCTTGGACCTCTGAGAACAAGAGAGTGCTCCTTGGCTGGGGAACGGTAAAAGGGTCAGTGGGAGAGAAGTAAAGAGGGGTGAGGATAACACCAAATACATAGGTGGTTCTGGGGACACACTGGAGTTCAGTGCTTCATTAGATAAAAGTCAGTACTTTCCTTGCCCCTTGGAGATTCAGCTCCATTTGTACCAGACCGGTGAGTGCAGTATCCCCCCATTTCTGCCTGTGTTTCTGCCTCTACTCCGCCCTCATCTGGACATGCTGCTTTGCTCTTTGTTAGTTAATACCTGAACAACAAAGCCCAGGTCCTTCCCTGGTTTCCAGAGAACACCAACTCACACCCTAGCAATTGGTGAGCATAGGAACTATTGAAAATGTGTAGGCGCGCACAGACAGGAGCAATGTTAGGATCCATGTAGCTCTTTCTGCCACCTCCTGGTGCCACCACGTTTCTTTCTATCTTCCTATTTGCCTCCCTTCTGGAGTCCAAAGACATCCTTCTTGTGCCTTCTACAGAATAGTTGTGTACAAAGTTCCTGAGTTTTCACTTTATACCACAAACACTTTTCAAGAAGTAAAATACTGTTCTCCATCTGGCTACAGCAATGGAAGGGAAAAAACAAATGCGTTGGATCAGGCAGGCTTGAATTCACACTCTTGTTCTTTTGCTTACTGACCGTATAACTGGGCCAGTTACTAAACCTCCCCAGACTGTTTCCTCATTGGTAAAGGTGGCAGTAATAATGCCCACCTCAAAGCATTGCTGGGAGCATGAAATGAAGTGGAGGCCGGCAGAGAGCACACAGTCTGGAGACTTCTGGGGCTGGAGGAGAGGAGGCCATTGAATGGCCAGTTGGGGGTTCTTAAAGATGTGTTGACAGAGCTGTGTCTTAGAAAGTTCTGGGAGCACAGAGAAAGATGTGTGGTTCAGGTGGGTTCATGTAAGTGCTAATGAGCTCTGGGGCTAAGACAATAGCAAATTTGAGCCATGTCATGACAGTGTCAACTGAATTTGATAATTTACTAGATTCAGCCTTGGAGTCAGCTTCTGTTCATCAGTTACCCTGTGCATTTATTTTTGTGATTTACTACTACCCACTCATTATGCATATAGCATATTTTTCTAATTACGTATTATTTTCTAATGGCAGTCAAGACAATGCCTCAGCAAGGTTTCTACCCTTTACTCTGGTTTCTAAGCATGAGGGTTACTTCTACTGCTTCTACTGTGGTGTCCAGGTGTAGGCACCGGGACAGTGGGGCCCTTTTGTAAATATTAAGTGAGCCACCATCTTTGTGCTTGTTCACTGTGGAAGAATTGAGAGGTATGAAACGCAGCGGTCCTTGGTGAATTCTTTGGAAGGAAGAGAATCTTTCTCCCAGGCAGAGTTGCAAGCACCTCTCTATAAATAGTAGTTACCTCTGATCACAATGATTATCCAGAGTAGATATCTCAATAAAATTCTGTTGCTGCAATTTTTGGTATCTGCATTGAGGAGATAATTTATGCTACTCTGATGCCTACTGTGTGGGGTGCGATGGTTGAAGGAGAGGCAGAAGAGTATTTGCAAGAAAAGGTTGGAAAATGCCATGAGAAACTGTATGTTCAGACAAAACACAAACTGTCAGGAATGAGAATTTTCTGTTTCGGCAAAGTCACATGGGCTTCAGAATTTCTCCCAAATCTCAGGTGTGAATGCTGAAATTACCTCTAGGCTGTTTCAACTAAATCATGTGATTGGTACTCCTTTGATAAGCCCTGTCTCCAAAGGCTTGGCAACCAAGAAGGCTGCTCTTTCGCTGGATCATCGAACAGTTCTCAGACAGCTTCCCTAGTGTTTGAGGAAGCAACTGCCTTCTCTAGGGCTGGCAGCTCCATCACTACAGCCTCCTGCCTTGTCCCATTCTTGAGTTTATTTGCTATGGGGTAGATACAGCATGAAATTCCCAATTCTGTTTATGTCTGAGTTGAACCACGTTTATCAGACTCATCACTCCTTAATTATGAAACATTGAGATGCACCTTTGAAATGGAAGCCAAATCTTATTAAAGGCTTAATCTCAGGTCTTCAGGTTGTAAATTGTTTGTGATACTCTCTCTCTACTCACACAAAGCAAGTTTGATATCTAAATTTCTGTAAGGTCATTGAGCTAGAAGAGCTTGGATCTACTGTAAACTTGTTGAAATTATAAAGAAAAGTGTGTGTAAGGATAATAGATTCCTGTTACATGCACTACATATTCATTTAATCTTTTTAGATGCACGTCCTCATTACTTAGGTCTAAATTTGGGTTTCTTTCCTGGGTGAGCCCTGGACAAGTGAGTCTTGCAAACCAGACTTGCTCTGCAGAATGATCGCCTAGTCTCATGGCCTGAAATCACTTAAGTGCTACCTGAGAGTTCAGTGTGGGAGTCGGTATCAGGATTTCTCTTTCAGTAAGGTCCAGGACCTTCAAATCTCACTCCCATGGGTCCATGAGGCCCATCTCACAATGAAACCAAGGAAATTTTCCTGAGCTACCTAATGTTCAGGTCTGCCTAAGGGCTTGTGAGGGAATGAGAAAGGGAGGAGGACTGTGCTTATTGAACAAAGCTGTCCATCTTGAGTTCATCCAACCAAGGTTAAAATACAAAGGAAAAAGAATGCAATGGGAGATTTTGTTTGGTTTTCGTTATTGCTATATTTTTTGCCTGCTGTCGTCAGTACTTTCCTTTGTCCACTTGCCAGATAATATGCAAGTTACCCCCTGTTATCCTTGTCTATACTTTGCAACTCTTGAAAAATCAAACTGCCCTTTATTTTGACTGTTTTTCATCAAATACAAATGCTTACAAATAGACCAAGGCATAAGGTCAGAAATCAATTCCGTCTACCTAAAATTACTTGCATGCAGTAGACTGCTGCTCCAGGGAACCCAGTTCAATATCTCATATTTTACTCTTGGAGATTACTTGTTTAGGTTCCTAATATCTGGAACATGCTATGGGATATTTTCTCTTATTTTCTTTTAGAACAAAGAATTCTAAACTGCTTAATGAGAGGAGACTAGAAGACCAGAGAAGACCAGTGTTTAAATTGCTTGCAAATATAGCACTTAGCCACACCAGATAAACAGCTGAATCCTGGGGGCTGCTGGGTCACTCGTCTGTGCCCTTGTGTGGCTGAGGATTTTGTCGCAGGGTCTAGGAGTCCTTACCCCCCAAAATTATGTTGCTGCAGTGCATTAATAGTATCATTTCCTTTCAAGGTGGGTGGTTTTTCTTAATAAACTAAAACATTTGTCATAAAGACTCTTTAGTCCCATCAACAGATGTCTCTACTCATTGTGAGCTGTGTTGCAAGGGATTCGATCCTAATAATCAAAGTATCAAAGCCATCCAACGATATATTGTTTTTAAAAGTAAATTAATGATTTCAAGGTCATTTTTACAATAGTATTCTTCTTGGACACCTGCTATGTGCCAGGAGCCGGGGCCACAGTGGTGAACAAGGCAGACAGGCTTCCTAACTTCACAAACCTCACAATTTATTGGGAGAAAGACAAAAAGGTGAACAAAATATGAATCATAATTTTGAAAAGGCAACAAAATAATTTCAGATAGTGGTCACTGCCATAAGAGAGGTAAAACAGTGTGATAGAGGGAATGAGATGAGGGAGAGCCACTGTAGATAAGATGATCAGAGAAAATTTTCCTGGGGAGTCAACACTGGAGCTAAGACTTAAGCCATTAGAAAGATTGGGCCATGCAAAGGTCTGGGGAAGAGCATTATAAAGAGAGGAAACAGCAGGTGCAAAGGCCCCGTGGTAGGAATCAACTTGGTATCTGTGAAGAACAGTAAGGAGATTAGTAGAGAGGAATCGTAGACAATGAAAAGAGGGGCAGCATGGAGTTGTTTCTAAGAGCGTGGACTCAGGAGCCTGCACTAGAGTTCCAGTTGCCTCGCTTACTAGCTCTATGGCCTTGGATAAGTTCGTTAACCTCTCTGTGCTTTGTTTTCCTCATCTGTAAAGTGGGGGCAATGATAGCCCTACGTCATTGTGTTGGTGTGATAATTAAATGAGCTGACAGTTGTGAAGCACTTGGAACGGTATCAGGCACACAGCAAGCACCATATAAATATTTGTTAAATAATATTTTTCAAGAAATTAGACCAAGGAGAATTGCGTGGGATCAATTTGATGCCTAGTAATTACAGTAATTTCATAGACAAATCTTTCAATGCCATGAATATCACTATTAAAGGAAGAAATGGTTGAAATGCTGACCTAGTTCAGTACCCCCCACCTTAGAGAAGAAACTTGATCTTCACTTGCAGGTTTCATTTAAATTATTTATTAAGTATAGTATCTATGGCTATGTTCTTGTTATAAGACAATCATATAATGCTGTCAAAGCTAAATTCTGTGCTGTTTCTATCCTCAATTCAAGTCCTCTCTCTGGAGGTCAATATCTGGCCTTGTTGACATTCATCTACACATTCATATGCTTAAGCCATACATAGGATGGCTTTTTTATAGATGATATTATAAGAACACCTTGTCTTTTAAAATTATGAAACACTGAGATAAAATATACATAACAAAATTTACCATCAACCAGTTTTAAATATACACACAGTTCAATGGCATTAGGTACATTCACATTGTGCTAGAATATCTTGTTCTTAAAATTGTCGTCTTCCACTTTTAATGTCTATATTTTCACTTAACAGTATGTCTTAGAGGTTTCTCTTTAGCATTAATGTAGCTTTTCCTCACTCCTCTTAACCGCGGCCTGGCATTTCATGGTATTGTAAATAGTTCTTTGAATCATTTCCATATTAGTAGATATTAAATTACTTCCAAGTTTTTGCTGTTACAGGGAAACTGAGTCTTTAAAATATTTTCTCCTTTTACTGCTAAATAATGAAACACAATTCAGAACTATATTGAGTCAGAGTGCAACTTTTCAACATTTTCTTGTTACTTTTAAGGCAGACTGGTCCCTTCCGCCTTGGCAGAAGGGAGAGCAGTTGATCTGCTGTTGCTCTGTAATAACCATTTCGGGTTCCAAGCTGGCCCAAACCAAGCTTTGGCTTAATGAATTATGGAGGCAAGATACCTTTTAAATAAAGCCCCGCCTGAGAGAACTGCAATCTGCTTTGTCTCCCATTTGTTTGCCTGCCTTCGTAATTTGAGGGGTGCTCAGATGTGGCCTGGTAAATAATGGCCATGTGATTTGTAATCAGACACCTGTCCATACCATCGCAACTGTCGGGATTCACAAGAGTCCCTTCGCATCTGGGGCAGTGCTGGCAGCCAGACGCAGAGCCCAGCAACCCTTTAGTGACTGAGAGGGCATGAGAGAGGGGTGCCATTCTCTGAATCCCAGGCGCTGGAAGCCCCGAGCTCCCTGTGGATCGGGCAGTGGTTCTCCAGCACTTCTCTACTGGCAGAGCTTCTGAGTGGAGTGTGGCTGTGTGTTGCTGTTACGGGCTGATTGTGGGCTGCCTTATACATGGCACGGACTGTTCCAAAGGGGAGTGCATATTACAGATGGATTAAAATATAAAACAGCAAGTGTTTGTAAAGAAGCATTCATTCACATTTTATGCAAGATTTATGATGTCAGTTGTCCACGTCAGGTATTATTATTACTCTTGCTGTGGTTACTACCTTTAGTACTACCTGGAGTGCTTTAGGGAGACAGATTATTGGATGAGCCTCAAGTCTTTCTTAAAATAATCCCTCCCTAGTTCTGCTCTTCCCTTCACCCTTTCTTATTTGTTTGAAAGTAATCGCTCTGCTACCCTTCTCTGATGAGGAGGATTCATTGTCCAGATTTCCACAAACTAGACCCTCCTCTCACCTCCTCAGATGTGCTAATATTGGCTCAATTTGAATTAGTAGGATTTAATCTTGAAATGTGTACTTAAAAAAAATATGAATTTTCTGCCCGACACTCAAGTTTGACCAGAACATTAAAGAATGGGTCTGCTTGAGCATCTAAAGACTCAGGGAGACTTGGCAGGCAATCAGATTCCAATTATCCCATAAATTGTACGGTAGGCTAGGCTTTGCTTTGATGTTTTCAAAGGGAGAGAAAAAGAGAAAACAAAAACCAAAGCAATAACAACCACCACCACCAAAAACAGCCTAAAATGTTCCCACCTGAAGGAACAACCAAACTAGATCTCAAGAAGACAGGAAAATGGGGTCTGGCTGCTTGACTAGTTGATATTTTGATATTTTGTCTGGAGTGTGCAGAGTTTGGTGTTTTAGAAATTCCAAGTTGCTCCAAAGTGAGGAATGGTCACCTGCAGACCATTCACATTCCCAGGGATTTAGTGTTGGGGACGTGCACTCTGTAGTTTGTAACTGACCAATTCCACACTGTCTAAAGGACAGTATTCATGGATGCCGAGAATCACTTTTCATTTGGTTGAAATTATCGGTTTCAACCAAATTATCGGTTCCCAACACTGCCTGGTGAATGCGAACAACATTGGAAATGGTGACAACCCGGTCCTGTTCTTATGATGAGACTGGTGTTTTGGTGTTGCCACTAAGAAAGTGGCTGTGTAGCGCACGTTAAACCTGGTTAAAGTTTGTTCATAATGAGAGTTGACATTTATTGAACACTTATTATGTGCCAGGGATCATGATGACCTTTTCACATTAATTCAGTCAATTTTTATAGTAACTTTAGGAGGTAGGAAATATTATTATCCCATTTCAGAGCTAAGAAAACTGAGGCTTTTACTCAAGGTCACATATTAGGGATCACTCTAGAACCTTCAGTCTTAATCAAGAGTCAGCAAGCTATGGCCCACACGTCAAATCCAGCCCCTGCCTGTTATATTGTATGGCCCACGAGCTAAGAATGGTAAAAACTGGCTTTGGGAAAATCAAAAGCATGGGCTGGGCACAGTGTCTCACGTCTGTGATCCCAGCACTTTGGGAGGCTGAGGCAGGTGGATCACGAGGTCAGAAGATCGAGACCATTCTGGCTAACATGGTGAAACCCCGTCTCTACTAAAAATACAAAAAAATTAGACGGGCGCAGTGGCACGTGCCTGTAGTCCCAGCTACTCAGGAGGCTGAGGCGGGAGAATGGCGTGAACCTGGGAGGCAGAGCTTGCAGTAAGCCGAGATCGTACCACTGCACTCCAGCCTGGGCGACAGAGCGAGACTCTGTCTCAAAAAAAAAAAAATCAAAAAAATGATATTTTGTGACAGGTGAAGTGATATAAAATTCAAATGTCAGTGTCCGTAAACAAAGTTTTATTATAACAAAGTCTTCGTTATTTGTTAATGATCTGTCTGAACTACTTTCACTACGTATCAGCAAAGTAGAGTAATTAATTACAACAGAAACTGTATGGTTTGCAAAGCCTAAGAGGTTTACTATTTGGCTCTTTACAGAAAAATTCTGCTCTTGATCATCACACAGTTACCTACCTGTTAATCATCACTAATAATAGTGAACATTTATATCACATTTTCCATGGACCAGGCACTGTTCTAGGCACTTATATTAATTCAACAATGGCTTTGAATCAGATGTCATCATTAACCCCCCTTTACATGTGAGGAGATTGAGACATCAAGAGGCACAATTCTAGGCACTTTTACATCTATGAATACAACCCTAGAGAATAGGTGCTCACCTTGCATTTGATAGATGAGGAAAATGTAGATGGAGAGGTCGGATGACTTTCCAAGGGTTACACAGTAAGCAGGAACTAGACTCCAGGCCCCCACCCCTCAATACTATGCTCTACCCTAAGCAAAGCAAGCACCTTTTTTTTTTTTTTTTTGAGACGGATCTTGCTGTGTCACCCAGGCTGGAGTGCAGAGGTGTGATCTTGGCTCACTGCAACCTCCACCTCCCCGGTAGCTGGGACTACAGGTGTGCACCACCACACTCGGCTGATTTTTGAATTTTTAGTAGAGACGGGGTTTCACCATGTTGCCCAGGCTGGTCTTGAACTCCTGACCTCAGGTGATCCGCCCGCCTCGGCCTCCCAAAGTGCTGGGATTACAGGCGTGAGCCACCGCGCCTGGCCAGCAAGCACTTTTGAGAACACACCACAGCTACAGCATTTTTACAGAAGCAGTGTCACCAACAGGTGAGGCTGTCACCCTCCATGGTGACTCTGACAGCCTAATCCAGGCTGGCCACAACTGTCTTTGATCTTTGGAGAGCTGGCTTCCCGCTTTCTTTCCTCGGTGCCCCCACCTCCCCAGCAGCCAGCCCATCCATTCATCCTGGGGAACCAAGCCTCAATAATGACCTCATTTGCATCGGGGAGGGAGGAGAAGGTTTAGTTCAAAACCGAGTGGGCCAAGGCGCATTCCAGTGGCGTGCCTCTTAAGCCATGCGCTAAAGCAGGTCTTGGTGTAATACCTTCTCTCTCTGGAACCAGAGGATTCGAATCCCAGCAGACCCTACTTCTTTTAAGTCAGATAAATGGGGGCTCACGTGACATCTGTGGGAATAGTTTTGATGGTTTTGCAAGATGAACGTCCCTTGCTTTTCCTTTGAAGACATTGCTTTTTAGGAGTTATGACTGAGTCCCTGTTAGAATACATTTAGTTGGTATTTCTCAGAAGCCCTGGTGCTCACACCACAGTCGCATAAGTAGGGCATATGTTTTGGAGGCATGAGAGGAGAAAGGTACTTCTTACCTTCTTCCAAATTATTTTCCATTTCATGCTACTTTCCCTTGCAGCACCCATCAATTCCAAGAAAATGCTCATCAAGAACCTTGTGCAAAAAGCATCCGTATTTAGGTTTTTTAAATTAATTTTTATTCCGAGAAATGTTTCTCCTTAAAAAAATTAAATCAGTATTTCAGGCATTTGAATCTACTGAGAAAACTGTGCGTGTAAGGCTTGAGCTACAGGCATGAGAGATGCATGCATTTGAAATAGACAAAATATTTTAAATTCTAAGAAAAGGCAGAGTATGAAGTACTACGATTTATGTCGATTTACATTGACTTAGGCGTGTGAGGGGAAAGACTAATTGAGAGTAGGTGGCTGGGGGCAGTTTTGGGAGGTTCTCTGGTGGAGGTGGGATTTGGAATCAGCTTTGAAATGAGAATTGGTTTTACAGAAGAGCATTGGGAATGGATTAGCAACAGGAAAATGGGTAATATCATTCAAGAAGTTAAAAAACATGAAGAAACATATTTGACTTCCTTAGCATGGCCAGTTAAAGCATAGATCCAGGATCGGCAAACTACAGCACATAGGCCAAATCTGGCCCACAACCCGTTTGCGCAAATAAAGTTGAATGGAGCGCAACCACACTCGTTCGTTTGTGTGTTATTTATGGTTGCTTTCACCTTACAGTGGCAGAATCAGTAGTTACAGCAGGGTCCAAATGGTCTTGCAAAACCTAAAATATTTACCATCTGATCCCTTCACAGAGAAACTTTACCACCCCCTGGCATTGCTAAAGATGTACTGGGTAAATAGGATGGGAAGGAAAGGAGGGAAATGGGGTAAAAGGAGGTTTAGAAGAAGAATAAGGAGAAAAAGTAAGTGGAGAGGCAGAAGGCAAGAGCGTCTTAGATTTTGTTTGTGCAAATGTGAGCTCTTTTTTCAGTTCAGCCTGTTTCCCACTTTCAACCAAATATGGAAAGACTGTTATTCACAGTCTCTGACAGCTCCACTTTCTGTGGGACTATGGAGTTACAGTATAATCACTGTCAGCCCAAGGAGACCTATGATAACAACTTGCCCTGAAGAGTTCAGTGTAATATAAAATTCACAAGTAAAAATTCAAAACTCCAGAGAGCCATAGGATGCATGAATATGTGCCACATGGGGCCTGGAGGCCATTGCATTAGCATCCTGCTTTAGAAGCTCCACACTAAATGTGACAACTAGCAGAGCAGCTCGCCAGGGTGAACTTAGCATTTCCCCAATTTCTAGATGATTCTTTGGTATTACATATCAGATAAGTTAGGAAAATGCTGGGTTAAAGAAAATTAAACATAGTTACTTGCTGCAGGACTTCTCAGAGCCTTTAATATGACTCGCATAGCTCTGGGAGCAGAAGATAAGGTGCTGCATTTCTCAAATGTATTTCACATGAGCTTCACCCACCCCCACGCTTTTTTAATAAAACATTTTGGGACACAGTGGCCTAGGCATTATTTCAAGATCAATATATTCCATATACAATGAGAGCTAGATGGAATCTTAAAGGTCGTACAGTCCCATGCCCTCATAATAATGTTCTGAATTATCTTTTCAGGAATTTTATAAAATCACATTTAGGCCTGGGAATCTGTGCTATTGATATTAATGTGTTCTTCGAAATTTGTTTATGGGGTTTGGGCTTAGAGATTTTATAATTGCAGTTTCTAATCAAATTCTGGCCTCAAATTCTGTACTCTTCTTAGCCCTGAATTCTTTCCTTCCCAAGGGGGTAATGTCAAAAAGGGGGTAAAAATGATAAAACTTTATAATTGACACTTAAAGGTCAGCCACTGGAAAAAATGAACCAGCGCATTGACTCAATGGTCGTGGATGATGAGTTTTGGTTAAAAAAAAAAATCCTGTATTTCAAATACAGCACAGAATCAGCCCTAATTGCCTGAACTGTGAGCTTCCAAATGAGTGTTTGGGAATTGGCAGTCAGCACCAGTCCACATCTGCTGTGATAAACTCCTGACTCTACCATGTCCCCCATCACGTGAAGAAGCCTTACTGTTTTCCCCAGTAATACTGTCACTTCAATGCAGATCTTGCTTCCTTTGTGACAAGCTTTGTGAACAAGGGAGGGTTACCCTAGGGGTCTCCTCAGAGCTCCAGAATAAACCAGGGTATTTTCCTGAAGAGTCATTTTTAAAATAACTTTTTTTTTCTTTTTTTTGAGATGGAGTCTTGCTGTGTCGCCCAGGCTGGAGTGCAGTGGTGCAATCTCGGCTCACTGCAAGCTCCACCTCCCGGGTTCACGCCATTCTCCTGCTTCAGCCTCTCGAGTAGCTGGGACTACAGGCACGTGCCACTGTGCCCATCTAATTTTTTTGTATTTTTAGTAGGGACAGGGTTTCACGGTGTTAGCCAGAATGGTCTCGATCTCCTGACCTCGTGATCCACCTGCATCAGCCTCCCAAAGTGCTGGGATCACAGGCACGAGCCACCGCGCCCGGCCCTAAAATAACTTTTTATTGAAGTATAATACGCACACATAGACAGAAAAGCACACATCACGATTGCACAGCTCACATTTTGAACCTATGCATGTGCCACATATCCACTCCTGGAGTGTCCATTTTAATCACATAGTCTCCTTAAAGCAAGTACAGATACATTACAATAGTATATCTGATGTTTAAAAATAAATGTCAGACTTCAAATAAGTCAGAGCTCTTCATGGGTCACTGTAGGTTCTGACCCCAGAAAAGCTGCCGTCTATTTCTCCAGAAAAACAAGCAGACTCTTGTTTGCCATTAAGTTGTTTAGTGGAAAGAGTTCGAGAAGAACTGACTAGGCAGGGAAGAAATGAATCATTCCTCACACTGCGTACTCATCCTGGATTAAGCATTGGGTACGTAGCACCATAAATGTTCACGATGAGCCTGAGGGCAAGTACACAGCACACTTGGGCAACTGAGGCTTCAGTGAGTGGAGTTACCCGCCCATGGCACACCCTGCTGAGTTAGAGTTAGGACCCCAGATCTGAATGGCCTGAACATCCATTCTCTTACTCACTCTGTTCAGCTGTCTCTGTGGCATTTCTGTTTTCTTTTGTTTGGGGCAAGTGATCTTACAAGGATCGCTCTCTCGAGATATCTCGATCTCTCTCTCACCCTGTCCTGCTCTCTATGGAGTGAGTATCCTAGCCTCTTGTTGAAAGCACTCCAAAAACAAAAAATTCGTATTTAGGATGGAGACACACAATGATGATCTTGTTGCATAGCTCTCTGTCTGTTTTAGAGGAAAAGCAATCCAAGTTGAATTTGGAACGAATTGCCTTCAAATGGCCATGCTTTGCAATGTACTACTGTAATCTGGGATATTGCAAGGTAGCTTAATGTGCTGGGTGATGACACGTATGGCCATTATGTGGCTCTCCCTCATTGAATGCGCTGGGTGCAGCCCAAACCATAAATCTGCCAGCAGACAAAACATAAAATTTACATGCAAGATCAAATCTCCCCTGTCCTGATTTTTATACAAGGGTCACCAGTGGGTAGTAAATTAAGATTCAGAATAAAAGTTACCTGCAGGTGCTAAATCACTAGACCATGTCGGGATCATAGAATTTTCTTTTGTTAATAACGCCAGTGTGTGTTATCAGCGCCTGTGCTTATATAAACCATGGGTCAATGTTTGTATAAGAAAAGGTGCCCTTTGTCCCTCAGAGATTTTGGATTTCTTTTGTCAAACGTAGTTACATTGTTTTCCCAAACAGCAGGATATCTGGTACCAAGACCTGGGTTTGAAAGCTAAACATAGGAGACCAGACATGCTTGGATGGTCTGTAGTACTAATAAATCTCTGGTTGCCAAGAAATTACACATATATTTTAATTTCATTAGCTTTCAGGAAATATTTATTGAGCACCTGCTGCCAGATACTGTGCTGGCCACTGAATGTGCAAATATGAGTAAGACAATTCCATTGAGAAATGATCAATCAGGGACCAGGGCAAGAGAAGGAAACTACTCCAGGTATTTTAAGCAAGCAGAGATTTTTATGTTGGAAATAAGAGGCTTATAAAATCCCAGGAAGCATCGAAGGAATGCTTCAAGGCCTGGCCTCCAGAAATGATCCCCGGAGCACCTCTGAGGCACAATCCAGTCAACAGGAAGGAGGTACCAAGAATCCATTGTCACCAATGCTTCCCCTGCAATTGTCTCCTAACAGAGTGGAGAATGCATTCCTCCCATTTTCTACCACACGTCTCTGAGTGCGTATACATCAAAAGATGTAACATTTTCCTGACCAGACCTGGAAATGGCTTATGTTGCATAAAAATATTCTACTCAGGGTTAGAGAGTGCCATGTAAAGATCTTTGAATCTTCCAACTGGCCTGTAATGTGCATCACTGATTTGTGCTGCACTTTCATTTAACTAAGCAGCATTTACTGAGGAACTGCTATGCACTGATTAGCGCGAAGTTAAATTCTAGGAGGAATACAGAAGATATGTATGATGTAACACCTGTTCTGTAGGGGTTTACAGTAGTACCTTGCAAAGACAGTATTTTAAAATTACAAAGGGCTCTGGAATACATTTTCTTTCTATGCGCCTCATGGCCACACACCTGTCAGAGCGGGTATGGGGGTGTGGGGACAGAGTAGCAACGGGAGCAAAGCCTCAGCAAGTGGCCCATGTGTCTACTCTCCATCTGTAAAATCACCTCTTTCTTGCTAGCAGAGTTTTACACATGATGGAACAGGGACCACGTATGGAAAGCAGATGGGAAGCAGTGTGCTCTGCCCTCCCACCGCACTGTGCCAGGACTTCCCTTAAAGAGATCCTCTGTGTGTACAGGATGACTGGTGTGCTGGCGGAGGTGGCTTGGGTGGGTTTGGGTAAGAAGAGAACCCGGGAGTTTGCATTTCATTGTCTCATGCTTGTCAACATCCCTACATCTACCTTGCATAGATGGCAGGCTCCTTCAGATTGAGAGGAATAAAGTGATGAACCGGTCTCCTTGGGTGATAGTGGGGAAGGGTAGAGGGAAGTTAGCATAAGGAGAACATCTAAGGAATACAGGACATTCCATGATATCAGGGCTATTACCGAGGACACAGCAGGAGTCGGAGTGTCTGATAAAGGCTCCCATGATGATGGTAATTATTACTGTAACAAAAGCCACTAATAGTTGCTGAGAACTTATTTTATTCCAGGCACTGCACTAAGAGCTGTATATCCTTACCTCTTCTTTTTGTTTCATTTCATTTTTGTATTTTATTTTTAAAAAATAGGTAACAGAGTCACAACTCAGAGAAGCATAAATGGATATTCCTGCTCCTGGACAACTGTGTTGTTATTTTTGTATATCCCTGCAGAGATGTCTTATGCATACATAAACAAATATTTGTATTTATACCCTATCTTTTACTTTTTTTTTTTTTTTGAGACAGAGTCTTGCTCTGTCACCAGGCTGGAGTGCAGTGGCGCCATCTTGGCTCACTGCAACCTCCAACTCCCCGGTTCAAGTGATTCTCCTGCCTCAGCCTCCGGAGTAGCTGGTATTACAGGCACACACCAGCACGCCCAGGTAATTTTTGTATTTTTAACAGTGACAGGGTTTCACCATGTTGGGCAGGATAGTCTCTATCTCCTGACCTTGTGATCTGCCTGCCTCAGCCTCTCAAAGTGTCGAGATTACAGGCGTGAGCCACCACGCCCAGGGCGTGTTTAAACACAAACAGAGGCATTCTGTATACCTGTTGCAGACTCAGCATTTTCATTGAACGATGTGTTGTGATTTTGTGGTTCTTTCCAGGGAAGAACATAAAAGCACCCATTCATTTTTATTTTGGGGAGGGCAGCATTATATCCTATTGTTTGGATTAACATAATTTGTTTAGTCTTCTGTTAATAACTGTTGAAATTGTCTGTTTACAAATAGAAATAATGCCACAATGAAAAACCTCTTGTGTGAAGACATTTCCATTGCCAGTAGATCTGTAGGATACTCCTAGAAGGGGAATTGCTAAGTCAATAGGTGTCTGTCCCCTTCGCTTCCCCTTCCCCTTCCCCTTTCTTTCTCCTTCCCTTCCCTTTCCCTTCCTTTTCTTCCATTCCTTCCCTCTTTCCTTCCTTCCTTTTCTTTCCTTGGAGTTGCTGTAGTTGCCCAGGCTGGAGTGCAGTGCCACCATCTCAGCTCACTGCAATCTCTGCCTCCTGGGTTCAAGTGATCTTCCCACCTCAGCCTCCCAAGTAACTGGGACTACTGGCACCTGCCACCATGCCTGGCTAATTTTTGTATTTTTAGTAGACACTGGGTTTCACCTTGTTGTCAAGGCTGGTCTCAAACTTCTGACCTCAAGTGATCTTCCCACCTCAGCCTCCCAGTGCTGGGATTTGAGGCATGAGCCACTGCACCTGGCCTGTCAATAGATATATGTCTTTATCATTTTGGGTAGATATTGCCAATGTGTCCTGCGTGGCGGTCAGTCTATTTGTTTATATGGCAGCGGACACATTTCTGTTCCCCACAACACACTGAGTTCTTTGACTTCTGCATCACTGTTAGGGAGCTAGGCAAAAACTGCTGCCTCGGTTTAGTTAAAACAGACACTTATCTTATTGTGAGTGAACGTCTTTTTGTGTGTTTGATTATTTGCATTTTGCATTTATATTTTCTCTCTGCTTTGGCTTATCTCTTTGACTTCCATTTCTAGAAGTTCCTATTCGTGAGAGAGGTGAATCTTTTGTCCGTGATGTGAGTTGCTGATATTCCCCCATTTGTCAGTTGTTTTTTTTTAAGCTTTATATATGTGGTTTTGCTGTGCTAACTTTAAAACATTTGATGTAACTGAACTTTTTCTTCCAGGTTTTGTACTGTATTGAAAGGGTGCTTCCCATTGTGATGTTACCAACACATACTCACATGTTTTTTTTTCCTAGTACATCTAAAGCTTCATTTTTGATCTATTGCCATTTATTCTGGTACAAGATGTATGTATTTCTTTGTATGTTTCTGGTGGCTATCCTGTTATCCTAATACCATTTACTGAAAACCCCTATTTTCTCTCTGATTTGAGATGTCACTTTTATACACTATTATTTCATTTAATTTTCATAACAATTCTTTGAGGTTGGCCTCAGGTTCCCATTATATAGATGAGGAAAATGAGGCTCAGAGAGGTCACATAAATCGTGCCCCTAGAAATGGAGTTGTCCGGGTTTGAGCCTGGGTCTGCTCTAGTGGCCATTGTGCTATGCTGCTTCTGTCAACAGCAGTTCTACAGGGTGCTCAGTCAGGAGCTGACTTTCTGCTCCACCTCATGTTATTGTGGCTCAGCCCTTGTCTGTCTCTGTTGTGACTGCTCCAGCGTTATCTACTAATACCTCCTTTCTGCAGCTCTTGGGATCAAATGCTTTAAAGGGGAGACTGATTCATCAGTCTGCAGCCATCCACTGCAGCACTCCTCGTGGGCAGAGCTCTCAGGCAAGACTGCTTCCAATGCCATAACCTGTTTGTAGGTCTGCTGCCCACCCCCCTGCTAGCCTCAGTCAAGGGAGAGAAGCCACCGTCTGTGATGCAGCCACCCACAGGAGAGGGGTCCTTCACTCTGAGACTCTCCAGAAGGGGGCAGTTTGCTCAGCTGTCTTGGGGTATGGGCAGTGTCCATCATTCTTGGCATGAATAAAGCCTTATATCCTCTCTTTACAAATCAGAACTTTTGGGATGTAAGCAACAGAAAACCAGCTTGAACTAACTGCATCCAAGAGGAAAAGAGCAGAGGTCTAACTAGCCTGGGGATGCCAGGATTCAGGAGCTTCAAAGCCATCAAGGGTCTGTCTGTCTTCTCTCTTCCTCTTCTTCTCTTTCTACCGCTTCATAAATCTGAAAGAGGCCATGTGAGCTGACAGCTTGACAGTGCACAAAATCCAAGAGAAAGATTCTGACAGGCCGGACTTGGATCATAGATTTTTACTGAAATAATTACTATGGCCAGGGAAGGGGGGCATGAAACGTGTGAATGGCCCTAGGGCGAGGGTGAATGGGAATTGTCATTGGAAGTTGCAACAAAATCATGTGGTTGGAAGTGGGAGGGGGAGAGAGGGTGACTTTTACCAAAGGAGAGGAGGAAAGGTACAGGGGCAGAGAGCAAAAGTACAGACTGGTCCCATTTTGTTCTGTCCTTTGACTAACAGCCAGATCTGATATCTAATTTTGTCTGATATTGTCTCATTTTGACACCAAATCATGTCTCCTTCTTCCCTTCTTATTTCTAGGCAGTCTCATTCTACCTAGAAGTTCCTGTGAATTTTAAAGCAACCACCTTCTTGGATTTGTGGCTACTGATCAGTTTGTATCAGATAAATGTATTTGCATACTTATGGATTCTCTTATCCAATAAGATGTTATTGAATTCTACATGCTAGTGGTCTGCTCTGTTGCTATTATTGTGGATTGGAGATTCAAGATCTATAAGTAGTCAGTCCCCTGAGGTATCCGTTAGGAGAAACAGAAATCCTCTAGCACTAGCTCAAGCAGAATGTGGGATGTGATGAACATACCTTGGAAATAAGACCTCAGGAAGGAACCAGAAATAGGCTTAGGAAGGATTTAGGATTTCTTGTGCATCTCTTGTGCCTGCTTTTGCCTATGGGTTTTCTTCCTTCTTGGGCTCAGTGGCCACATGTATCCTGCTGATTCATCTCTGGAGCCTATGTATTATAGTTCTGGATACCTACAGAGACCAATTGTATTAGTTTGCTAGAGTGGCCATAATAAAGTATCACAGACTGGGTGGCTTAAAGTACAACAGATAGTTGTTGTCTCACAGTTCTGGAGGTGTGAAGCTCAAGAACATGGTGTCCACAGGGTTGGTTTTCTGAGAGCTGTGGGAATCTGTTCCATGCCTCTCTCTCCACTGGTTTTCTGGCCACTTTTGTATTCCTTGGCCTGTAGAAGTATCGCCTCCATCTCTGCCCTCACATGCACATGATGTTCTCCCTGAGTACATGTGTCTGCGTTCAAATTTCTCCTTGTGTAAGGACACCAGTCACTGGATTAGGGCCCATCCTAATGACCTCATCCAGACTAGTTATATCTGCAACAACCCTATTTCCAATAAGGTCACATTCTGAGGAGCTGGAGGTTAGGATTCCAACATATGGATTTTCAGGAGACACAGTTCAACCCATGACACCAATTCTTTCTCTGTCTAAATTTCAAGCCTCCAGAAGACGGAAGCTAACTTGCCTATTTTGAGTCAAGAGACAGGCACGTACCGCCAACAAAATCAACATGGTGGGTTAGGGGTAGGGAGAAAGAACACCCATCCCTGTGGATTGGGGAGATTTACAAGAACCACAAAAAATCTGCTCTGGAAGCTTTGCACATTGGCTTCCCCCACCCACTTCTAAACTGCAAATGCCCCTAAGTGGCCAGTCATTATTAGCAGATACCCTAGCAATGACTTAGCAGAGCTGGCAAGACGTGGTCCCTTTCAATCTGGTAACCGAAACTCAGGCTCACCCTGACAAAACTGGGAACCTGGTCACCTTCCCCAGACTTTATGTTTGGCAAGATGTTACATTTACACAAATCCTTGTACTCCTTTCTTATTTTCTGTAAGAAAGGAACAAACTTTGTTTCAGGTTATCAATTTTTTTTTTTTTAAAGAAAATTGGATAATGCAAAATATGAAGCAAATATAAAGCAGCCCTAATCCCACCTGCCTGAAGTAGACACTGTTGGTTGGGCATGGTGGCTCACGCCTGTAATCCCAGCACGTTTGGGAGGCCAAGGCAGGCAGATCATGAGGTGAGGAGTTCGAGACCAGCCTGGCCAAGATAGTGAAACCCTGTCTCTACTAAAAAGACAAAAATTAGCTGAGTGTGGTGGCAGGTGCCTGTAATCCCAGCTACTCAGGAGGCTGAGGCAGGCGAATCGCTTGAACCCAGGAGGCAGAGGTTGCAGTGAGCTAAGATCGTGCCACTGCACTCTAGCCTGGGCAACAAGAGTGAAACTCCATCTCAAAAAAAAAAAAAAAAAAAAAGAAAAAGAAATAAAAGAAATAGACACTGTGAACACTTTGATATACTTACTTTCTTCCCAACTTATTTGTTATTTAAAAACAAATGTATGTATATGCAAATGCATGCACACGTGTTAACATAAATGGGGCAGTGTCATATGTAATATTTTGTCTTTTTAATTTAAATGTTATTGTTATCCAATTCCATGTTAATATGTATAGCTCTACATCCAATTTTTAAAATAGCCACATGGCATTTCATACTATATTTACTCCTTCTATGAAGAGATGTTTTGGATTATTTTCAAATTTTTGTTATTAGCAATAAATTAATGACTGTTCTTATCCACGTATCTTGAATTTTTAGAAGTAGAATTGCAGGGTCAAAGGGTGTAGTGCTCTGCCTTAGATAAGAAGATAGGAGAATAGGTTAGTAGTGGCCTGGTAACTACAGTCTCTCCCCAAACACACAGACAATGCGAGAAAATCTGTTTATGAGTAACATCAAGTAGCCGAGAGAATGAGTTTCCCGGGCCCCAGATAGGTGCTGGTCTCTCAGCAGGAGTCTGCATCAGGCTGCTCATGTTATTGGGACTGATTTTCTTTGCTCTCATATATCAATTTGTAGCCTAGAGCCCTGTTCTCCTGCAGCGGCAGGCACAGATCCAGTGATGAGGCTGCTACCCTCATTACTAAGAGTTGATTAGTTTTTCTGTCTGGTTTACAATTTAGCTGTAGATTGCTGCTCTTCCCACATCTGGGTTGAAGTCTAGCTTGTGAGATGGCCTGATCTCCTCTGGCCTCAAACTGGGTGCTAACTGGAGCAGGTGGTGGGCCCATGTGGCTCAAGAGGCTGCGGGAAGAGGGTGGATTTTATGTTGAACAGAGTGGGCGGGGTTTTTCTCTCTTAAAGCCATGTATAAACCAAACAAAACAGAAACGAGACAAGTCAAGTGGCCCTTTACTCTCCAGGAAAATGTCCCTGCATTCCTGTTTGAAAGTCCTTCCTGCATTAAATAGAGGAATTGATGCATGGCATTTTATTTAAGCTGGAATTATTCTTTATGACACCAAAGGCTTCTTTCAAATCACCTGCACATGACAGATTATAAAACTCAAGCAGTTCTGACATCTGGGTTGACAGTCCCCCAGTAGATCTTTGTCTCCTGGGATGTCTGTAGATCTCTAATTCTTGGCTTGTTTGTCTTTTGGTTTCTGGAGCCCGCAGGGCTACTCTGTAGGGAGGGGACAGGAAGGCTATATGTGTGCACATGTGCACTCACCAACATGTGCACCCATATGCATACCTATAAGGCACAATTCCTGTATCATCAAAGGAGTCTAACCTGGGTCCAGTTGCACAGCTTCTTAAAAAGACTTACACAAAACTATCTATTTTTAAGTGTCCCCATATTCACTTTTACTCCTTGTGATTCATCGTGAGATTATTGCAATGACTGGCAGACTTTGTTTGCAATTACAACCATTCGTCAACTTGTAGACAACAGTGACTGAAGCAATGGAGTGTCAGAGAAGCCAGAGGACAGTGGATCCCAGTAGGCACAAGATACGGTGGTTTGAGAGGAAACAGGAGGTGCTAGCAAGTTTTTTTTTTTTAAATGAGTGTTACAGGAAGTGAAGGAGCAAAAACAGGCTAAAGGAATCCGGACAGACCCTTGAAAATGCACTCCAAGATGTGTTTGGAGATGAATTGAACTACCCTAATTTTATAACTTAGAAAGTATATTATGTGTACCCAGAGTTTACTATGCAACAGGAACTATGCTAAATGGTTTACATACATCATTTCATTAGCTGCTTATAAAACCCACCTGTGGCATCATTATTAGCCCATTTTACAGACAGGAAAGCCAAGCCGGGGAGAAGCTACATAATATGCCTAGGATCAGATAGCTAATGCACAGTGAGCTGTGATTTAAACCCAGTCCTCTCAGACTCCAGAGCCTTCCCGTGCTCTTAGTGATGATAGTCCTAAATCCCTCCCCCTGTCCCCAACCCCAACTGCTGTTCACATGTGGCTTTTGGATTTGAAGATAATGCTTACCTGAGACAGTAAATAAATGCTGGGGGGACATAATTTTGTCAGCAATATGCTACTTTTTAATGCTGGAAAGATGGTTCTTCCTGGGGCAGGATTATAACAAAAATTATAATACTTGGAGTTAATCAAGCATGGACTAGGGACCAGTTTTTGCACTAAGGCCTTGACATGTGTTATCTCATTTATTCCCCACAGCAAAACAATGAAAGAGGTACTGCCACGGTCCCTACTATTTGTAACAATTTTGTCTGTTTATTTTTGTTTTGATCCCCTTACCCCCATTAGAATCTGAATTTCATAGGCCAGGCACAGTGGCTCATGCCTGTAATTTCAGCACTTTGGGAGGCCGAGGCGGGCGGATCACCTGAGGTCAGGAATTTAAGACCAGCCTGACCAACATGGAGAAACCCCGTCTCTACTAAAAATATAAAATTAGCTGGAGCTACTCAGGAGGCTGAGGCAGGAGAATTATTGAGCCCGGGAGGCGGAGGTTGCGGAGAGCCAAGATTGTGCCATTGCACTCCTGCCTGGGCAACAAGAGTGAAATTCTATCTCAAAAAACAAAAAACAAACAAACAAAGAAAAAAGTTTCTGGTTCACCAATATGTTGCTAGTGTCTAATGCAGTGTCTAGCACATGAGGATTCAAAAAATTACTGTTGAATCCACGAATGAATGAGTATTTTAAAGATGCAGTAAGTGAAGTCTGGAGAGATTAGGTAACTTGCCCAAGGTGGCAGGGGACCCAGGAGCTCTGGAATCATTTGTCTACTCCAAGTAGGAGTTAACAGTTATAATAAGGGAAAATCAGGCCTGTAGAAAATTTTTTAGAAATAAAATTGTGGCCCATTCTACCTTGGGTCAGCAGTATGTAGCAGTCGTGCTAGACCATCTAGGATGGGTACATGGAGGCTGCTATCACAATATATACCATACTGGGTGGCTTTAAACCACAGACATTAATTTTTTTAGAGTTCTGGAGACTGAAAGTCCAATATCAAGGTGCCAGTAAGGTTGGTTTCTTCTGAGCCTTCTCTTCTGGGTGGGAGATGGTTGCCAACTTGCCATGTCCTCCCATGGTCTTTCCTTTGTGCATGCTCATATCTGATGTCACTCTGTGTGTCCTAATCTCTTCTTTTCATAAAGACACCGGTCACATTGGATTAGAACCCACCCATAAGGCTTCATTATCTTAATTATCTTCTTGAAGACCCTATCTCCAAATACAATCACATTCTGAGTTACTGGGTGTTCAGACTTCAACATAGCAATTTTAGGGAGAACACAGTTCAGCCCGCAGGAATTTGGTTGTCACTATTCCAGCTTAGGAGTTGGAACAAGATATTCTTTATAATTTCTTTGTGTCTACATTGGAAAACCTCACGGTTCCTACAAGAAAACTGCACTGACTTTTTTGCCAGAAGGATTCTAGTTTCCTTGGCACTTCTCGCTCTGTATTTAGCCTCCTATAAATCTGTTTAAAACCCTGCCTTGTGGCTCTGCAGGCAAAAGCACTGTCCCAGGCACATCTTTCTCTAAAATCAGCTGGGGAAACTTGGAGGAAGGCATTTTTAAACAGAAGCTACATGCCACACGGAGCCAGATGCTGGTCCATTTAGACTGCTGAGGTGTGACTGGCTACCTTTCTTAGGGATGGGGCTTGTTGAGATTAGGCCAGGATGAACTGAGAAGACACTAATCTAGACTTCAGGGAAAAAACAAATCAATTTACAGACAGCACCTTGTCTTTCCTTGCTCATTTGAGTCACTCCTTACTTAAATATATTAAGTACCCACTGAGTCCTTTCTCTGAGTAAGACACATCACTAAGGGTTTTGCAACCTGGGCATTAACGACATATTATCGGACAGATAATTCTGTATTGTAGGGAGCTATCCTAAGCATTGCAGGATGTTGAGCAACATCCTTGTTCTCTATCCACTGGATACCAGTGGCACCCTAGTTGTGAGAACTAAAAATGCCTCAAGATATTCCCAAATATCCCCTGGGAGGCAAAATGGAAAGTCACTGTGCTGAGTGATTTATATACATTAAAGCATTTAATACTCAACTGCCTACCCGCAATTATTTCCTACTCTGCACAGCTGGAGCCTGAGTCACAGGGAAGTTAGATGTTACACCCATTGTCCTCACCCTAGACGGCAGCAAGGATGCAACACATCCCCAGAGCTGAGGTTTTAAGTTGCAATGCCTCTTGTCACCCAGAGAAGTATCATAAGGTCTCACTAGAAGCCCAGGTTGCACACCTGAACTGGGCAATTTCTTTCTTTTTTTTGAGATGGAGTCTCACCCTGTTGCCCAGGCTGCAATGCAATGGTGTAATCTCAGCTCACAGAAACCTCCGCCTCCCAGGTTCAAGTGATTCTCCTGCCTCAGCCTCCCGAGTAGCTGGTATTACAGGCACATGCCACCACACCCAGCTAATCTTCAGTACAGACAGGGTTTTACCATGTTGGCCAGGCTGGTCTCAAACTCCTGACCTTGTGCTCCGCCTGCCTCAATCTCCCAAAGTGCTGAGACTACAGGCGTGAGCCACTGCACCCAGCCAAACTGGGCAATTTCTATTGATGAGAAGGCTTCTGATTTGTTCCTTTGTTTGTACAGCAAGTATGTTTTGAACTCTTATGATATGTCAGGCACTGTTTTAGATGTTGGATGGGATGCTGAAGTGAATCAAATGATACAAATCCCTGCCTTATGGAGTTTGGAATGTACAAATAGGTGGCATAACATTCCGAGTCCTCTGGATATGTGACAAGGCAGTGAGACCCCATTATCACATAGGTGATATGTTGACATTTTGCTTTTCTTCCTATTATAATTACTGTTATTGTTGTTGTTCTGTCAGTACCAATATTGGCTTAAGAGCTTTACTCCAGCCAAACTTTGAATTCCAAGATTGCATTTCAGCTACTGAAAAAAAACCATATGCTGCTTTGGTAGAATCGAAATAAAGCTCAGAATCAGAAAGCCTATGTATTTTTAACGCAATATTGCAAAATAGCTGCTCAGCATTTTTTCAAATCCAATCAGTTAAATTTTGTCTCATTTTCTCTCCTTACCTGGATAAATGATAGGGTTTTGATGTTCTTGCGAGCCATTTAATAATAAAGGCTTGAATCTAGCCCATTTGAACTCCCTCTTAATGGGCTAGAGTTGATGCTGTGATTTTTTTTTTTTTTTTAAAGAATTTTGTTTCATTTTAGGGTCCATGTGAATTCTTCCCATAAGAGCATGCACATAGGTTTCTAACACTTATGGAAGTCTTTTGATAAATGGCACCATAAACGTAGGCAATTTTCTACATCTTGTTCATAGGCTTTTGAAATTTACAAGGTTTCCTTTAATACAATTGTCTATGCCAGCTAACAGGCAGTTTTATGGTCTATCTGTATTTATCATTAGGATAAAAAAAAAAAACCTTCATCTTAGATTCTTTATTCTCACAGGCACATAAATAATTCCAAATAGCCAGCAATATCTTGGCCACTATTTGATTTGGTAGCTTTGGGGGAAATAGCTCCTATTTTGCTTATTTCTACCATGCACATTTTCTTGAGTTTTGAAAGGCAAGGGCAAATTCTAAAATGTGTGACGTGAGTCTGACTAATGTATCCAGAAGTGTCAAAATGCAGTTTTGAAACAATCATGACATGATTGAAATTCCTTGGAACCCTATGCACACCTTTATCTTAGAAGCTGGGGGAAGTGGGCGCAGAGAAATGCTTTCAGAGTGGCCAGCGGGTTTTCAGGTTCTATTTAAGACTGTCACAGCTCACAAACTTACAGAATTGTTAAAAATTGAGTTACATCTCCATTATACCAGAGCAATCAGTTGAATAGTTTGTCATCCTCTTAAGACAGTAAGATCAAGTCAGTTTGTCCTCCAAAAGACTGGAATTAACCTGTTTTGACAGTTTTTAATAGTAATTTTAAAAATAAATTTTGGCCCCTACTGTAGTTACGTCTAACTACTTCCAACATGGTACAAAATATAAAAAGATTTATTTGTTGTTGCAGGAGAAGTATTACATTATATATTAGGTATCTAAAAATTCTATTTTCTTATATGCTGTTACTGAAGTCATATAGCTCACATGCTACTATATTAGGACTATTTCAGCTGTGTATTGTAGTAACAGAGAAATGAAAGGAAAAAATAAGATTAAGTTAACTTCTCTTTTATGTTTAAAAACCTAAGCCTAGAGATGGAAGTTCAGGGCTAATATGATGGTACCACAAAGACATTGGAGACCCTGGCTGCTTTTAGCCATTTGTTCTCCATCCTTAGAATGCGTGATCATTGGCTTATGGTCCAGAATGGTTGCTGGAGTGCCAAGCATCACAGCCAGGTTCCAGGCAGCATGAGGGAGGAAGAAGAGAAGTCTCTGCCCACAATCTTTTAAGGAGACTTTGTGGGAGTCTCGCACAATATTTCTATTTACATCTTTTTAAAAAATGTGTTTGACTTTTATTTTAAATTTAGGGGTACATGTGCAGGTTTGTTATATAGGTAAACTTGTGTCATGGGGTTTTGTTGTACAAATTATTTTGTCACCCAGGTATTAAGCCTAGTACCAATTAGTTATTTTTCCTGATCTTCTCCCTCCTCCCACCCTCCACCTTTTGATAGGCCCCAGTGTGTGCTATTCCCAACTATGTGTGTTCTCATCATTTAGCTTCTACAGATAAGTGAGAACACATGGTACTTGGTTTTCTGTTCCTGTGTTAGTTCACTAAGGATAGTGGCCTGCAGACTGGCTTGCAGCTCCATTCATGTTCTTACAAAGGATATGATCTCATTCTTTTTATGGCTGCATAGTATTCCGTGATGTACATGTACCACATTTCCTTTATCAGTCAATCATCGATGGGCATTTAGGTTGATTCCATGTCTTTGCTATTGTGAACTGTGCTGCAGTGAACATACATGTGTATGTGTCTTTATAACAGAATGATCTATATTCCTCTGGGTATATACCCAGTAATGAGATTACTGGGTTAAATGGTAGTTCTGTTTTTGGATCTTTGAGGAATTTCTACACTATCTTCCACAATGGTTGAACTAACTTACACGCTCACCAAGTGTATAAGTATTCCATTTTCTCTGCAACCTCACAAGTATCTGTTATTTTTTGACTTTTTAATAGTAGCCATACTGACTGGTATGAGATGGTATCTCATTGTGGTTGTGATTTGCATTTCTCTAATGATCAGTGATTTTGAGCTTTTTTTCATATGCTTGTTGGCTGCATGTACATCGTGTTCTTTTTTCTTTTCCTTTTTTTTTGAGACAGAGTCTCACCCTGTCGCCCAGGCTGGAGTGCAGTGGTGTGATCTCAGCTCACTGCAACCTGCAACCTCCGCCTCCCAGGTTCAAGCGATTCTCCTGCCTCAGCCTCCCGACTGAATAGCTGGGACTACTGGCACCTGCCATCACGCCTGGGTAATTTTTGTATGTTTAGTAGAGACAGGGTTTCACCATGTTGTCCAGGCTGGTCTTGATCTCCTGACCTCATGATCCGCCCACCTTGGCCTCCCAAAGTGCTGGGATTACAGGCGTGAGCCACCACACCCGGCCCTACATGTATGTCTTCTTTTGAAAAGTGTGTGTTCATGTCCTTTGCCCACTTTTAATGGGATTTTTTTTCTTGTAAATTTGTTTAAGTTCCTTGTAGATGTTAGATATTAGACCCTTGGCAGATGCACAGTGAGCAAAAATTTTCTCCTATTCTGTAGGTTGTTAACTGTTGATAGTTTTTATTTTTTTGGCTGTGCAGAAGCTCTTTAGTTGGATTAGATCCCGTTTGTCAATTTTTGCTTGTGTTGCAATTGCTTTTGGCATCTTTGTCATGAAGTTTCTGCCCATTCCTATGTCCAGAATGGCATTGCCTAGGTTGTCTTCCAGGGTTTTTGTAGTTTTGGGTTTTACATTTAAGTCTTTACTCCATCTTGAGTTTAGTTTTGTATATGGTGCAAGGAAGGGGTCCAGTTTCAATCTTCTGCATATGGCTAGCCAGTTATCCCAGAAGGATTTATTAAATAGAGAATCCTTCCCCCGTTGCTTTTTTTTGATCAGGTTTGTCAAAAATCAGATAATTGTGGTATGCAGCGTTATTTCTGGGTTCTCTATTCTGTTCTATTGGTCTCTGTGCCTCTTTTTGTATCAGTACCATGATGTTTTGGTTACTGTAGCCCTGTAGGAAATATCTAGAAAATCCCGTAATCTCAGCCCAAAAGCTTCTTAAGCTGATAAACAACTTCAGCAAAGGCTCAGGATGCAAAATCAGTGTGCAAAAATCACTAACACTTCTACACACCAACAACACTGAAGTGGAGAGCCAAATCAGGAATGCAATCTCATTCACAGTTGCCAGAAAGGAAAAAAAAAAAAATACCTAGGAATACAGCTAACCAGGGAAGTAAAATATTTCTGTAAGGAGAACTACAAAACACTGCTGAAAGAAATCAGAGATGACACAAACAAATGGAAAAACATTCCATGCTCATGGATAGGAAGAATCAATATTGTTAAAATGGCCATACTGTCCAAAGCAATTTATAGATTAAATGCTGCTCCTATTAAACTACCACTGACATTCTTCACAGAACTAGAAAAAAACATTTTAAAATTCATATGGAACCAAAAAAGAGCCCAGATAGCCAGTGCAATCCTAAGCAAAAAGAACAAAGCTGTTGGGCTCCATTTACATCTTATTGGCCAAAACTTAATTACCTGGTCATATCTAGTGGCAAGAGGTTGGGAAGTCTAATCTTTTGGTTTGGAGGCGATGTACCCAGTTGAAAACCAGAATTGTGTTCCTGAGAAAGTTGAAAAAATAGTAGTATTTACCACCTGCTTATTCCACTAGGCCAAAGAAACAGACTTGCCAAGTAAATGTTGCTGAGCCTCTTCTGGTTTCAAACAGCTACTCTCAGGGTAACTGTGTCTTCTTTGAATAAATGTCAATTCTCTTCTCTCTTCCCCTTCCTATTATCCCTGCGTGGTATCTGGTTGAGGAGCAGGTTAACCACCTCACGGGACAGCTGGGTAGTGGGAGACCCTCTGTGCCTGGACTGGTGCCTGCTGTGGTGTGGCTGAGATGGGCTGGGCTGTCATTCTGGTGAATGCTCGGTCTCTGAAGTTTGCACCTGTCCACTGCTGCTGGTGACTGCAGACTCGGCCACACCTCTGTTCATGAGATCTCTCCAGTCCTCTGAGAATGTCCACCACCGACTCCTGGGTGCCTTAGGAACGTCTCATCTAAGCACATGCAGGTAGAGGGAATCGGAGGCCAGACCTGAGGCCAAGACCTTTACCTGGGACTGCACCCTTCCCATACTTCTCTCAAAGGGGTGAAGGGTCCCCCCAGGTGATCTAGGGAGACACAGGGTGCCAGCCCCAAAGTTTCTACAATTTCCTTCTCTCAAGGTTCAACCCTGAGGGCAGTGGAAGGAGCAAATTGAGGGCTCTGGGCTGTTAAGTCTCTGTCTTCCTTTCTCTCTTGTAGCTGCTGCTTCTGGTGTCCTGATGTCTCCCTGCTCTGTGGACTTCATTGTTGTGTGGGAAACAGACTTTTCCTTTCCCAGTAAGCATCATGGCTTAGCCTTAGTGGTAAAAGGGCTGAGGGGAAAATAAAAAGAAAAAAAATCACAAGGAAAAATCCTTAGTAAAATATTCTTTTGATACATGTAAAAGTTGCTTGTTTCCTGCAATATAGAAGAAACACTGTGTATATGTGTGAGTATGTGGGAGTGTGTGTGTGTGTGTGTGTATTTTATTGGAGACACAGTAAAAATCAGCTTTCATTCTAACTGGTCCAGTTATCAAGAACATCATAATAACAAGAAACCTAGTTAAAGGTTGTTGTTGTTGTTGTTTTTTAACAATACTATTAACACATGGCAAGATTAGAATGTGTGCTATTTTTAAAAATACGAAGTTATTTGGATTTTAAGAGTATTGTATTTTACAATAGTTGAAAATTTTTCTCTGTTACATCAGTAATATTGTCAAAGTAATGGATAAAACCATAACTTACACATGAAAGTCATCTACTAGATCTGTTACTACTTAGTTTATTATCGAAATTGGAAGGATTCATTGAGCAGCATAGAAATTTGTTTACATATTACTTTGGGATGCTAGGTATTTGTGGAACTACAAAGAATCAGGCACTTTTGTACTTTGTTTTTGAATCTGTGACGTTTTTCAAATTGAATTCATAATAAATTGATGCAATTTCATACTTAGGAACACAAAAATGTATTGTATTTTACTATTATTAGTGTTTCCAGTTCCTGGCATGTGTTTATTGAATGAATAAATGAATGGACTACATATATACTTGAAATCAAGAATGAGGAAGGAAAAAGGAAAAGAACTCACAAATCTCAAGATGAATCCCATTTTTTTCTTTTTAACTTCAGATATTCTTCCCCTTTTGGCATTTTGATGATCTTAATTCAAACCCAGACACCCCTCGGCACATTTTTTATCCTGCTCACAGGCGATATGAAATTTACACTGTCATTGGCAGTAATTGCGTTAGGGAGCATCATCGAGACCCTCCTCCCTCCAGCCCCTGCTCTGGAGCTCGTGCTTCCTGCCACGTCTCAGCTTCTGTCTGTGGAAATGCACGGTGTCCACGTTAAGAACATGTTTTGTTCTGTCTCATTTACTCAGCGACACTCAGAAAGGAGGGTGGTTACAGAGCCGAGAGGGCAGCACCACTTATTCTAAAGCAATAAACATTTTCTTTATCTTTTTCTTCTTTCACTTTGGTGGCTGTTAATTGTAAACTTTTGTGATACTGGGAGCAGTAAAAAGAGCAATGAAATTATTCCTGTGAATTGTGGGACTTTGGGCCTGTGGCATTTATTTGTTTGGATATTTATTATTTTAAAAATGGATATACTTTAAAGATCTAATAAGTTTTCTTGAGAGACCCAGGGTAGCTGCTTTTTTTTAAAAAAAAATTAAGGTGGCCAAATATTAATCTAAAGATTAATAAAGTTCTGCTAGTTTCCTGGGGCTATACAAGGTGCGATGACTTTTGGTCATACTTAACTCATTTTTTTTTTTCCAGAAAAGAAAATGCCTTATGATTTCATGAGGGCTTTACTGAACTGTGACGGGAAGTTTGGGGCTTTGTAATTCATCCATCTTAGAGAAATGGACATCTTTGCATTACTGGTGTAATATTTGCTAGGTGTTTTATTTGTGGCAAACATTTGCTTTGGAGGGAGAAGGCAGGTTTTCAATTCACTCTATAAGCTACTGGATGGTTCCTTTGGATGGCTCAACACGGCTCCTTTGAGGAATTTAAACCAGTCCAATCTCCTAAGTTTTAAACTGCATTATAAAGCAAAACTTGAGGGGAAATGAGCCCGAGTGGTTGGCACCCTTATGGTACACAGGAGGCTGTTTGCCTCACTCATACTTGGAGACAAAAGCTCCCCTCAACCCCATCACTGGTCCCCTGTGAGTTGAGTTAAATGTTTATGTTTATTTTTTTCTTATGGCCAAACGATATATTTTTAAAAATTCAAATAGTACAGAAATGTAAAGTAGACAGTGAAAATCCGTGTAAATCACCTTTAGAAATAAATTATTACTTGGTGCATATCACATTACATGGATTTTAAAAGACTTGGAAAACTCAGAATGCCTGGAAATCATACTGTTTAGGAAATGGGGCAAAGCAGAGGAGGTGTGATCACTCCATAGATCAGTGATCCCAAATCCTGACTGTCTGTCCAAGGGATAAGATTTCACCAGTTTCTGGTGAGATGAGAAAATAAGAATAATGCATTCCCTCCTTCCTACTTTTGTGGTGTTAAAAGATCATTTTTGAAATGATAATAGATGTTAGTGTTATTAAGTCCTTCCTTGGAGCTGGAGATTAGGTCGTTATTCAAAGTATTTGTTGTCCATCTGCAGAGGAGAACCACATATCCTTTCCTACTCTGTCCCCCAAGATATGAGGGTTGGCCATGAGACTTGCTTTGGCTCTTTCATTGGTCAAATGTACCCTTTCCTAGCAGAATCTTTAAGAGACAGTATGTGTTTCTCTAGTATCTCTCTTCCTTCTTCCACAGGGTATTGCCTGTTCCATCTGCCTGGGTCTTGGACAGAGGATGACAAGGAGCAGAGTGGCAGCCAACTCATAATGCGTATGTTGCATAGCGGGGAAATAAAATTTTGTTGTTGCAAGCCATTGAGATTTGGGGTTGCTTGTTAGTGCATCATGGCTTAGCCTAAGCAAACCAATATCCTTGGCAAAATTAAATATGGGCAACCCTGTAAGGCCTCATCAGGTTATTACAATTTTGTAAGTCTACAAATTCAGGCATTACTGAGTATTACTGAGTATTACTCTAGGCCTATGCTGTCTAATACAGTTGTCACTAGCCACACATGTCTATTGAGCACTTGAAATGTGGCTAGTTAGAGTGAAGATGTAATATAAATGTCAAATACAGACCAGTTTTTGAAGACTTAATACAAAGGAATGTGTGAAATATCTCAATTTTCATATTGATTACATGTTGAAATAATAATGTTTTGAATCTATTGGGTCAAAATCAGAAAGAGTGGTAGCTTTAATTTCATTTTTTTAATGTGGCTACTAAAATGTTTAAATTACATATGTGGATCATATTAGATGTTTACTGCACAGCTCTGCTCTAGACTATTACATCAAACAGACTTCGGTTTCTTTCTTCATTCTGCCAGTGTCTCTCTGTGATCTTGTAGAAGTTGCTTCATATCTCACACTCCTCATCTGCAAGATAGAACAATACTTGCCTCCTGGGATATTATAAGGAGTAAATAAGATCATGAGTATAATTTGTACCACCCATAGTAAATGCCCTTCTTTTCTCAAATCACTCAATGATGTATTTTTTTTGGAGGCTTCCTTTTGAATTAAAATTGGTTCATGATTTCTGTCAGGAAGGGCCAGTTCATTTAATAAACTTCAAATGCCTCTGGATTTGGGGACCTCAGAGTTATGTGTGAGATGAGCTGGTTGGGCCAGAGTCTTGCTCTGAATAATGTAAGAGGGAGCTTCTCGTTTCATTTGTATACTTTGGCTTCTCTGGAAGGTAGAAAATTGTTTTGGATTACTCTTCATCCTGATTTCATTATTTGCATTTTTAGAAAATGCAAATGGCCCATGCACTCTAATGGATTATGTTGGGATGTTCATCTTAAAATAGTTCATCTTTATTGATTCTTTTGACACAACACAATTGGGTGCATGAGAAGCAACTTCCTCGTGGACTGCAAACTAATTTCCTTTATGAGTCCACACAAAGATGCCAGGTTAGTTTATTTTCCCTGATGACTGATCCATGAGACAAATTGAGCCATTTGAAAAATGTCTTACTGAGTTAAAACATTTCCATGTAAATACTTCACCTTACTTTATTTAAGCATTTAAATGAATCTATATATTGGTTTTATAAATATTTGGGATCCTTTTGAGAGCTCTTGGCATATGTGTATAGCAGTTTGCAAAGTTTTAAAGTATCATTAATATCATAAACTGGTTGATCAAAGAGCTTCGACTTGTGAGTTGCTTGATGCTGTGAGTAGCAAATTGGAAAGCTTTGAGCCCTACAAGTTCTACAACCTAAGTGTCAGAAGTGATATGGTTTGGCTGTGTCCCCACCCAAATATCATATTGAATTATAATTCCCATAATCCCCAGGTGTCAAGGGCAGGGCCAAGTGGAGGTAATTGGATCATGGGGGCAGGTTCCCCCATGCTGTTCTCAGGATAGTGAATGAGGTCTGATAGTGTCACGAGATCTGATGGTTTTATAAGCATCTGGCATATGCTTGCACTTCTCCTTCCTGCTGCCTTGCAAAGAAGGTGCCTGGCTTCCCCTTCACCTTCCACCATGATTGTAAGTTTCCTGAGGCCTCTCTAGCCTCAGGTGTAACTTACAATTAACCTCTTTTCTTTATAAATTACCCAGTCTCAGGCAGTTCTTTACAACAGTAGGAAAACATACTAATAAAGTTTGTTTCTCTCCTGTCCAAACAAAGCACTGAGATAGGCAATTCAGGCTGCTTGTGTGGCCCTGCAAATCCCCAAGGACTCAACTTTTTTTCTATCCTGCTGCTCTGGAGTTCTCAATCTCATAGTCCCAAATGGCTGCTTGAATTCCTGCCATTATGACCTCAAGCCTGTCAACAGAAAAGAAGGTAGAAGAAGGGTCTGTCCACAGCCTTTTAGGCAGACTTTCTGGAAGCTGCACATAACACTTCCGCTTACACATGCCTGGCCAGCACTTAAGTCATATGGCTGCATCAAGCTCCCAGGGAGACTGGGTCACGTCCTCTTTATCCTAAGCAGTCACGTCTCTGCTAAAAGTTGGAGGTTATATTAATAAGGAAGAAGGGGAGAGCAGATATTGAAGTAAAGAACTAGTAGTTTCTTATCGTCTTTTATCTATAGTTTTTAGGGAGTTTTGTGAACTTTATTTTATAATACTTGATTAGTTCTTGACCCCAACCAAATGAGGGAGTCATATTATCTCCATTTTCCAGATAAGAAACTGAAGGTCAAGAAGCTTGCCTTTCTGCTAAATCAAGGACACAGTAATAATTATCACTCTGAACATTTTATGTGCATTACCACCATTAATTTTGGTCCTGGTCCCTCCAAAACCCAGTGAGTTTGCTTTATTATACCTCAGTTTTATATACAAGGAAATGTTGGATAACTTGCCCAAGGTCACAGGCAACTAAATACAAGAAGAACTAGTAAATAGAACTCAGTCATCTGATACTAAACGCCTGCAGCAGAAACTGTCAAACCTTTTTCAAGCCTTTGTTAGTTTTTTACTGCTGCAATAACAAATTGCCACATATTTGGAGGACTGAAACTGTACTTATTTATTATCTAAAAATTCTGTAGGCCAAAAGTCCTGTGGGCCAGGCTGTTTTCTTGGTTCAAGGTCCCACCAGTCTGAAATTACTGGGTCCACAACCCAGGAAAATTTCCCTGTTTCTAGATTAGCTAATTAGTAACCTTAATTCTATCTGTAATAGAATTTTTGCCATGTAATGTAACATATTCACAGGTTCAGGGGATTAGGGTGTAGAGGTCTTTGGTGAGGGGCCTGGGGACTGTTATTCAACCTATCATAGTAAGACATACCTTTTACGTTGCAACCTGATACACACATGTAATATAAGGGCTGAAATGAGCTTCACCAAACAATACCTATTCTATTCTATTTCATTACTTCATTTTTAAGAAGTGATGGTCATGACCCAGCAAATTGATTTCATGACCCACAGCTTGAAAAAACACTGCAAAACCTCCCATTTCTGCTGCCATTACCTCAATTTGGCCATCTTCCTCTCTTGTCTGGATTATTATGAGGTGGTAGCCTCCCAAGTGCTATTCATGCTTCTCAGCTCTCCCCTTTCCAGGACCCCTTTAATACAACCCACCAGCCCTCCTTTCTATGCATATGCTGCCTCTTACCAGATACCTGCATTCACCATGGCTTCTGTGCTAAGAACCCTGATGGGTATTTCAAAGAGTATCCTTGTGTGAGATGATCCCCCGTTTTCATAACCAAGGCCTTGAGAAAGACTATAACTTCAAAGATGGCACATGGGTTTAACATTGATCTGTTGGTAGCATCTGACGCTCTGGAGTGCTGTGAAAAGCACTGTGAAATCTCAGAAAGGACAGGCGGAGGACACCAGTATCAATTAGAGATGTCTGCAACAAGAGGAGAGGAAAGAGGGAGAGAGAGAAAGAAAGAAAACAATGGCCAGACATTTGCCATCTTGGGGTTAGTGGATGTTCATCACAACTGCCCTTACAATTAGCAGGGGGACTTCCCTGAAAGGACAAAACCAAAATAAAAGAAGAGGAAAATTAAGCAGGAATGGATTTGAATTCTAAGAAGAAAAGAGTTTTCTCCATTTGTGTGGAGAACAACATAAATAAGATAGAGCAACTTGTAGGAGGCTGGGAAAAAATAATGATTTTTGTCATTTGGGAGTATAGCACTGGGAAAGATACAAATCACTTTGCTGGGCTTAAAGAATTCTTAGCTCATTAAAACCTATTGCTGCTTTTACAACCATCCGCAGCATCATAAAACTCTGCTTTATCATTTCGAGAGCTCTTTGTGTTTTCATTGCTCATTTTTTTTTCCCCCAAACCAGAGGCCAGAAGCCCAAATACCTACAGGGAAGACATTTGGTGGCAATGTGGTGACCTGGTTCAGAACTCTGCTTTGGAGCCAGGCTGCCTGGATTTAAATTCCAGCTCTGCCATTTACAATGAGCTTGATTTTTGAGCAAGTTGCTAAAAAATGGAAAGACAAAAATGGACCTCTTGGGGCCTCCATTTTTCACTGTATGCTGTTGACAACGTGGGTGCTGAGAAACTGGGGGGCGTTTGCCATTCGATGACCTGTGGCTAATGCCTCCTCCCTGTGCAGTGTTTTGGAGGAATAAGCCAGATAAAGTGTGAGGAACATGAAGCACCTGGTCAATGAGTGAGAAGTGGCCGTCATTATCACTGAGTCATAATTGATGGCTTTTGTTCGTACCATGGCTTAGCCATGTTTGAGTTATTCGTTTACTTGTTTTTTTCTTCATGAAAGAAGACCAAATGCTGTCTTCATCTTCTCTTCCTCTCAGTATCCAATAGAGTGGGCTGAATTTCATCACATTCTGTATGTCCACTCTTGCTCACGTAGTCTCCTCCACCGAAATGGCCAGATGGGTCTTTATAACACCGTTGACATCAGATCATGTTGTCCCCTGGTCAAACCTCCAATGGAGTGAACTTCAGCGCCCTATGTGATTTGCTGTCCCCACATGTACCCCTCTGACCTTGCCACCTACCATGTCCTATTCTATTCTAGCATATCAGCCTCCTTGCAGGTCCTTGGATATGGCAAATATTCTCCCCACTTAGCCTTTGCACTAGCTGTTCCCGCCTTCTAGAACACATTCCCTGTGGATGTCTTCATGGCTTGTGTTTTCACTTTATTCAGGGCTTTATTCACTTTGGGGAGGCCTCTCCTAACCACCTTTTCTAAATTAGAACTACTCCATTACTCTGTCTTCTTGCTCTTTGCTATTCTTTGAGGAATTTTTTTGTATCCTGATGTGTTGGATTTTTGTTTGATTATTTGTTTTTCTTTAATTTTCAACTTTTATTTTCAGTTCTGGTGTACGTGTGCTGGATGTGCAGGTTTGTTACATAGGTAAATGTGTGCCACAGTGGTTTGCTGCACAGATCATTCCATCACCCAGGTATTAAGCCCAGCACCCATTAGCTATTCTTCCTGATGCTCTCCCTCCTCCAACCCTCGACCCTGCCACAGGCCCCTGTATGTGTTGTTCTGCCTTTATTAGTTTTGTTTTTTTTTTAATCTGCCTTCACCCATCTAGGACTTGTTTGATTTTGTTCACAGCTATATCTGCTGTGCATGGAATTCTGCCCAGCACACAGTAAGCCCTCAATATTTATTGAATAAATGGATGCATAAAAATTTATGCAACAGATTTTGAGAACCTACTCTGTGCCACCCCTGTATCAGGTTCCAGTATATACAAATTGAACAAGACTGGACATGCACAAACACGTAAATTCCTGAATGTGTGAAGAGTATTATGATAAAGGAATTTGAGAGGGTTCTGGGAGATATTGCAACAGTCCTATCTAACCTAGGGCCTCCCAGAGAAAGGGATATTTAACCTATAACTAGAAGGATTGTGGGACTTGAGTTGGATGAAAAGTTGTATTGGGAGTGGGGAAGTGTTTCAGGCTGAACTGAAAATGTAATCACTGAAAACCTTTATGACTATCTGGATTTATGACACTAGAAGCTATTTTACAAGTGTAGTAGAGACACATTGGGGACTCCAGCATTTCTATATAGTAGAGATTTGGGGGCAACAATTTGGTTGAAAGAGAGAATTGCTTTGAAGTAGTATTTGCATAAGAAGAACAATTTGTACTCGGGTCTAACTTTTGTTTTTAGCAGGGGTTTAGGGTCTGAAGAGGTTAAGGACCAAAGCTTACCTCTGGCCACCTATTAGTGCCACAACCATGAATGCTTCTCAGATAGGGTGTGTGGTGCGTGATTTCGGAGGCCAGGCCATATAAGGAACCATGACTTCCTCCATGTCCTCTCTGTCAGCCAGGCATGATGCCGTGAAGATACTCAGCCCATGGAGAGCCCACAGGGGAAGGAATTGAGGCCTCCTGCTAACATTCTGCACTATGTGAATGAATGCTCTTGGAAAAGATTCCCCTGCCCCAGTTGAGCCTTCAGATGACTGCAGCCCCAGCCAACTTGATTTAACCTTCATGAGAGAACCTGAGATAGAACCTACCCATCTGAGATGATCTTGAATTCCTGACCCACAGACATGACAAGATAATAAATATTTGTTTTAAGCCAATAAGTTTTAGGGTAATTGACACACAGGTAAAGATAACTAATCCACAGTCACACTCTTATTGCTGTTATTTCTCTTAGTAACTGACACTTTTCTCTGCTCTTATCCCAACTTCCAAACATCTTTGTTTTATGGATCTCATTGAATAGATAAAGAAATTGATAAGGGATTTCTGAACAGTTTTGTGAAAGCTGAAATTGGTCCTATCTGTGCCTTTTTATCACCCCCAATTTCAACCATTGATTGGGCATTAGCTATATGTCAGGTATCTCACTGTAAGCTTTTGAATACATTATTTCACTTAGTCTTTTCACCACCCCCTTGAAATTGTTGTTATTTCCCTTTGTTTTTAAATGAGAAAATGGAGGCTCAGAGAGGCTAAGTAAGATTACAAAAATCCAAGACCACACATCCTGTCAGTGACAAAGCTGCCATCTCACTAGCTACACTCGGAGCCATCTGGTGCTTGGGGATAAAGGCAGGAATGGGAGACGTGAGAGAGCTGAGAGTGTACCCAGGGTTTCCCAAACTTTAACACGCATGCAAACCACCTGGGGATGTTGGTACACTGTAGCCTCTGATTCAGTAGGTCTGGGCTGGGGCCTGGAATTCTGCATTTCTAACCAGCATCCAGCATTGCAGCTGATGCAAGACAACACTTTGGTTAGCACAGATGTAAGAGACTTGAAATGTGAGATAAAACTACCAGGGGGAGGCTCTGGCCTCACCCTTACTCCTTGTCGCAAAGCTTTGGAGATCAGATTTCTCTGAGCAGTAAGTGCTGACAAAGCTGTAAAAGGATTGGCACTTGGGAGTTTTGCCTCATTTTGGAAGCAGTTAGCCAACTAATTTGGTTTAATCATCACAGGAAAATGCAAACAGAGAGAAGGCATACAGCCCTCATCCACTGCATTGTATTTCAGGCTGCCAGACCTCTGGACTCTTAGCTTTCACTGATACTACACAATGGATTTATATGTGGAATAAATATTCTTAAATCTTTATAAGGTGCCTAAAATATTTATGGGTGTTTTAGTTTGGTTTGCATGCCATATTGCACTCTTACATTAAGCAGTTTTTACACCATCAAGCTTTCCTATTAATCATTTCGGCCTGTTCCCAGCTATCTAACTGAGGGGAGATCTATTACATTCAGCAACCAGGGCCAAAGGATCTAATTTCTCCTTTGGCTCTTTCATTGAATGGTTCATAAAACCATGGCTATTATTGTATTAGGAAGACACATTGTGGTTCTCTAGTGTCATGTTGACATGTTTATGTTTCTTTTTCTTAAGAGAAATCATGATTAAAATGGAATATTCTTTCACAGAGGACGTTTTATAACAATTTTGGCCTGATGAAATTTAAAAAAGGAACAGCCGGTCTCCAACAAATGCTGAATTGGTTGAATCGCTGTCAGTAAAAGATCAAAACCATCTTGCTCCTCTCTTCTTTGGCCATGAAATGATTTTAAGAAGCTTAAAAAGAAGATAGTTGCTTAGTGAGAATAATTATCAGGGGAAGACACCAAGTTATGGTTTTATTTTAGGAGGGGATTTGAGGGCTCAGCATGGGAGCATTTGATGGCATTTCTTCCCTGCTCACTGAGCATACATGTTTTTGAAAAATAATTTTCTTGGTGTTTCAGAGTCCAATTTGACCTTGTAACTTTGATACCATTCTGAATTAATGTTAAACAATTGAAAAGAGGAAAATTGCCTCAAATAAGTATTGGTTTCGATTGATTTCTTTGTTTTATTTTGTGTGTGTGGTTCCTTTATGGTAGGAGGAGAAATGGACATAATCGCCTTTGCACCTGAGCCATATCTAGACTTCCTTATAATATAGACTGACATTAAACAACCATCACCGTAAAACAAACCATCGGCTTAACCCCTTAAATAGTTTAGCTGTTATGAGAAAGCAAACTCTTGGTCTATTTAGGCTATAAAATTACCTTCACTTTAAAAACTTACCTTTGATTCTATACATGTTCAAAATTATAATGCATCTGGAAGGAAATATGGCATTCTTGGCCTCACAGAATATGTGGAGAAAATCTAAATAAGTTCAGAAGTCATTTTTGGTAAACAATTACTTTCATTCACTAAGTCATTATTACCAGCAGAATATATATTTTACAAACATGCCATATTCCTTAAAACCACACATCTTAACAGCAGTTTTCACAAGCCTCTGTCTTTGCTTTTGGCTGTCATTTTGCATTATTATGGATAGATATGAACCACCCGTGCAGCTATCTACCATGTAAACCTGATTAATGTGCCACAGTATCCAAAAATTCACATTGGCAATCAGGGAAGGAAATTCACATGTAATCAAAATGAGTCCAAATCAAGTCAAATGGGCTGAGTCACCAACCCTGGAGACCTCTCACATCCTTCCATTGTCAGGACCCTTTTGTGAATGTGAGATGCAAGATTCTGCATTTTCTTCTTGTTTTTCTTACAACTTCAATTTTGTTAGTAATTCTTGCAGGAGGAGTTGGTGAGGAGGACTGACCAAGAGCTAGAATTCAATATTGTTGACCAGGATTCAAAACCTAACCTAAGTTTTGTTTGCAGGTTGACAGCCCCAAAGTGGCCTATTAAAAATACATGAATGCAGATGGCTGTATGCACAAAAGTCACAGCTGTTCAACCTGGTACAATTCACAGGCACATGTTCTCAGCTGAGGTATCTGAAGCTTTAAGCAAAAGGGCACAATAGGGGGTGCCGTTATTTTGATATAATCACGCCTTACCTCTGCCCTCCTTTCTCCCCTCCTCCATCCCCTCACCCAACATTATGAGGCATGAAACACAGCCAGGCTGAGTCCCACAGGGCCATGATTATTTCATGATAACAACACTCCCTGGAGTGGTCTTATTGGTATTATAAAAAGTGTTTATTGTGGAGAGAGCCTATATTTTTGGTGGATGGCAGTGAAGGCTATTGCAATGTAAGCACAGCTGAGGTTATGATTCGCATTGATTAACCTCATGCTTTTGATATCTCATTAGCCAATCAGAGTAATGCTAAAATAAGAAGGAAATTTATAGAAAGAAGCGGAGTGCATTCAGAGTGAGGCCATGCCTTGCTGCCTGCTGCACACCACAGTGAAGCTTCTCCCGAGTCCCGCTTGCTCCCATTGCAGGACAGATGAGTTTGTTACAAACCATCCCCTGGTACAGTCAGTTTTGGGTATCTGGTTGGCCCTTGCCGTGTTTTCTGAGTTATGACATTAACTGCTGGTTGTTCTTGTTGTCTGAGAGGAGACTTAGAGCTAAATAATGAAAGCAGCCAAAAATCAAGGAGAGACTACCAAGAGTATGGAGAAATTTGCAACCTGACAGCTGTGGGGCAGCAGTGATTCACATGCCCTCTGGAGGGCACTGAACATATCCACTTGGCCGGTCAGCACCCTCAGAATCTCACTGCAGCTCCTGGGTGGAGTCCTCATGTAGGTTCTGGAAAGGGGTCCAACTGTCTTTCTCTAACACAGACATCAAACATCAAACTGGGCCTTGCTGTTAGCAGGAGAGCAGACACTTCCACACCGAAATGGATACATGTGGGCACAGATTAGTAAGGAGGAGTGAGAGGCAGTAGAAATAGTCAGTTCTCTCCAGGACTGAACTGGCTAAGAAAACCCAGTCTGTCTCTAAAATGCAGCTTTTTGTACTTACCTCAGTGGCACAAACCTCAATGTACCCTGCTAGCAGAGATGCGATGAGCAGCCTATCAGGGACTGCTTATTAAGCATCTGTTATGTGCCAGGCACTGTGCTGGGTGCCAGCAGTTCAAAGGTGAGTGAGGCCTGGACTTTGTCCTCAAGTCAGAGAGCTCACCCTCTGGGCTACTGGGGAGGAGAGAGGTGGTTTTTAAAGTATTGTATGCCATGGATCCCTTTAGCTATTTGATGAAGACCTGGGCTTCCTTCTCAGAGCACTGTTTTAAAAACTATGTAATGATAGGCACCCTGCTGTTCATTAGGTCGCCAGATCTTATTTGTCTTATAATTGAAAGTTTGTACCCTTTGACCAACATCCTCTCACTTCTCCAACCCCCAATTGCTAGCAACTGCCCTCCTCTCTATTTCCATGAGTTTGACTTTTTTAGATTCCACACATAAGTGAGAACTGTAGCTAGCAATAATGTGTGCTTGAAATTTGCAAAGAGTAGATCTTACCACAAAGAGGTAACCACATGAGATGATGGAGGCATTAATTAGCTTGATTGTGGTAATGATTGCACAATGTATATGTATATCAAAACATCACATTTTACACCCTAAATATATAAAATTTTTGTCTATTAGTCCATTCTTGCATTACTATAAAGAAATCCCTGAGACTAGGTAATTTATTAAGAGAACAACAAAAAAGGCTTATTTGGCTCACAGTTCTACAGGCTGTTCAGGAAGCATGGCAGCATCTGCTTTTGGGGAGGCCTCACAAAGCTTACAATCATAGCAGAAGGCAAAGTGGGAGTGAGGCATCTTACATGGTGGGAGCAGGAGCAAAAGCGTCAGGGAGGTGCTACACACTTTTAAACAACCAGATCTCATGAGAGCTTACTATCGCCACAATAGTACCAACAGGGATGGTATTAAACCATTCATGAGAAACCGCCCCCACGATCCAATCACCTCGCACTAGGCCCCACCTCCAACATTGGGAATGACAATTGAATGTGAGATTTGGGTGGGGATGCAGATTGAAACCATCCCGTCTATTATGCCTCAATAAAGCTGAGAAAATGCATTAAATGGCAGAGGCACAAAGGAAACCAACTATACTGACAATTATCAGAAGATTTTTAAAAATTTTGATGTATTAGTGAATATGGTTCATAATGCCTTCAATAACTCAGTTAATGATCGAGCTAATAGCTAATTTCAGATTTAATATTTGTATAAATAATATTTTGATATATCTATAATAATGATGTATAAAATATGCTTTTTCTATTAGTGGGGAAGTCACAGATACTTGTTGCCTTTAATTGTAACTGAAGGCTATGCTCAACTTCTGTTAGATGTCAGTGAAAGTGGAGGTGTAGGTTTGTTTTGCATCTAAGTTCAGGGACCCTTGAATTCTATTCCTAGAACCCAGGTTAAAACTGAGATCAAGGTGGATAGACAGAACTTCGTCTACCACATCTCAAGTGATTGTGAGATGGATGATGGGAGTAAGAATGAGAGGAGATTTCCCATCTGAGAGGGTCAGGAAACTCTTTGTGGAGGAGACGGTGTTTGGGCCAAAAGATGAGATAGAACTCCTCAGAAATGGAAGTGTGGGGGCCAGAGGTATGTCAGGAAGAGGCACGGTCGGTCTGGAATCCTTTTCCAACAAATCCCTTTTTCCTTTAGTCTTATAGCTTCCTGTTACCGTGCTGAGCAGACAGTGACGCTCCTACGTAGGACCCTACAGGTACATGGTCCAGGTGCTGCCCTCCCTAATCCCATTTCTAGAACAGATTTAACTAATCAATCAGAACTGTAAATGTAGATGTGGTCCCACAGATCTTATTAAAAAGAGTTTCAAATAGCCATTGCCAGTTCATAGGTATGCCCCTTAAACATGTTTGCCATTTCAGCCCCAGGTACAAAAGTCCCACACACAATGTTTAGAAGGGTGACATTTACAAGGTTATAGATTGAATACTCAGCTCCAGCTATGCTGAGCTCATGAGCAATCAAGTTTGCTTAGTCTTACTTTATTCCTCCATTTGTAGTACTTTTGTACAGTCAAATGAATGCTGATTGCTTTTGACAGGGCTCCTGGTATGATTGTTCAGGTTGTGCACTGACCAAGTGTGCTAGGTCTGAGGGCAAGTGGTGCCTAAGTCCAGCTTACATTTCGGGTTCAGAGCTGAGTTTATTTGCAAGAGCCTTTTTGTTCCTTTAAGTTGGCCCCCAACACCTCGTATGAAGAAAGAACCCTAGGTCTTGGCTCAGGTTCTTCTTTAATTCCCTAAATGTATGTATGCTTTTTCTAGCTCCATCTTCCTCCTATGCCTGGCTCAAGTAAAAACCCCCTTGAGCTTGGTCACTAGAGAACTCAGAAGCTCCCAGGCTGTAGGGGGAGGCCATTTAAACCTTCTTTATAATGCTCTGCTTTCATTCTATTGGCAGAAGATCCCACCTCCCATAATTATGTTCCTCCAAGCTTGAGTCATTTCTATTCCATGTCATGTTTTTATGTAGCCACTTGCTGCCTTTGCTATTAATTACTTAATATTTTAAAAATAAATTTATTCATCAATTGGCATGCACAAGAAAAAAACTAAGTTGCAACTGTCAGTGGAAAATAGATGTTAATTGACATTTATTTTGGAGGCAACTGTGAAAGTAAATATTATGCTATGAAATGCAGAACTATAAAACTCCTGCAAGAGAACAGGAGAAAATCTAGAGGACCTTGGACATGGCAATGGCTTTTTAGATACAACACTAAAGGCACAGTCCAGGGAGGAAATAATTAGCTGAACAGCATTAAAGATAAAGATTTCTATTTTGCAAAAGACAATGTCAAAAGAATGAGAAGATAAGCCACAGACTGGAAGAAAATATTTGCAAAAGACATATCTGATAAAAGACTGTTTTCTGAATATATGAAGAATTCTTAAAGTGCAACAATAAGAGAATAAATATGCCAAATAAAAAGTGAAGATGTCTTTTGCAAGTATTTGGAACACTGATAACACCAAATGCTAGCAAGGATGTGGAGCGAAAGGACCTCTCATTCATTGCTAGTGGTAATGTAAAATGGTATAGCCATTTTGGGACAGTTTGGCAGTTTCTTACAAAAGTATACATACTATTAACCATATGAGCCAGCAGTTGTACTCTTTGGTATTTGCCAAAACTTTGAAACAACCAAGGCGGCCGTTAGTAAGTGAATGGACAAACTGTGGTACAATCACACAGTGGAATACTATTCACTGAAAAAAAGTGCTGTCAGGCCATGAAAAGATGTGGATGAATTTTAGTGCATATTACTAAGTGAAAGAAGCCAATCTGAAATGGCTACATACTGTATGATTCCAGCTACATTATGTTCTGGAAAAGGCAAAACTGTGGAGATAGTAAAAGCGTCAGTGGTTGCCAGGGGTTAGAAGGAGGGCAGAGGTGGAGCACAGAGGATTTTTTAGGGCAATGAAACTACTCTGTGTGATACTATAGTGATAAATATGTGTCATTATATATTTGTCCAAAGCCATGAAATGTACAACACCAAGAGTGAATCCTCATGTAAACTGTGGACTTTGGGTGCTGCTCATGTACAGATTGATGTAGGCTCATCCATTGTAACAAATAGACCACTCTGGTGGGGGCTGTTGATAACAGGGAACACTATGCCTGGGAAGGGGCAGGGAATATATGAGAATTCTCTGATCAATTTTGCTGTGAACCTAAAACTACTCTCAGAAAGGTGTGCTTAATTTAAAAAAATTTATTTCCATAGGTTTTGGAGAAACAGGTGGTATTTGGTTACATGAGTAGGTTCTTTAGTGGTGATTGGTGAGATTTTGGTGCACCCATCACCCAAGAAGTATACACTGAACCCAAGTTGTGGTCTTCTGTTCCTCATCCCCTTCCCACCTTTTCCCCCTAAGTCCCCAAAGTCCATTGTGTCATTCTTATGCCTTTGCATCCTCATAGCTCAGCTCCCACTTAGGAGTGAGAACACACAATGTTTGGTTTTCCATTCCTGAGTTGCTTCACTTAGGATAATGGTCTCCAGTTCCATCCAGGTTGCAGCGAATGCCATTAATTCATTCATTTTTATGGCTGACTAGTATTCCATCATATATATATATATGAGATATCTCAATCTCATATTTTCTTTATTCACTCATCAATTGATGGGTATTTGGGTTGGTTCCATATTTTTGCAACTGTGCATTGTGCCGCTATAAACTCGCATGCTCACATACTAGCATATGCAATATCTTTTTTGCAAAAAATGTATTTAAGTTTTAAAAAGTTTTTAAAAAGAAAAGCTGAGAATGTGCTCTAGATTAAATGAGAATAACGAAACATGACACGTCAATGAGGCATTTGATCCTGGGTTAGATCCTGTACCAGAAAAAGGATACCAATGGGACAATTGGTGAGGTTAGAATCAGGCTTATAAACTAGAAAATAGCATTTTATGAGTGTAAATTTCCTGATTTTTGTTAATAGTACTAGGGCTATGTAAGAGGTTAGCATTTGGGGAATCGGAATATAAAGTATACAAGAATTCTTTATGCTATTTTTCAACTCTCATAAGTTCAAAATTATTTCAAAACACAAACTAACAAAGTTAAAAAATTATATATGCTGTTCTTGGCAAAGTAGGTTATTTTTGTTTTTATTTTAGCTGGTGTTTTTATTAGGAGTATTTTCTGAATTTAACAATGTAAAATACATTATTGATTTGATTATATGATATTTTCTTATAACTTCATGATTTCTTAATATTGAACCACCCTCATATCCCTGGAATAATTCCTACATGGCCACTTAAAAAAACAATAGATAGCAGTAACAGTAAAAAAAATTATGCTATGAAAACCAAATATTGATGTTTAGTTCAAATTGATGTTTAAATACTGTTGTCTGAGGGCTCTGAGCCACAGGTCCAAGCCTCTGTTTGAAAAAGAAACGGCAAATATTACTGAAGTTTTCCAGGATCCATTTACATGAATCTGAGGCGATTTCTTCAAAAGAACTGAAAGAGAATTAACAAGGAAACAGCTTTCTCTCTGGTTTTGAATCCAGTATTATTTCATGTGCCATCCAGAAAGACCAGATGCCTTAATTCAGCCTTCCTTGTCCTACAAGGTAGATCAGGTGGAGGAAGTATCTGTTTCTTTAGGGTTTCATTTCACAAAATGTGGGGAAGCGGTTTATGCCAGACAACGTATCCCTGGCTAAATGTGGATCAGCACTTTCCAGATTTCATCACCTAAGGCCAATGGTTATTGTTTAATCCTGATTTCAGTGGGTCTTTTATTCTTATTCTTATTATTATTATTATACTTTAAGTTGTAGGGTACATGTGCACAATGTGTAGCTTTGTTACAAAGGTATACATGTGCCATGTTAGTGTGCTGCACCCATTAACTCATCGTTTGCATTAGATATTTATCCCAATGCTAATCCTCCCTCCTCCCCCCAACTCAAGACAGGTCCCGGTGTGTGATGTTCCCCACCCTGTGTCCAAGTGTTCTCATTGTTCAATTCCCACCTGTGAGGGAGAACATGCAGTGTTCAGTTTTCTGTCCTTGTGATAGTTTGCTCAGAATGATGGTTTCCTGCTTCATCCATGTCCCTACAAAGGACAGGAACTCATCCTTTTTTATGGCTGCATAGTATTCCATGGTATATATGTGCCACATTTTCTTAATCCAGTCTCTCATTGATGGACTTTTGGGTTGGTTCCAAGTCTTTGCTATTGTGAATAGTGCCACAATAAACATGCGTGTCTATGTGTCTTTATAGCAGCATGATTTATAATCCTTTGGGTATATCCCCAGTAATGGGATGGCTGGGTCAAATGGTATTTCTAGTTCTAGATCCTTGAGGAATTGCCACATTGTCTTCCACAATGGCTGAACTGGTTTATACTCCCACCAACAGTGTAAAAGCGTTCCTGTTTCTCCATATCCTCTCCAGCATCTGTTGTTTCCTGACTTTTTAATGATCACCATTCTAACTGGTGTGAGATGGTATCTCATTGTGGTTTTGATTTGCATTTCTCTGACGGCCAGTGGTGATGAGCATTTTTTCACGTGGTTGTTGGCTGCATAAATGTCATCTTTTGAGAAATGTCTGTTCATATTCTTCTCTCACTTTTTGATGGGGTTGTTTGATTTTTTCTTGTAAATGTGTTTAAGTTCTTTGTAGATTCTGGATATTAGCCCTTTGTCAGATGGGTAAATTGCACAAATTTTCTTCCATGCTGTAGGTTGTCTGTTCCCTCTGATGGTAATTTCTTTTGCTGTGCAGAAGCTCTTTAGTTTAATTAGATCCCATTTGTCTATTTTGGCTTTTGTTGCCATTGCTTTTGGTGTTTTAGTCATGAAGTCCTTGCCCATGCCTGTGTCCTGAATGGTATTGCCTAGGTTTTCTTCTAGGGTTTTTATGGTTTTAGGTCTAACATTTAAGTCTTTAATTCATTTTGAATTAATTTTTGTCTAACGTGTAAGGAAGGGATCCAGTTTCAGCTTTCTACATATGACTAGCCAATTTTCCCAGCACCATTTATTAAATAGGGAATCCTTTCCCAATTTCTTATTTTTATCAGGTTTGTCAAAGATCAGGTGGTTGTAGATGTGTGGTATTATTTCTGAGTGCTCTATTCTATTCCATTGGTCTATATCTCTGTTTTGGTACCAGTACCATGCTGTTTTGGTTACTGTAGCCTTGTAGTATAGTTTGAAGTCAGGTAGCATGATGCCTCCAGCTTTGTTCTTTTGGCTTAGGATTGCCTTGGCAATGAGGGCTCTTTTTTGGTTCCACATGAACCTTAAAGTAGTTTTTTCCAATTCTGTGAAGAAAACCATTGGTAGCTTGATGGGGATGGCATTAAATCTATAAATTACCTTGGGTAGTATGGCCATTTTCATGATATTGATTCTTCCTATCCATGAGTGTGGAATGTTCTTCCATTTGTTTGTGTCCTCTTTTATTTCATTGAGCAGTGGTTTGTAGTTCTCCTTGAAGAGGTCCTTCACATCCCTTGTAAGTTGGATTCCTAGGTATTTTATTCTCTTTGAAGCAATTGTGAATGGAAGTTCACTCAAGATTTGGCTCTCTGTTTGTCTGTTATTGGTGAATAGAAATGCTTGTTATTTTTGCACATTGATTTTGTATCCTGAGACTTTGCTGAAGTTGCTTATCAACTTAAGGCAATTTGGGGCTGAGACGATGGGATTTTCTAAGTATACAATCATGTCATATGGAAACAGGAACCATTTGACTTCCTCTTTTCCTAATTGAATACCTTGTATTTCTTTCTCCTGCCTGATTGCCCTGGCCAAAACTTGCAACACTATGTTAAATAGGAGTGGTGAGAGAGGGCATCCCTGTCTTGTGCCAGTTTTCAAAGCGAATGCTTCCAGTTTTTGCCCATTCAGTTTGATATTGGCTGTGGGTTTGTCATAAATAGGTCTTATTACTTTGAGATACATCCCATCAGTACCTAGTTTATTGAGAGTTTTTAGCATAAAGGGCTGTTGAATTTTGTCAAAGGCCTTTTCTGCATCTATTGAGATAATCATATGGTTTTTGTCTTTGGTTCTGTTTATATGATGGATTATGTTTATTGATTGTGTATGTTGAACCAGCCTTGCATCCCAGGGATGAAGTCCACTTGATCGTGGTGGATAAGCTTTTTGATGTGCTGCTGAATTCGGTTTGCGAGTATTTTATTTAGGATTTTTGCATTGATGTTCATCAGGGATATTGGTCTAAAATTCTCTTTTTTTGTTGTGTCTCTGCCAGGCTTTGATATCAGGATGATGCTAGCCTCATAAAATGAGTTAGGGAGGATTCCCTCTTTTTCTATTGATTGGAATAGTTTCAGAAGGAATGGTACCAGCTCCTCTTTGTACCTCTGGTAGAATTTGGCTGTGAATCCATCTGGTCCTGGACTTTCTTTGGTTGGCAGGCTATTAATTATTGCCTCAATTTCAGAGCCTGTTATTGGTCTATTCAGGGATTCAACTTCTTCCTGGTTTAGTCTTGGGAGGGTGTATGTGTCTAGAAATTTATCCATTTCTTCTAGATTTTCTAGTTTATTTGCATAGAGGTGTTTATAGTATTCTCTGATGGTAGTTTGTATTTCTGTGGGATTGGTGGTGATATCCCCTTTATCATTTTTTATTGCATCTCTTTGATTCTTCTCTCTTTTCTTCTTTATTAGTCTTGCTAGCGGCCTATCAATTTTGTTGATCTTTTCAAAAAACCAGCTCCTGGATTCATTGATTTTTTGGAGGGTTTTTTGTGTCTCTATCTCCTTCAGTTCTGCTCTGATCTTAGTTATTTCTTGCCTTCTGCTAGCTTTTGAATGTGTTTGCTCTTGCTTCTCTAGTTCTTTTAATTGTGATGTTAGGGTGTCAATTTTAGATCTTTCCTGCTTTCTCTTGTGGGCATTTAGTGCTATAAATTTCCCTCTCCACACTGCTTTAAATGTGTCCCAGAGATTCTGGTATGTTGTATCTTTGTTCTCATTGGTTTCAAAGAACATCTTTATTTCTGCCTTCATTTCGTTATGTACCCAGTAGTCATTCAGGAGCAGGTTGTTCAGTTTCCATGTAGGTGTGCGGTTTTGAGTGAGTTTCTTAATCTTGAGTTCTAATTTGATTGCACTGTGGTCTGAGAGACAGTTTGTTATAATTTCTATTCTTTTACATTTGCTGAGGAGTGTTTTACTTCCAACTATATGGTCAATTTTGGAATAAGTGTGATGTGGTGCTGAGAAGAATGTATATTCTGTTGATTTGGGGTGGAGAGTTCTGTAGATGTCTATTAGGTCCCCTTGGTGCAGAGTTGAGTTCAATTCCTGGACATCCTTGTTAACTTTCTGTCTTGTTGATCTGTCTAATGCTGACAGTGGGGTGTTAAAGTCTCCCATTATTATTGTATGGGAGTCTAAGTCTCTTTTGTAGGTCTCTAAGGACTTGCTTTATGAATCTGGGTGCTCCTGTATTGGGTGCATATATATTTAGGACAGTTAGCTCTTCTTGTTGAATTGATCCCCTTACCATTATGTAATGGCCTTCTTTGTCTCTTTTGATCTTTGTTGGTTTAAAGCCTGTTTTATCAGAGACTAGGATTGCAACCCCTGCTTTTTTTTTTTTTTTTTTTTTTTTTCTATTTGTTTGGTAGATCTTCCTCCATCCCTTTATTTTGAGCCTATGTGTGTCTCTGCACATGAGATGAGTCTTCTGAATACAGCACACTAATAGGTCTTGACTCTTTATCCAGTTTGCCAGTCTGTGTCTTTTAATTGGAGCATTTAGCCCATTTGCATTTATGGTTAATATTGTTATGTGTGAATTTGATCCTGTCATTATGATGTTAGCTGGTTATTTTGCTCGTTAGTTGATGCAGTTTCTTCCTAGCATCAATGATCTTTACAATTTGGCATGTTTTTGCAGTGGCTGGTACTGGTTGTTCCTTTCCATGTTTAGTGCTTCCTTCAGGAACTCTTGTAAGGCAGGCCTGGTGGTGACAAAATCTCTAAGCATTTGCTTGTCTGTAAAGGTTTTTATTTCTCCTTCACCTATGAAGCTTAGTTTGCCTGGATATGAAATTCTGGGTTGAAAATTCTTTTCTTTAAGAATGTTGAATATTGGTCCCCACTCTTTTCTCACTTACAGAGTTTCTGCTGAGAGATCCGCTGTTAGTCTGATGGGCTTCCCTTTGGGGTAACCTGACCTTTCTCTGTAGCTGCCCTTAACATTTTTTCCTTCATTTCAACTTTGGTGAATCTGACAATTATGTGTCTTGGAGTCGCTCTTCTTGAGGAGTATCTTTGTGGAGTTCTCTGTATTTCCTGAATTTGAATGTTGGCCTGACTTGCCAGGTTGGGGAAGTTCTCCTGGAGAATATCCTGCAGAATGTTTTCCAGCTTGGTTCCATTCTCCCCGTCACTTTCAGGTACACCAATCAAACGTAGATTTGGTCTTTTCACATAGTCCCATATTTGTTGGAGGCTTTGTTCATTTCTTTTTACTCTTTTTTCTCTAAACTTCTCTTCTCCCTTCATTTCATTAGTCTGATCTTCAATCATTGATACCCTTTCTTCCACTTGATCGAATTGGCTACTGAAGCTTGTGCATGCATTACGTAGTTCTCGTGCCATGGTTTTCAGCTCCATCAGGTCATTTAAGGTCTTCTCTATGCTGTTTGTTATAGTTAGCCATTCGTCTAATCTTTTTTCAAGGTTTTTATCTTCTTTGCGATGGGTTTGAACATCCTCTTTTAGCTCGGAGAAGTTGGTTATTACTGATCTTCCAAGGCCTACTTCTGTCAACTTGTCAAAGTCATTCTCCATCCAGCTTTGTTCCATTGCTGGCGAGGAACTGCATTCCTTTGGAGGAGAAGAGGCGCTCTGATTTTTAGAATTTTCAGCTATTCTGCTCTGGTTTCTCCCTATCTTTGTGGTTTTATCTACTTTTGGTCTTTGATGATGGTGACCTACAGATGGGGTTTTGGTGTGCATATCCTTTCTGTTTGTTAGTTTTCCTTCTAACAGTCAGGAGCCTTAGCTGAAGGTCTGTTGGAGTTTGCTAGAGGTCCAGTCCAGACCCCGTTTGTCTGGGTATCACCAGTGGAGGCTGCGTGACAGCAAACATTGCAGAACAGCAAATGTTGCTGCCTCTTCCTTCCTCTGGAAGTTTCGTCTCAGAGGGGCACTCGGCTGTATGAGGTGTCAGTTGGCCCATACTGGGAGGTGTCTCCCAGTTAGGCTACTTGGGGGTCAAGGACCCACTTGAGGAGGCAGTCTGTCCATTCTCAGATCTCAAACTCCATGCTGGGACAACCACTACTCTCTTCAAAGCTGTCAGACAGGTACATTTAAGTCTGCAGGTTTCTGCTGCCTTTTGTTCAGCTATGCCCTGCCCCCATTGATGGAGTCTACAGAGGCAGGCAGGCCTCCCTGAGCTGTGGTGGGCTCCACCCAGTGCTTTGTTTACCTACTCAAGCCTCAGCAATGGCAGATGCCCCTCCCCCAGCCTCAGTGCTGCCTTGCAGTTCAATCTCGGACTGCTGTGCTAGCAGTGAACAAGGCTCCGTGGGTGTGGGACCCTCCAAGCCAGGCATGGGATATAATCTCCTGGTGTGCCATTTGCTAAGACCATTGGAAAAGCGAAGTATTAGGGTGGGAGTGTCCCAATTTTCCAGGTATACCATCTGTCATGACTTCTCTTGGCTAGGAAAGGGAATTCCCTGACCTCTTGTGCTTCCCGGGTGAGGTGATGCCCCACCCTGCTTTGGCTCACACTCCATGGGCTGCACCCACTGTCCAACAAGCTCCACTGAGATGAACCTAGTGCCTCAGTTGGAAATGCAGAAATCACCCATCTTCTGCATCACTCATGCTGGGAGCTGCAGACTGGAGCTGTTCTGAATCTGCCATCTTGGAACCCTTGAGTGGGTCTTAAAGAGAGGCAACTGGTGAGATTGAGATGGGGCACTCATTACTAGGCAGCTCTTTGCCTTCTTCTTGTCCCCATGTGTGTTCGTGGGATCAAGCTGAGCCCAGTCTCACAAGTGGCCCCACCAGTACAATATATCTGTTCCCAGGTCCCCCAGGGGCAGGTCATTTGCTGAGAAAAAAAGCATGATATATAGTTTTGGTCACTTATGGGACGTGTTCTCATAGGCTGATTTATCACTGTCTTCTTGTGTTTGAGCAGGGATTCTGTTGGGCCTACCGTGGGGTTTCTCAGGCTCGGGATGATTGACATTTAGGGCAGGAGAATTCTTTATTGTGGGAAGCTGTCCTGTGCATTGTAGGATGTTTGGTAATATCCTTGGCTTCTACTCAGTAGTGCCAGAAACACCTCCTGCTTCCCTCCAATCCCCCCCGCCCACCCAGCCTCTATCTGTGTGACATCAAAATGTCTCCAGATCTTGCCAAATGCTCCACGGGAGAAAAAATCTACCCACCTACCCCTGTTAAGCATCACTGGCCTAAAAGCATGAAATTTCTTGGTGTAATTTGGGAATGAAACAGAACCAAGCCCCCAGTCTCAGCATCTGCTTGATCTCCTCCCTGTTCAGATACTTCCTGTCCCACCTGTGACACCAGCTAGTCACTGGATGGGCACAGCTAGTAAGTGGGCAACAGCTGGTGAGGTGACATGCTGTCATCTAACCCCAGTGCCAACACATGACACAGCCCATGGCTGATGCCAGCACCATGTATGTGGGGTGAATGAATCTGACAGGTAGTAGGAGCCATTTTCAGAGCATTTCATGGGTCTAGAGTGGCATTTAGGGAAGGAGTTTTGGAATGAATTGTGCAGTGGACTGATGGAATGAAGCAGCTTGTCCAACAAATAAAAAATGGAGATTTAGGCAATGCTATTGTCCTCAGTTGCTCCAGGCCAGGCAATGTGATAGGATTTTACATCTCTTCTTCCATTTGGTCATTAAGACACCCTTATCAGGCAGGTGGGGTTATCTCAATTTTCTAGATGAAAACACTGAGGTAAGTCAGTTAAGCAACTCACTCAAAGTCAAACCAGGTCCATTAACCATCACCAGGAAGCTGTGCGACTTTCAGATAGCACTCTCTGTTTCCCATTTTCCTTATTTCTTTTTTCTTTTTTTTTTTTTGAGACGGAGTCTCGCTCTGTCGCCCAGGCTGGAGTGCAGTGGCGCGATCTCAGCTCACTGCAAGCTCCGCCTCCCGGGTTTACGCCATTCTCGTGCCTCAGCCTCCCGAGTAGCTGGGACTACAGGCGCCCGCCATCTTGCCCGGCTAGTTTTTTGTATTTTTTAGTAGTGACGGGGTTTCACCGTGTTAGCCAGGATGGTCTCGATCTCCTGACCTCATGATCCACCCGTCTCGGCCTCCTAAAGTGCTGGGATTACAGGCTTGAGCCACCGTGCCCGGCCCATTTTCCTTATTTCTAAAATTAGGGAACTATATCAGTTGTTTGGAGCCCTAAAACTCTTCCATAAACCAGGCGGCTTAAAGCAACAGAAATGTATTCTCTCACAATTCTGAAGGCTAGAAGTCCAACATCAGGACATCAACAGGGCCACACTCCCTGCAAAGGCTGGAGGAGAGAATCCATCCTTGCTTCCTCCAGCTTTTGGGGGCTCCAGGTGATTGTAGCTGCATCACTCCAATCTCTGCCGCTATCTTCACATGGCCTTCTTCTATTTATCTTCTTCTCGTCTGTCTCTTATAAGGACACTTATTGGATTTAATTATTATTATTTTTTTCCCCCGAGATGAGGTCTTGCTCTTTTGCCCATGCTGGAGTGCAGTGGCACGATCTTGGCTCACTGCAACCTCTGCTTCCTGAGTTCAAGCAATTCTCCTGCCTCAGCCTCCTGAGTAGCTGGGATTACAGGTGTGTGCCACCACACCCAACTAATTGTTGTATTTTTAGTAGAGACAGGGTTTCATCCTGTGTGCCAGGCTGGTCTCAAACTCCTGACCTTGTGATCCATGCCCCTCAGCCTCCCAAAGTGCTGGGATTACAGGCATGAGACACCATGCCCGGCCACTTATGGATTTAGAGACCACCCAGATAATCCATGATGATGTTATCTCCATATTCTTAATTATATGTGAAGACTTTCTTTTTTTTTTTTTGAGACAGAGTCTCGCTCCGTCACCCAGGCTAGAGTGCAGAGACATGATCTCGGCTCACTGCAACCTCCACCTCCTGGGTTCAAGCGATTCTCCTGCCTCAGCCTCCCGGGTAGCTGGAACTACAGATGCGTGCCACCACGCCTAGCTAATTTTTTTTGTATTTTTTAGTATAGATGGGTTTCACCGTGTTAGCCAGGATGGTCTCAATCTCCTGACCTCGTGATCCGCCTGCCTTGGCCTCCTAAAGTGTTGGGATTACAGGCGCCCTGCCTGTGTGGGAAGACTTTCTCCAATAAGGCCATATTCACTGATTCTGGGGATTAAAAATGGTCATACCTTTTGGGGGCCTGTCATTTAACCCACTGCACTGGGTCTCTGCTCCCCATTTTGGAATGGAAGAAACTCAGTAACACTGACAATTCCAGCCAGCCCTAAAATGTTGAAACCCTCAACCTTGCATTAGGATGATGGCACTGAGAGAAGAGAGACAAAAATTCAAGAGACACCGAGATGAAAGAAAGGACATGTCTCAGCAGTGGCTTTTATAGTCACCTGGTTTCACTTGACTGCATTCTAGTGCCAGACCCAAAGCTGAGGTGCTTGACTCCCTGTCTGCCTTCCAAGCTCACAGCACAAGGGTTTCTTAGAAAAGCTACACTGGAAGTCCTCTGACACATAGCTCACCTCAGAGCCTGAGAATTCTCCCCAGGTTTTCAGCTCTCTTTTCCAATGAGCTGCCATCAAAAATAAACCAAGTTATCATTCAGAAAATGCCTGCTGATATCCTCAAATTTGCATACCCCAGATGAGGCTGCAAAGCCATTTATCTCTCAAGAGCAGCCTGCTGTGGTCCCTTTTATATTTTTATGGGATTGTCCTTAAATGGCTGATTAGTTTGGGGGTGATTTATAAATGCTTCAAGCTTGGCAATTTCCCCCTAAATGATTGGACAGATTTGTGTCTGGCTTTAAGCAGCCTGGGCTTTTTGTTTCTTTAGTGCGTCATCTCACCACCCACCACCCCTGATTCATGGCGGCCTCACTTTTTCCAGTCTAAGTCAGCTTAGTCTTTCACCAAGTTTTCCCAAGGCTTTAAAATTGCAAGCCTCTGGCCATTTATTTTTTGGAAAGACAGAACACCAGGTACAGTTTCTTCTTTCCATTCCTTTCTTATTCAGGGACAAGAGAGAACTGTGCAGACCCTGGATCAGTTATTTATCCTTTTTGGGCCTTGGTTTACTCATTTGAAAAAGGTGAAATGATATAATCTTGTTCTCACTAAGCAGTGGAGAAAGGAATTAGCTTGTTAGGAAATTGCTTGGCACTATTCTCTGTTCACAGTACACCCTCAATGTTAGCTGTTATTTTTACTGTTACGATGATTTGGCAAGAGGTGAGCATGAAAGGTGAGGACACTTTCAGCATCATGCACTTGGACTCCATATGATCTACTTACAGTTATTCATGCTTGGCCTCTTCAAACTGAAGCTTATCTATGGTAGGTCCTGCTTTCTACCTATCTGTGATGATATATCCTCATTTATTAATTGACTTTATGTTTTGTTTTATTCTATTTTTAATTTAATTTTTAATCTCACTAAAGTAATAAATGTATACCAAATGTCATGTTCCCATTCTTAGATCCTCCTCTGTAGAGGCAAACTACTTTTTTCACTTTCCTCTGTTTCTTATGTGATGTTTATTTCCTTTTCTTCTTTTTTTTTTTGAGACGGAGTCTCACTCTGTTGCCCAGGCTGGAGTGCAGTGGCACAATCTCAGTTTACTCCAAGCTCCACCTCCTGGATTCACGCCATTCTCCTGCCTCAGCCTCTTAAGTAGCAGGGACTATAGGCGCTCGCCACCAAGCCTGCCTAATTTTTTGTATTTTTAGTGGAGACAGGTTTTCACCATGTTAGCCAGTATGGTCTTGATCTCCTGACCTCGTGATCTGCTCACCTCGGCCTCCCAAAGTGCTGGGATTACAGGCGTGAGCCACCACGCCGGCCTTATTTCCATATTTTTAAGAAATACACTTACCTGGCTATTTCTTGGCTTATTTTAGACTATTGACTTCCTAAAATGGAAGATGATAGATGTACTTCTCATATGTCCCCCACCACACGCAGACACAGCCCACATGCAAGCTTCCCCGTTCCACATTCTTCCATTATTATGTCATAATTTTTGGTCAATTACTATTCTGTATTAATATTGTTTTTATTATGTAAATATTATTCACTGCCAAACCATGGAATATACTATAGCTAACTTTTCCTTTCTTGTACAGCCTTTTGTTTTTCCTGGAATTAATAATTACTTTCATTATTTATTTTAATCTGCTTAATTTTCCATGTTCTTGTCATTAATTTTTTCTTAAACACTGATAAAAGTATAGGACTCTTCACAACATAGGCTAACACATAAGGCAAACCACCAGTTTTATTTCTGGAAAGGCATTCCTTCTGCACCAACCTGAGCTAGTTGTCCTGTAGGCCAGCTGTACAATTATCTTTCAGAGATTTCCTTTTACCATCAAATGGGGGGTTTCCTTTTCCTCTTTTGATTGGTGTTCTTTCTCTTGGATCTCTTGGAAATTATTCTTGGTTTACTTACTCATTTTTGTGGCACACATCTCCCAGTAACTTACTAGGAAAGGATATATTGAACACCAAAATATTAAGACTCTATATGTCTGAAAATATAAAGATTTTTTTTTTTTTTTTTTGATAGACGGAGTCTCGCTCTGTCACCAGGCTGGAGTGCAGTGGCGCGATCTTGGCTCACTGCAGCCCCCGCCTCCTGGGTTCAAGTGATTCTCCTGCCTTAGCATCCTGGGTAGCTGGGACTACAGGCACATGCCACAACACCCAGCTAAGTTTTGTATTTTTAGTAGAGACGAGTTTTCACCATGTTGGCCTGGATGGTCTCGATCTCTTGATCTCAGCCTCCAAAAGTGCTGGGATTACAGGTGTGTGCCACCACGCCTGGCCATAAAGACATTTTATTATTACCTTTGATTAATAATTTATAAGTCTCTGTAATTTTGGGTTAGAAGTAATTATTTCTCAGAATATTCAAGGCCTTACTCCGTTGCTTTCTGCTTTTCAGGTTTGCTGTTGAGAAGTCTAAAGCTAATACCTGTTTGCAGGTGATATGTTGTAAATATTTGTCTCTTAGGAAGTCCTTAGCTGAAAGTCGTCTCTCTGTTGCTAGAGTTCTGAAATGTTCTAATGATATACCTTAAAGTAGACTTTGTCAATTCCTTCTGCTCCACATCCAGAGGCCATTTCATTTTAGAGATTCAGGTTTTGCAGCTCTGGCACATTTTATTACTTTTTATCATTGATGGTTTTCTGTCCATTATTGTCTCTCTTTGCTCCTCTGATCCTCTGATTTTGGACTCTCTGGATTGAGCCTCTGATTTGATTATCTTTTGCTTCTCATATATGTTGTCTTTTTGTTATACTTTGAGAGATTTTTCTCAACTCTTTATACCATTTCTTGTATTGATTTTTTATGATTGTATTTTGAATTTCTAGACACTCTTTGTTATTCTCAAAGTGTTTCCTTTTAAGAATCCTGTTCTTGTTTCATGGATGTGATTTCTTTTTAAGCTGACTATTGTAATTATAGTGTTTGAGTTCCTGCTTTCCTTCTTCCCCAACTCACCACCATCTATTTGTTTTGGTTTTGATCTTTTGTTTTTGGAGGTTTATTCACATATCTGGTTTGATTGTCCAGTCATATTTTAGGAATCAGGGAAAAACTGCTTGAAATTGAGTGTGTGTGTTTGGGGTGTTTGAAGTATGTGTGCATGCCTGGAATATGTGTGTGGTATTTGGGGTGTGTGTGTGTGTGTGTGTGTGTGTTTGGGATGTGTACATATATAGTCACGTTGCTTAATGATGAGGACAAATTTGGAGAAATGTACCTCTAGGCAATTTTGTCTTTGTGTGAACATCATAGATTGTACTCACACAAACCTAGGTGGTATAGCCTACAACACACCTAGGCTCTATGGTACAGCCTGTGGCTCCTAAGCTACAAACCTCTATAGTTTGTTACTGTTCTGAATACTATAGCCAATTGTAATACAATGGTAACTATCTGTGCATCTAAATATATCTCAACAAAGAAAACGTACAGTAAAAATGCAGTATGATAATCTTATGGGACCAATGTCCCAAACATGAATGGTTTGTCATTGACTAAAATGTCTTTATGTACTATATGACTGTATATGTCTTTGGAAGGGTGTGTATGCATTTGGGGTATATGTGAATTTGGGTGTGTGAGTGTCTAGATTATGTTTGGCAGGGAAAGATTGGTGGTTTCACTGTAAGGTAAGCAGGCCCACTCCAGCCATTTTGCCATGATACTCTTCAAATGTGAGTGTCTGGAGTTTTTTTTTTTTTTTTTTTTTTAAATCTTGGATCAGTTTCTCAACCTAGGAATCTTTCAGTCTCCTGCCTCAGGAAGAATAAGCTCAGCTCCCAGGATGATTCTAGAGACCACAATGGGCAGAAGGAACAGGGGCTCTCATTATTTGGTATGCAGACTTTTACTGCATCCCCATTTTCTGCTGAATGCTTCATCTATATTTTTGCTGTGCTTTAAGAGTTTTCAGGTTTGGAAAACACGTCTGGTTTGACATCTACAGATATAAAAATCCCATTAACTCCTGGGGTTAGAATGGGTTCCAAACTGGCTGTGAGGTGTTGCAAAAAGTGCCCTTGAAGTCTAAGAGTTCCTTTCATGAACTTTGAATTAAAAGTTTAGTCTCTTTTGGCCAGGCGCGGTGGCTCACACCTGTAATCCCAGCATTTTGGGAGACCAAAGTGGGCGGATCATGAGGTCAGGAGATTAGACCATCCTGGCTAACATGGTGAAACCCCGGCTCTACGAAAAATACAAGAAATTAGCCGGGCGTGGTGGAGGGCACCTGTAGTCCCAGCTATTCAGGAGGCTGAGGCAGAAGAATGACGTGAACCCAGGAGGCGGAGCTCCCAGTGAGCCGAGATCGCGCCACTGCACTCTAGCCTGGGTGACAGAGCAAGACTCTGTCTCTTTTTAGTCTTACCCCTTGCCCTCCTTTTAGAGTTATCTGGTCCTCCAATTCCTGTATCTTTCTGGGGTCCAGCACACATTGGCATCCCCTGCCACCCAAACACATTTAGATCTCAGCATTTTGGGTTCAGAAGTTTACTGATGTCTTTCAACTGTTGGCATCTTATCTCCTGTTCTCTTTGTCCTTGTGAATTTCTATCGTTTTGTACCTTTCTTGATATTTAAATGGGATTTTGGAAGGAAGCAGAAATAACTGCATATTTTCAATCAATGCTTTCTGAAACCTCAATTACTCTTTGTTAACATATCTCAAAGTCTACACACTGCTGAGGAATGTGATAGAAAGCAAGGGAGACTGATGTTTTCTGTTTTTGCTGGGCTCTATGCATTATGGCAGGGCTGTACAAATTAGGTTTTTTGAACATATATTTATTGAGCACCTCCCATATGCTAGACATAATTTTAAACGGAGATGCACAGATGCAGAAGTTAACAGATAATATCTTTCCCTTGGGGGAACTTGTATTCTAGGTGGTGGTGGGGAGACAGGCTATAAACAAAAAAGTAACGTCAACATTGTCAGGTGGTTTTAAGTGCTATGCAGTGTGGAAACTAAAATAGATGAATACTGGAAAGTTATGAGGGGACCTGTTTTGATTGGGTGGTCAGGGCATGCCTCCCTGGAAAGGGGACTTTCAGTTGACCTCTGAGTAATCAGAAGGAGCCAGCTATGGCAAAGCCTGCACAAGCACAGGGAACATCTAGAACAGAAGTTCCAAGGTAGAAACATAAAGCATCCAAGCAGCATAGAGAGAGATGGCTGGGGTACGGGGGGTTTTATGAGAGAGAGCAGTTTTAGAAGAGGTTGAATATTCAGCAGGATGAGACGGTGTGGGTTTCTAGGAGAGGTGAGGCATTTGAATCTCACCGTAAGTTGAAGCTTTGATAAGTTTAAATTTTTGCTGTGGGGAAAGTAGAGGAAGTAGCATGATGTGATTGCAACTTTTGTAAGTCCACTCTGGATGATATTCTGAGCAGAAAGGATAATAGGAGGTGTATTTGATGGCTGAAGCTGCTACAACAGAATGCCACAGACTGAGTGGCCTAAACAACAATTTATGGCTGTCTTCTTGGCTTGCAGACAGCCACCTTCTTGCTGTGTGCTCACATGGCCTTTCCTCTGTGTGTGTACTCCTGCTGTCTCCTCCCTTTTCTCTCTCTCTCTCTTTCTTTTTTTTTTTGACAGAGTCTCACTCTGTCACCCAGGCTGAAGTGCAGTGGTGCGATCTTGGTTCACTGCAACCTCTACCTCCTGGGTTCAAGTGATTGTCCTGCCTCAGCCTCCCAAGTAGCTGAAATTACAGGTGCCTGCCACCACGCCCAGCTAATTTTTTTTATTTTTTTTTTTGAGGTGGAGTCTCGCGCTGTCACCAAGGCTGGAGTGTAATGACACGATTTCCACTGACTACAAACTTCACCTCCCGGGTTTAAGTGATTCTCCTGCCTCAGCCTCCTGAGTAGCTGGGATTACAGGCACCCACCACGATACCCAGCTAATTCTTTGTATTTTTAGTAGAGATGAGGTTTCACTATGTTGGCCAGGCTGGTCTTGAACTCTTGACCTCATGATCCACCCACCTTGGCCTCTCAAAGTGCTGGGATTTCAGGCGTGAGCCACCGCACCCAGCCTTTTTTTTTTTGTATTTTTAGTAGAGACGGAATTTTATCACGTTGGCCAGGCTGGTCTTGAACTCCTGACCTCAGGTGACCCGCCCACCTTGGCCTCCCAAAGTACTAGGATTACAGGCATGAGCCACTGTGCCCGGCTTCTTCCCTTTTTTCATAAGGACACTAGTCCTATTGGATTATGGCCACATATTTATAACCTCATTTAATCTTAATTATCTCTTTAAAAGCCCTATATTCAAATACAGTCACATTGGGGTTAGGGCTTCAACCTGTGAATTCTGGAAAGACATAATTCAATCCATAACAAGAGGCTGGAATGGAACTCACAAGGCCAGTAGGAAACTGTTTCAGTAACTCAGGTAGAGGTGCTGATGGCTCAGTCAGATGGCCAGCAGGCAGCTGAAATGGATGGGATTTGATTGGCAGTAGAGAAGGCGGGACATACAATTGGATTAGATATGGAACAAGAAGAATCAAGAATAATGTTGGATACAAAGACATAAGAATGATACAATGGACTTTGGGGACTCAGGGGAAAGGAAGGGTTGGGAGTGAGGGATAAAAGACTACAAATTGAGTTCAGTGTATACCGCTCGAGTGATGGGTGCACCAAAATCTCACAGATCACCACTAAACAACTTACTCATGTAACCAAATACCTCCTGTTCCCCAAAAGCTATGGAAATATTTTTTTTTTTAAGAATAATGTTGGGATTTTGGATTTCTTTGGGGGATTCTAGAGGGGCAAGTTTTCAGAAAAAGCAATTGGCAGCACTCTTCTGGAATGTTAACGTTTAAAAGTAAGTCTTTTAATTAAAAGTATTAACTATATACATTAAAGCAACAGCCATCATCAGTGATGAGTTTTTACCGAGTGAACTGGTTCACATAAGCACTTCACAGATCAAGACACTGAACTTTACCGGCACCCAGAATGTGTTAGTTTGAGAAGTCTCCTAGACACCCGAGTAGGGATATTAAGTAAGTGTCTGGAGAACAAGCTACAGGGAAAACTTTGGGAGTCATTTGGCATATACATGATACTTAAAGCCATGGAACTAGATGAAATTAACAACGAAGAGATAATGGCTAGAACCCAGAAGGTTATCCTTACTGTCATAACATGGAGGGTACAGACAGTTGGATTTGGAGCAGAATGGGCAGACTCACACTAGGAAACTCAGCAGGGCCATGAAGTGGGAGAGGCAGTGGCGTCCTGGTGGGCTGGAGGGCAAGATTGTGTTTTGAGGAGAGAATGGTCAAATATGCTGAAAGCTGCTAAAAGAATGAGTAAGAGGGGACTAGAAATGTGTTCTTTGCCCTGAGTGACATGAGGGACCCTGGTGACACTGAGGAGCAGTTTCACCTGTTGGCAGGGGAGATGTCCAACTGGTGTCAGTGAAGAAGGAAGTAAGATGATAAGGAAGTAGAAACAGCAAGAGGACACAAAATTAGATAACTGTTGTGAAGGGGAGCAGAGACATTCTGTGGTGTTTGGAGGGGGTGATGGGATTAACCAGGAGGATTTTCTAAAGATGGGAGATATGCACACAAGTTTCTGAGCTCTTGGGAATGATCCAGTGGAAGTGATGACTCAGGAAAGAGTGAGTCTATGTCCCAGGGAAGCAGAGCAGTTGAGAGCACAAATTAATTTTAAGGAATAAGGATATTTCTCTGATGACAGCAAGCCATAGGCAGAGAGAGTGAGTTTTTCATGCAGGGAAAGTGGTGGATCCACATCTCCCTGCTTTCATTTTCTTCCTGGAGTATTAGGCAAGGACATTGTCTGGGAAGAGGGTAGAGAGGAGAGAGATACAGGGGTCTGAGGATGGAGAAGAAGGTGCAAAAGAATAATTGAGAAACTAAGGAAGTAAATATACCAGAGGGGTGCAGTTGGCTGCGAAGTTCTCAGTGTCTGCTTGAGATTTGCGAGTGTGAATTTCAAATGAAACCAATCAGCATGGTTGTAACTTTGTTTCTCCAACCATGTTCAAATGCTTGGGTGCCAGTGAGGCACAGGTGAACATATACCATAAATGACATACTTAGTTCCAGCAACAACCTTAGGAGGGATGAGGTCAGCTGCCCAGTGATACAGAGCTTGCCAGCGGTAGAGCTAGAGCAAGGCCACTTGATTACAAGGTGATGCGTGCTCTGCTCCCCTCTGCAGAGCCACCGTCACAGTGCGGAGACAGAATGCAAGCACAGAGAGAGAACAGGTGAGTGCCTTATATTTGGTGCTTTTTGCCTTTTAATCTGACAAGTGCTTTTCCTCATTTCCATCAGGAAGCAGAACTGATTTCTGGCTGCTTCTAGGTCTGATTGTCAAAGGAGATTTTCTTCACTTTGCTTCCATTTGTAAAGGATCAGTTTGCCACACACATTCCAGCACATGGTTTGGGGATTATGTGACGTGTGGTCATCTACCTGTGTTATCTTCCTGATTGATGGAAATAGGAATTCAATCTGTCAGAGTAGAAGGCAACATTGGTACCTGAGTCACATCCCTTTAGCCTGCCTCTGGCTTCAGCCAAAGCCACAGGAGGCTGTTCCGTGCAATTTCAAAAGCATTGAAGTCCACACATCTCTGTGACCCCACCTGAAGTCCACACATCTCTCTGAATTCTGCCCCAGGGCATTGGGCATTGTCATGGAAGCGCACTTATCTGGCACATGTACCACTCAGAAGTAGGTAAGAGTGTGCGTGTGTGTGTGTGTGTGTGTGTGTGGTCTGGAGGCTGGAATGTCACAGTCCTCCCACCTTTCTGGGTGACTCTGGGAAGCAGTCCATCTGCTTAGGAGGTCCCAGGGGGACACTGCCCCAGTGTTCACGGCTGCCCCCAACCCCCGACCTTTACACTGGCCTTTTCTTACTCCCTCTTTTGCTCATTCTGCCATCTCACTCCTGTTATCTGGGACTGCCTGCCAAATAAACCCCATGTTCCCAAGTCTTGTTCCAGGTTCTTCTTCCAGGGAAACTTAAGACAGTCAATTTCTTGAGCAAGGACTCCCTTGGGGCAGCTCTCACAAAACTGACAGAACTTCTAACTGGGATAACTGAATTTGACAAAGAACATATTGAGCAGAAATAAACCCCCGAGATGCAGTATTACACAGGGGTTAAGAGCTTGAGCTTTGGAGTCAGACAGACTTGGGGTCCTGTGGATTCTGCTCATGTCTAGATATGACATTGAACACATTACTAAAACTTTCTTAGACTCCTATTTCCACCATTTGAAAACAGGTGTGGTAAGTAAGTGTTCTCTAGTTTAGATGCATATAAGAAAGCTGGGGTGTTGTTAAAGAGCAGATTCCCAGGCTCCACACTCACAGAACCTGAGTAACTTGAGCTGTCTTGTCCAGTGTTTGCTAGAGATTCTGGCACAGGTCATCCATGTGCTGCACTTTGAGGAACGCTATCCTGGAAGATTATGAAATGATATAGCTTATATAGGACACTGTGCATGGAGGAGAAGGGGAAAACCTGCTTTGCTGCCTACTAAGCCCTCAATAAATGGTGGTGGTGAGGATGATAATGACAGTTTATAGTAATTGTTCCTAAGGCGCCACTTGCAATTACTATGCTAAGCCTGTCGCCTCTAACTGTCCTTCTCCAGAAAAGGAAAGGAAATTGGGGGAGTAGATAGTCTCTGGGCAACCACACAATAAGACCACAGATACCTGGCGGACCCTGGGCAGGCAGTTCCCAGCCATCAGTGCCTGCAGGCCAAAACAAGGATATCAGGGTTTAGACAAGGCAAAGAAGCCACTACCTCATGCCCTTGGCTCTGGGGCATCCAGGGAAGGGAGTGCCGTCTCTTACCAGCCAGAGTCGGGGCAACAACTCTCTCCCCGAGGTGTGCTGGGAGCTGCTCTTAGTGCAATATTTATCTCACCACGTAAACCAATCTAGCTGGTTAAAAAAACAAGTTTTATTGCATTCTTAGGCGGTGCACTTAGCTGGCTGGTCTCCTATAAAGCCATCTGTGTCTGACGGTCGAAATAACTTATCAGCATAAAGGCTGGGAAAATTAGATTAAGAAATCACTGTGTGCTGAGAAAGTGGACAGAATAAATTCAGAAAGGGAAGAGAGGAGACAAAAAAACAAAAAATCAGGGAGGAGGAATGTAGTGGTGTCTGAGCCAAGCTGCAGAGCCAGCCTGCCTGGGTTTGAATCCCAGCTCAGTTGCTGTACTAGCTGTGTGACCTGGGGCAAGTCACTTGACTTCTCTGTGCCTCAGTTTACACACAAGAAGGGGAATTCAATGAATGAATATAAATATTAACAAAGTTCTTAGAACAGTGCCTGGCAACAGTAAGAACTCAGTAATACCAAGTTATAATGTAAGAGGCCTATGGGAAGATTGGGATGTGGTCTTTGTAGGACCAAGTGGGTGAAGAGTATGGGGTACTCACTGGAAGTACAGGATTTAAGGGAGTACCATAGAGGTCAGTAATCAAGATAAGTAGTAGTTTCTTTCTTTTTTCTTTTTTCTTTTTTTTTTTTTTAAGATGGAGTCCTGCTCTGTCACTAGGCTGGAGTGCAGTGGCATGATCTCTGCTCATTGCAACCTCTGCCTCCTGGGTTCAAGTGATTCTCTTGCCTCAACCTCCCCAGTAGCTGGGACTATAGGCATTTGCCACCATGCCTGGCTAATTTTTTGTATTTTAGTAGAGAAAGGGTTTTACCATGTTGGCCAGGATGGTCTTGATCTCCTGACCTCGTGATCTGCCTGCCTCGGCTTCCCAAAGTGCTGGGATTACAGACATGAGCCACCACGCCCAGCCCAATAAGTAGTACTTTCTTATAATATTTTAAAAACGTCACACTCCATGATGAACAAAATTTTAAATAATGACATGATCTGACGCGGCAAGTGTGCACCCTGCCTCACTTGCCTTACCCTATTCCTGGCCCTGGACTTCCAACAAAACGATATTAACAAAAACAGGTGGCTGACACAAGAGCCATAGTTTAATGACTTGATTTTAAAAATATTATTGCCTTAAAATAACATTCCTATTTTTGAGTTTTTGGCCCCTCCGCCCCCTTACATTTTACAACTCAGGTGAATGCCTCCCTTGTCTCATGCTATTTCTAGCCCTGGATGTTTTCTTTCTCTAAGAATCTCAGAAAATCTAAATCATACATTGACCTCAGAGCTCTAGGGGCTAAGAGTTTCCCAATTAGCTGGAGGATGTAGAATAGGAATCGATTGTGCATGTGACACTTTGGGATGGTGCCAGGCTTCAGGAACTGCTCCAGGGTCACCTTAAGGCTAAATTCCCAAGCCCAGGAAAAAAAAAAATCTGGTTTCACATTCTCTCCTTCCACCCACAAAGTGTATTTGTGAAATTAAACTAAATGAAGGGGGAAAGGAAGGGCAAAGGGCGGGAGACGGCTAGATGGAAAATCTCAGGTCCCAGAGTTGCTGCCTTTGTCTTTGTTGTTTTAACCTTCTCAGTGCTCTTCAAAAGAAGGCATTTGTCAGTGACACTATCAACTTTAGTGCCCTCTGTGTTTATGGCTTTGGATTTAATAGCAAAGACATAAACATATACTTTTCATCCATTTTCACTGTTACTCGCTCAGCTCAGACAACAGCTAGGATTATCACAACCCTTCGGAGGGAGCTATTATGGGTCCTGTGGTTTATCCTTGCCTTAGCAGAGCCATAAAGGACAGCCCTGGGTGTGCAGAGACACACCATTAACACATCCCAGTCATTGTCAAAGGCCCCCACCCCATTTGTTAGGATTAAACCTCTCTTTTCAAGGCTTAAAGTCAACCCGTTTTACCTCTCCCCTGACAGTTGCTTGTAAGTTGCGGTGGATGCGTATAAAATGCAGGCTGTGAACTGACCTTTCTTGAGGGCAAATATATTAGGGCTTGCCTTGGAGTTTTTGTTCCTCTGGCTCTTGGGTGGCAGCACTGGCACTTCGGCCTTTGTCTGGGGCCAGAAAGCCACCAATGTAACCACTGGCTCCAGAGAGCCAGGGAGGAAATGTCCGTTCTCTCTGATTTATCTGCCAGCAGCCAGTGTGATCTGAGCCAGGCCACTTAACCAGCCTGGGCCTGGGGCCTCGTGTCTGAACGGAGTGGGTGCGATGTCAAAGGCACTTCCAATCTGGGAAGGCTGTAAGGCTGGGAGTAAGGGCCAGGCTAGAGGGAGGGAGAGGTGTGAACGCTATGTCCCATATCAGTCGCCCGAAGATTGTGCTTACAGATTTTGTGGCTTTGCAGAGTCCCTAGGAACTCAAAGAATCCTGCAGCTATTTAAACTGATATGAAGTAAAGTATGTAAATGACTCAAAAAGGAAAATCGAATCCACACACACACACACACACACACTCACACACACACACACACACACTCACACACACACACACACACAGAGAGGAAGCAACCATCCTATCATAATGAGGAAATTCTGACACAGCAAAACAAGGGTTAATTTTCAATTCTTTCTATGCCAGTCTTTGGCATGGCGGTTTGTTTCTTCCTATTAATGTGAATTTTGTGATGTCTTAGAGGGTACAGAAACTACTGAGTAGTTATTTTTAAAGTATTCAAGTTATTAAAGTTATACTCTAATTTTTCCTCAAACTTTTAATTCTAATTTATAAATCTCATTATCCTATTTATATAAATCTCACATTTTAACAATCTCATTAAAAGAGACTTTGCCATTGGAGCTTACTTAACTGAGTTAATTCTTTCTAAACATTTTAAACTGCATTTATTAGCAGACTATATTTAATTTCCTTTTTAAGAACTTTGGTTTACTTTAGTTGTATGAGTGTTTAGAACTTTCCATGTGCTTTAGTAATTCTTATAACTCTAATAAATTGAACTATGTCAATATGGTGAGTATTAAGGTCTCTTAAATGTTGCAATATTGTTTTTAAAATAGATTGCAACTTAGGTATTGCTAGCCTAAATGTGTTATTTAAATACATATTTCAAACTGGAATTTATAAGGATGATTGATTAACTCGATCAGGCAAAATTTTCCATATAAGAAAAGAAATGAGCATAGAATCTCGAATGCAAAAATATTAAATGACTGTTACTCATAAATGTTTCTTTACTTACTTCTAAATATTTTTTAAAAATACCCAGGAAACATGTCATTTCAAAAATGTGGAGGCCACCTTTTCAAATATATTTGAGCTCATTTTCTCAGGTTACTGAAGTTTCTGAAAGAGCAGAAATACCACCTAGAATGGAGATTAAATTTATATCATGGCCCTGATAGACACAGCTCTGCAAAACTGTTGTCTGTACCAGGGTCTCCATAACTCAGCCCACTGGTCATACAGATCCACACAGGCTGTATTGAATTTTGTAATTCTCTGACCTTTAAAATATTTGAACTTTGCAAACCTCTGTTCTTAAAATCCTATATATTTTTCAGTTTGCAGAGTCAAATTCTTACTGATATTACAGTTATATCCAATTGGCTTCTGTACATCACAAGGCTATATTTGTGCACAAATGCTCTTATGGATTGAATCATATCTCCCAAAAAAGATATGTTGAAGTCCTAACCCCCAGTACACTAGAATGTGATCTTATTTGGAGATAGGGTCTTAACAGAGGTGATCAACTTGGAATGAGGTCCGTAGGATGGCTCTAATCCTATATGACTGGAGTTCTTATAAAAAGGGGGAAATCTGGACACAGAGACAGACATGCATAGCAGGAAGACCGTGTGGAGGTGGCCCGGTGATGTGGGAGTCGGGATAGGAGTGTTGCATCTTCACGCCAAGGAACACCTGAGGCTACCAGGCAGTGGGAAAGAGACCTGGAATGGATTCTTCCCCAGCACCTTCAGAGGGAGCGTGGCACTGCCAGCACCTTGACTTTGAACTTCTGGCCTCTAGAACAATGAAACAATAAATTTCTGTTGTTTTAAGCCACTCGAGTTTATGGTACATTGTTAGCCTTAGGAAATGAATCCAAGTACTGAGGAGTCATTTCTATGACAGTTTGGAATTTCTATGACAATTGGAAGGTTTTGTTTGTTTGTTTCTTTTTGAGACAGACAGGGAGAACTCTGTCACCCAGGCTGGAGTGCAGTGGCATGATCTTGGCTCACTGCAACCTCTGCCTCCCAAGTTCAAGTGATTCTCCTGCCTCAGCCTCCTGAGTAGATGGGATTACAGGCGTGTGCTACCATGCCTGGCTAATTTTTATATTTTCAGTAGAGATGGGGTTTCATCATTTTGGCCTGGCTAGTCTCGAACTTTTGACCTCAGATGATCTGCCTGCCTCAGCCTCCCAAAGTGCTGGGATTACAGGCATGAGCCACCGCGCTGGCCCAATGGGAAGGGTTTTAAACCTCAGCTTTAGAGTACGTTGACTCCATCTTGTTTTCAGAAATGCCCTTCAGATTCTTTAGGTGAGTTCTTACCTCAAGGCATTTGCCCTTGGTGTCCTTCAGCCATGGAGCACCCTCCCCCAGTTCTTCTTGTAGCCATCTCCTCTGATGTCGCCTCCTCTGAGAGGCCTTCTCCAATCATCCCCTCTGTCCCCTCTGGAACAGCAGTGCCCACTATTAAGTTGGTGCAAAAGTAATTGTGGTTTTCACCATTACTTTTAATGACGAAAACCGCAATTACTTTTGTGTCAACTTGGTATCATGCTTTATGGATTTTTTAGCACCTACACAGTCTAAGATTGTCTTGTCCAGATATTTGTTGATCGTCCATTTGTTCTCTTGTCCCCTACCCAACTAGGACACATGCTTCAGGAGGCTAGAGACCTTGTTTGAGCTATTTCCTGCCATATCACTGGGGTCTAGAACAGTGCCTGGCACATAATAAGCTCCTGATAAATAAATATTTAATGGCCAAGTATAGAACAAGTTCTAGATAATAGAATAGCTCTCCACCTCCCATTCTTCACTAAGTTCTTCCTCCTGCTTTCCCATTTCCCTGAAAGATCTCTGTGGAATTTTTTCCTCTCTCCCTTCTTCTTTCCCTTTCTCTCTCCCTCTCTCTCTTTCTCACTTTTTTTTTTTTTTTTTTTTTTTTTTTCTGAGACGGAGTCTTGATCTGTCGTCCAGGCTGGAGTACAGTGGCATGATCTCAGCTCACTACAGGCTCCACCTCCCGGGTTCACGCCATTCTCCTGCCTCAGCCTCCTGAGTAGCTGGGATTACAGGCACTGCCACCACGCCTGGCTAACTTTTTTGTATTTTTAGTACAGACGGGATTTCACCATGTTAGCCAGGATGGTCTCGATCTCCTGACCTCTTGATCCGCCCACCTCGGCCTCCCAAAGTGCTGGGATTACAGGCGTGAGCCACCACACCCAGCCTTCTTTCTCCTTTTATTCCCACTTCCCTGGAAGATCTCAGTGGAAAACCTCTTCCTTCCTCTGATCCTCCCTCCCTCTTTTTCTTTCTTCATCCCTTCTTCCCATTTCTTTGGAAAACCTCCATGGAAAATCTACCTCCCTCTCTCTCCCTCTCTTTCTCCCTCACTTCCTCCCTCTTGTCTTCCCTTTCTTCCTCCTCCCTTCCTTTTTCCCATTCTACTTCTACTTATACCTTCCTTCTGCTTATACTTTCTACTTCCTACTTCTCTTTATACCTCCATCCATCACATCTTTATGAAGTATCTACTGTGTCATAGGCGCTGTGTAGGTATCTAGCATGTAGTACTCAGCAAGGGAGCTGTGTGCCCTGTCCTCATGGAGCTTCCAATCTATCGAGGTGATGGATATTAAACGCATTGTTACCACTTCTGTAAATATTAAGAAAGAAAAATCCAAGGTGCTCTGCATGTTTACAGTGGGGGACCTCCCTTAGTCTGAATGGTGAGTGTGAATGTCAGAGCTTCTCTAAGGAGGTAACATCTCATCTAGAACCTAAAAGAAGAGAAGTTACTAGGGAAAGAGGGGGCAGGGGATTCTAGAAAATGAAATAGCGTATTCAAAGACCCTGAGTGCAAAAGAATACTCTGGAAAAAAAAAGACATTTGTGTGATTGGGTGTTTGTATAGTTGTCAAGTGAAGGTCATCTCCTAACACACATTTACACAGCTGGGCAGGGTTTCAGCTGGCATAGCCTACCTGGAGGTGGTATCTCTCAAACTGCAAACTGATGCTGTACTTCCACTTGTGGGATTATAAAATAATGAAATAATTGACCAAATGTGCAAATATGGTTCTATTAGGAAATTTAGTTCAGTGCTGGTTATAATAGACACTGGCAACAAATTAAATGGCCTTTCTCATGGTCTAATTGAGTATATAGTGTATCCATGTGATGGGGTACTATTCATTTGTGAAAAATGATAAAGCACATAGTTATTCATCAACATAGAAAAATGTCCCTCAACAAACCAAATCTGTAGCATATCAAGAAGCTGATTCACCATGATCAAGTAGGCTTCATTCCTGGGATGCAAGGCTGGTTCAACATATACAAATCAATAAGTGTGATTCACCGCATAAACAGAATTGAAAACAAAAACCCTGTGATCATCTCAATAGACAGAAAAAGCCTTCAATAAAATTCAGCATCCTTTCATAATAGAATCCTCAAGGAATAAGTCATTGAAGGAACATAATAAATAATAAGAGCCATATATGACAAACCCACAGCCAACATAATACTGAATGGGCAAGAACTGGAACAAGACAAGCATGCCCATTCTCACCAGTCCTACTGAACATAGTGCTGGAAGTCTTTGCTACAGCAATCAGGCAAGGGAAAGAAAAGGCATCCAAACAGAAAATGAAGAAGTCAAGCTATCTCCTTTTGCTGATGATATGGCTCTATACCTAGAAAATCTTTAAGATTTCACCAAAATGCTATTGTAACTGATAAATGACTTAAGTAAAGTTTCAAGACACAAAACCAGTGTATGAAAATCAGCAGCATTTCTTTCTTTCCTTTTTTTTTTTTTTTTTTTTATGAGATGGAGGGAGTCTTGCTTTGTTGCCCAGGCTCGAGTGCAATGGCATGATCACAGCTCACTGCAACCTCTGCCTCTCAGGTTCAAGCAATTCTCCAGCCTCAGCCTCCTGAGTAGCTGGGACTACAGGTGTGTGCCACTATGCCTGGCTAATTTTTGTATTTTTAGTAGAGATGAGGTTTCACCATGTTGGCCAGGCTGGTCTCAAACTCCTAACCTCAGGTGATTCACCTTCCTTGGCCTCCCAAAGTGCTGGGATTACAGGTGTGAGCCATCATGCCCAGCCATTAGTAGCATTTCTATACAGCAATAACCTTCAAACTGAGAGCCAAATAAAGAATGCAGTTTTGTTTACGATAGCTGAAACAAACAAACAACAACAACAACAACAATGAAATCTTAGGACTACATTTAACCAAGGAGGTGAAAGATCTCTACAAGGAGAACCACAAAACACTGCTGAAAGAAATCATAGATGACACAAACAAATGGAAACACATTTTATGCTCATGAATTGGAAGAATTAATATCCCTAAAATGGCTATAGCATCCAAAACAGTCTACAGATTCAGTGTTATTCCTATCAAGCTACTAATGTCACTTTTTACAGACCTAGAAAAAACTATTCTAAAATTAATATGGAACTAAAAAAGATTGAATAGCCAAAGCAACCCTAAGCAAAAAGAACACAGCCAGTGTCATCATACCACCTGACTTCAGATCATACTATAAAGCTATGGTAACCCAAACAGCATGGTGCTGGTACAAAAACAGACACATAGACCAATGGAATGGAATAGAAAACCCAGAAATGAAGCTGAACATCTACAGTCATCTGATCTTTGACAAACTTGACAAAATTAAGTGGAGAAAGGAATCCCTATTCAATAAATGGTGCTGGGATAGCTGGCTGGCCATAAGCAAAAGAATAAAACTGGACCCTTAACTTTCACCATATAAAAAAGTTAAGTCAACATGAGGTAAAAATTTAAATATAAGACCTCAAAATGTAAGAATTCTAGAAAAAAACCTAGGAAACACCGTTCTAGACATCAGCCTTGAGAAAGAATTTGTGACTAAGTCCTCAAAACCAATTGCAACAAAAACTGACAAGTAGGACTTAAGGAGATTTTTCCCAGCAAAAGAAACTATCAACAGAGGAAAGAGACAACCTACATACAGTATGGGAGAAAATATTTGTAAACTATGCATCTAACAAAAGTCTAATATCCAGAGTTTATAAGGAAATTAAGCAACTAAACAAGCAAAAACCAAGTAATTCCATTTAAAATGGGCAAAACACGAACAGACACTTCTCAAAAGAAGACATTCAAGTGGCCATCAAACATATGAAAAAAATGCTATAAATCACTAATCATCACAGAAATGCAAATCAAAATTATAACGGGATACCATCTCATACCAGTCAGATGGCTATTCTCAAAAAGTCAAAAAACAACAGATATTGGTGAGACTGTGGAGGAAAGGAAACACTTATATACTATTGGTGAGAATGTAAATTAGTTCAGCCACTGTGAAAAGCTAGCGATTTCTCAAAGCACTTAGAACTACCATTCAACCCAGCAATCCCATTACTGGATATATATCCAAGAGAAAATAAATTGTTCTACCAAAAAGACATATGCATGCATATGTTCATTGCAATACTATTCACAATAGCAAAGACATGGAATCAACCTAAGTACCTATCAATAGTGGGTTGGATAAAGAATATGTGGTACATATACACCATGGAATACTACGTAGCCATAAAAAATGAGATCATGTCCTTTGCAGCAACATAGATGCAGCTGGAGGTCATTATCCTGAGCAAATTCATGTAGGAATAGAAAACCAAATACTGCATGTTCTTATAAGTGGGAGCTAAACATTGGGTACTCATGGACATAAAGGTGGCAACAATAGACACTGAGGACTACTGAAATGTAAGGAACAGCAAGGAGTTGAAAAACTATTGGTTATTATATTCAGTACCTGGGTGATGGGAGCAATCACACACCAAACCTCAGCATCATGCAGTACACCCATGTAACCTACACATCTAGCCCCTGAATCTAAAATAAAAGTTGAAATTATTTTTGAAAATGTCCATAAGACCTCTTTTAGGGGAAGAACAATGTTACAGAAATTGTGATCCTATTTTTGTTAATAAACAGAAAAGGGTACACCAGCTTCCAAGAAAATATAGAAATGCTTTTTAAAGTATTTTCTTGTGCAAGAAACTTCATAGCTTGCTCTCACTAAGGCATGAGCAAAAAACAAAAAGACTGCTTTTGTGAGGATGTAGATGGTTACTTGCTATGACATAAGGACCAAGGCAGACTGACCTCACAAGGCCACTCTCTCTCATACCATTGGTTTTAGGACTGTCTTTGTACCCCTCAAAGAAAATCCAAAAATATTCACTTGTTTATTTGAAGTGGTACCCTCCACAATGAGTACTCAGCAGGCCACACAGATTTTGGTTGAGAGCACTGGCCTTGGAGTCCTGAGTGTGTATCTAGCTCTGTTGCTTGCTATGTGTGAGACTTGGAACAAGTCACTCAGCCTTGCAGAAGCTTGGCATCCTCACCTGTGCAAAGGCATACAACCTCAGAGGGTTTCCTAAAAGCCAGGGGACATTCAAGGGCTTGGCTTAATGCTTGGTACATATTAGAGTGCTCGATAAATCTAGACAGATTGTTACTACCTGCTTCAAGGCACTTGACAGGTTCCCCTTGATTTTACTTGACTTTTACAGCCTTTGGGGACCATGCTGAAAGGAAGATGGTGTAGTTAGAAAAGCACCGGACTGTAAGCAAAGAATTGGGTTTCTCTACCCTTATTTTTCCATAAATCCTCTGTATGACCTTCAGTACCACTTAGTCCTACTGTTTCTTTAACTTTAAGGAAAGTTAAGTTAGACTGGGAAAACTTCTGTGTCTCTAATTCTGTGACTGCATGGTCTAAGGACCAGATAAAACCTATTTGACTATCTAGTTCCACCTTCCAGGTAGAGGTTGGTTATCTGTGTGCCCTAGGCTAGAAGGGATCACTGGGGGACTAATAACAAAGAATTCTGTTTCTATTTGCTTCCTGATCCTGTTGCACTGGCTGATAGGCCTGCAGAAGGCTGTTATCAACAATTTATGGTCACCTTAATGCCATGCTCTTATCAGCAGAGCTAATCACATTTTAAGCTCTTTGAGGTTTTCTGCTTCGAATATTGCTTGCTTTTACTGCCTAACAAATCTTTAAGTGATAGTTTGATTCTTTGGTGTGGGAGAACTGGTAGATGGTTCTGGAAAACTCCAGCTATTTCTGCCCCAGGGAGAAACCTGTTAGGAAAAAAATGGCAGCAACACACTTTTCTTTGCAGGGTGCTGTGGGTCTTGGCTCTGGCTGAGGCCGGTTAGATGTTGGTGACATTGCTTTCTCTTGTGTGTCTCTCTTTAAAAAGTTATCAAAGTTCATTACCAGCGTTTCCCAACTATGTACCTTCTCAGAGGCGTAATTGGATGTTGTGAAAAGAAATATAAAACCAAAATTTATAATAAAATTAGTGTTTATTTTTTGATATTTGTAAAGTACCTTGTTATATTAAACACTGACACTTCCCATGTAGTTTAATCCAATGTGTCCATAATCTTTTCAGAATATGGAACCCTTTTGTAATTAATAACACTCCCTGGCATATTGGTGAACTAATATTTTGAAAAGAGTCAAGATTGTGCTGTTGGCCCCTTGAGCAGAGTTGAACCCTAAACTGTAGCTTCTATTTAGAAGAACCCTTGTAGAGGGTCCTGGATTTGACCGCCCATCCCCCAGCTAAGATGCAACTGTATGAGTTCTCTTTGTTGAGGCTCACTCATTCTCCTGCCTTCCCTACCAGATTGTGTGCACCTTTTGGGGTGCTGTGAGAGATCTCTCTCCCCTGCCTCTTGGGCCTTTTTATAGCTGGGCCAGGCTTCCGAAATCAGATGTGAGGAATGTAGAACCTCCTCTTGGAAAGCCCTGTTCCTGTTCTGCAGAACTGAGGTAGGCCAGTGGTCAAGCAGATGTTTTGGCCCCTAAAATCTTCCAACAATGGAAACCTAAGTCCTCTGCTTCCTGTCAGGAGACTTGACACTCCCTGTCTCTACCCCAGCAGGCCCCAGCCTCTTCCCTCACATATTGACCCAAGGGTGGTACCTGTGCCTAGCACTTTGAAACTGGCTCTGATTTTATTTCATTTTTTAAAAATAGGCACTCATAAAAACGGGCAATGACCCTATTGAGAGAAACCGAGAAGAATGATAAGAAACTTTAGAATAGGCTGGGTGCAGTGGCTCACGCCTAAAATCCCAGCATTTTGGGAGGCCAAGGTGGGTTGATCACTTGAGGCTAGGAGTTCGAGACCAGCCTGAGCAAGATGGCAAAACCCTGTGTTTACAATAAATTTACAATAAATTAGCTGGGTGAGGGGGCACATGCCTATAGTCCCAGCTACAAGGGGGATCGATTGAGCCTGGGAGGTCGAGGCTGTAGTGAGCCGTGATCACATCACTGCACTCTAGCCTAGGCAACAGATTGAGACCCTGTCTCAAAAAAACAAAAAACAAAATAAAATAACCACTTCAGAATAAACAGAGGCCAAGGCATCATTTTGCCCCTGTCCTCTGTTTGAGTATTAGTTGGTGAGGGCTGCCGTAACAAAGTAGTACAAACTGGGTGGCTTATACAACAGAAATTTATTCTGTTGCTGTTCTGAAGGCCAGCAGACTTAGATCAAGGTGTTGGCAGGGTTGGTTCCCTCTGAAGCCTAGGGGAGGAATCTGTTGCATGCCTCTTGCCTCACTCCTGGTGGTTTGTTGGGAAGATCTGGTGTTCATTGGTTTGTAGACAGCTCCCTTCAGTCTCTGCCTTCCTCTTCATGTGGTGTCCTGTGTGTGTGAGTCTGTCTCCAAATTTCCCCTTTTTTTACAAGGGTATCAGTCATACTGGGTTAGAGCACCTCCTAAAACTACATGTAACTTGTCTACCACTGCAAAGACCTTGTTTCCAAATAAGGTCACATTCTGAGGCATGGGGGTTAGGATTCCAACATATGAATTTGGAAAGGGTGCACAATTCACTTAATAACATTGAGCATTGGTGATCACCAGAAGGGTGTTGATAACACAGCATCTCCCACTCCTTATGGAAAGCTGGAGGAAGGGGGCTGTAGATATTGCCTTAATGTGACCTGTAAGAGGCCCAGGTCATGTCTACATAGCACCAGATGCTTTGCGTGTTGTGTATAACATTTGAGAAATGTTTTGGGTACCCATCTACTCTGCAACAACACTGTTACTTTATTTTATTTATTTTTGAGACGGAGTATTGCTCTGTCACCCAGGCTGGAGTGCAGTGGCACGATCTTGGCTCACTGCAAGCTCTGCCTCCCGGGTTCAAGCCATTCTCCTGCCTCAGCCTCCCAAGTAGCCGGGACTACAGGCGCGCACCACCACGTCCAGCTAATTTTTGTATTTTTAGTAGAGATGGGGTTTCACCATGTTGGCCAGGGTGGTCTCAATCTCCTGACCTTGCTATCCACCCATCTTGGCCTCCTGAAGTACTGGGATTAGAGGTGTGAGCCCACTGTGCCCGACCTATTTTATTTTATTTAATTAATTAATTAATATATGTTATTTGTTTATTTTGATACAGAGTCTCACTCTTGTTGCCCATGCTGGAGTGCAGTGGCATGATCTAGGCTCACCACAACCTCCACCTCGTGGATTCAAGTGATTCTCCTGCCTTAACCTCCCGAGTAGCTGGGATTACAGGCATGCACCATCATGCCTGGCTAATTTTGAACTTTTAGTAGAGACAGAGTTTCTCCATGTTGGTCAGGCTAGTCTCGAACTCCTGACCTCAGGTGATCCACCCGCCTCGGCCTCCCAAAGTGCTGGGATTATAGGCATGAACCACCACGCCTGGCCAACACTGTTGTTTTAACAGAGTGAACACAGTAAGTTGAAAGCCTGAATAGATCAGAATTGCTGACCATCACTCGAGTAAGAGTTCTTTCTGCCCTGATGGCCTTTGGACTGGGACATCAGCTTTTTTCTTGCCTTCACACTGTAACTTGAAACATGCTCTTCCTGGGTCTTGAGCGTGCCAGCTTTGGGACTGGAATTACACTGGAGAGGACCCAGACCTCTCCTCAGTCTCTGTCTTGCTGACTCATCCTGAAGCTGTTGGGACTTGCTTGCCTCTGTATCTATGAAAGCCAATTCCATGTAATATACTATTTCCAATAAATATTTTGGAAATATTTATATGTTTTATATATATATATATATATGTGTGTGTGTGTGTGTGTGTTTGTGTATATATGTCTTGATATGTATGTATGTGTATACACACACACATATTCTATTCATTCTGTTTCTCTGGGGAAACCTGACTAATATGTGGTCTAAGCCAGGAGTTAGAAAACTATGGCCCACCAGCCAAATCCAGCCTGATGCCTGTTTTTATTTTTTATTGCCCATGAGCTAAAACTGATTTTTACCAATGAATATTTGTAACCAATTTGATGACAGGGAATACTAACTTAGAACCTCAAGCAAACAAAACATTGTGCTTCTCAAATTCCATTCTTCTCATTAGAACTGTATTACAATTATAATTATATTTATGTAGTTTGCAATTCATCAATTTAAAAATTGTGAAAATGTATTTTCTTTTTTACATCCCTATATAGCAGCTTTGATTTTGTCTCTTGGCTCATATATCCTAGGTATGGTATTTACTGTTGGGCCCTCTACAGAAAAAGTTTGCCAACCCCTTGTCCAAGAGGTGGGTTTTTTTTTTTTTTTTTTTTAATGGAGTCTTGCTGTGTCACCAGGCTGAAGTGCAGTGGTACAATCTTGGCTCACTGCAGCCTCCGTCTCCTGGGTTCGGGAGATTCTGCCTCAGCCTTCCAAGTAGCTGAGATTACAAGTGCCCACTATGATGGCTGGCTAATTTTTGAATTATTAGTAGAGATGGGGTTTCAGTGTGTCGGCCAGGCTGGTCTCAAACTCTTGACCTCAAATGATCCACCTGCCTTGGCCTCCTGAAGTGCTGGGATTACAGGTGTGAGCCACCACGCCCAGCCTATTGTGGGTGTCTTAAGAATATCAACAGCATGATGATTTTTTTTGACCTTTTAAAAAAATCTCTTAATATTTGGCTGGTATTTTTTCATGTTACAAATGAAATCAAGGAAATTTTCCCAGTGGGTGTAATTTATAACAAAGCCTGCATCTTCTCCTAGCTGCCTCATCCACGTTTCTTTGGATGACTGGCTTTGTGCATCGCCTGGCCTGGGTCTGAATGATGTCATCTGCATTGGGCTGGACTTGGCTCCAGCTCCCTTGCTCTGACTCCAGGATGCTTGAATCACTACAGTGGAGTTTCTCACTGCTTTTTCTCCTGTGCTGCCTTTCATCTGCTCTTTGTGATGCCATCTTGAATTTTTCTTGGAGCAGTCTTTGTTTATTGTCTTGAAATGACATGGACTGGGCTAGCTTCAGAATAAATTGTCGAAAGTCAGAGCTCCTGCATGATATGCCAGTTTTCCTTCCTTGCTTGCTGGGAGACACCTGGGAATCCCTTTGTCCAAGGTCACTGAGAGTTCATCCTGACAGGAGAACAAGCCAGCTTCTGTAAATGATGCCCGTGTCTGCAACATGACCCTGGTTGGTGGCTTTACATAGGTACAACCAAACAAGAAAGGCAGCTGTGCTGGGGAAAAGACAAGTTTTTAACCAGATAGTTGAGCTAAGACCATACCTACTCTGTTCCTTGGATAGTTAAGACTCCGGGTCCCAGGGTCAGAAATTGGACTCTTGATCTGCAAAGGGTGGCTTGTCAGGCAGTCTGCCCCTGAAGAACGTTCTTTCCCCAAGGCTCCACATTTGTTGCTTTAGTCAGCCTGGAATATTCTTCCCCAGACTCAGTGCGATGATTTCTCCAACTTTTGGTCTAAGCTTAAATATTCAGAGAGTTCTCAGATAACCCATATTAAAGTACCTGCCTTGGTTCCTCCCGATTACTTGTTCATCTTTTTAACATATTTTACAAAGTGCCTATTATGTCTAGGAACTGTTCTAAAGACTGACAGGAGGTTCAGTGATGGGGAGGAGGACCAGTCGAAACCCCTGCTTAGTTTGAGTATTTCTCAAGCTGTAGTCTGTATCCATTTGCGTCATCTGGAGGCTTGGGAAAACAGATTGCTAGTCTCCCTCCCCTGAGGGTCTGAATCAGCAGGTCTGGGGCAGGACCTGACGGTTTGCCTTCCCAACAATATCCCAGGTTATGCTGGTGCTCGGGCCCAGGAACCCAGCTTTGAAAACAGTTGGTCTCATGGGTCATGCTCCTCTTGGTCCTATGCTTGTTCCTTCTCATGGTTTGCAATTTTGTCTTTTCTTTGTTTCCTTGTGTTGCTTTTTTTGCCTCCCTCACCAGAAGAGGCAGTCTCTGAAGGGGAGACCGTTTCTGCCTTGTTCTCATTGCATCCGGGTGCCCAGCACACAGTAGGTGCTTTATAAATACTTGAAGGGGTGAAGGTGGAAAGGCTGGCAGCAAACGAAACTTCTTCTCCCTGTCTCTCCTTATGTGCCTTTCTTCACTCAGCTGCTTCCATTTCCCATGGGAAATCCTGGCAGTAAGAACAGGTAGGACTTAGGGTTAGCTTCTCATGCCCCCCTCAAAATCTTGTGAGTTCTGTTACTGCAGAGCAATCAACGCTTAATGCTACAAGGGGTAAGGTGATGGAGCAGATGAGTAAGTAAATGAGAGTGAGAGCGAAGGATTCTAATAGTGGATGTCCACAGCTATGGAATCAGTAGTGGGAGGGAAGGTTTTGCAGCCAGAGACCCTGTGGCATTTAAACATCCAGGCAATTTTTAAGAGTCCCAGAATTTGGGCAGTAAAATGACTTTTGTTGAGATCACCCTTCACGCCTTGTTTTTTTAAGGCTAGAATTAACCCAGAGAACTCTGTGCCATGAAATCTCCCTATGAGGGCAACAAGAGGCAAGTCAATCAGCTGTACTTCCTTTCTCGAGACAGACCCCTGTCCCTACCAGGTATACCACAGCACAAAGTGTCTTTGGAACTCACATCTGGGCATCTGAAGGAATTTTCTTAAAAAAAATTCTTTTTGTATCATTTGGCACCATTTATAATTGATAGTTCCTCAAAGAAGAGGTCTCAAAGAAGCCTTAACCCATGCCCTGAACAGTCTTCAGACCTAGGAGACATGGGCATAATTCATTTCCTGGGCACCAAAGTTAATAAAAGCACTCTCAATGCAGACCAAGGGACACCAGACTCATTTTGCCTCGGATCCATTCTACCTCAGATCAGAGCAACCTGGCATCTAGGAGGGCGTTTATAAAAGCTATGAACCCCCTCGGGTTGCAAATAAAATGTGGCATATATGTTCATTTCTTGGGTGACTGTCCATAACTTTCAACAGTGCTTGAGGCAATCTATGCTCCCCTAAACCAAAGGGAATTTGGTTTGAGTTAGAAGGCGTGATTTTTAAAAACTATTGTAATTAGGTACATATACATAAAATAAAATTTTATTTATATATAAAATATCATTAACCACTTAAACCATTCTTTAAGTGCACAATTCGGTGGCATTGATTACATTTACAATATTGTGCAACTTTCACCACTATCTACTCCCAAAATGTTTCATTTTTGCAAACAGAAACAGAGGATGCAGTTATTAATAATGAGAGCAATACAAGAGAGGCAAGTCAGTCAACCATTATTAAACAATAACTGCATTCTCTCCCACGGTCCCTGGTAACATTTAAACTTCCTGTCTCTATGATATTTCATATAACTGGAATCATATAATATTCGTCCTTTTATGTCTGGGTTATTTCACTTAGTGTAATATTTTAAGGTTCATTCCTTTTTTAAGGCTGAGTAATATTTCATTGTATGTATATACCATTTTGTTTATCCATTTAACTTCTGATTGACATGGGTTGTTTCCACCTTTTCTGGCTATTGTGAATAATGTTGCAAGAAACATTGGTGTACAAATATCTGTTTGAGTCCCTATTTTCAATTCTTTTTGGTATACACCTAGGAGTGGAATTGCTCGATCGTAAGGTAATTCTATGTGTAGCCTGTTTAGGAACTTCCAAACTGTAATGTACAAGGGTTCTAATTTTTCCATATCATTGCTTACACTTATTATTTTCTGTTTTTTTTTTTTTTTTTTTTTTTTTTTTTTTTTTTTTTTTTTTTTTTTGTTTTTTTTTTTTTTTTTTTTTTTTTTTTTTTTTTTTTTTTTTTTTTTTATAGTAGACATCCTGGTGGGTGTGAGGTGGTATCTCAGTGTAATTTTGTATTTCCCTAATGATTAGTGATGTTGAACATCTTTTCATGTGCTTATTGGCCATCTGTATATTGTCTTTGGAGAAATGTCTACTGAAGTTGTTTACCCATTTTTTAGTTGGGTTATTGTTTTGTTGAGATGGTCTCCTAATGTAAAATGACTGGAGTTCTGTATGCATTCTGGATACTAGACCCTTATCAGATATCTGATTTTCACATATTGGCCCTTCTGTAGGTTGTGTTTTCATTTTCCTAATAGAGTCCTTTGGGGCATTAAAGTTTTTAATTTTGATAAAGTCTAATTTATCCATTTTTTTCTTTCATTGCTTATGCTTTTGGTGTCTTATCTAAGAATCCATTGCAAAATCTAAGGCTGTGAAGATGAATGATGCCTTTTGGGATAGGAGATCAAGTCAACATTTATCATGTCTTTGCTTAAGACGGCACATTGGTTCTATAAATCCCTCCCAAGTATATGAAAAATTGTGTGCATTCTTTGTAGCTTTCTCTGGAGTTTTAAAAGAGTCCCTGTGTCAAAAATAAATAACAAGGAAGCGTTTTGGTATACTATGAATTAGTGGTTGATTGCTTTGGGGCTCTGACTACTGACATTTCCCAAAGCATGAGTTGAAATGCATGCTCACTGTATGGTAAGACTGTGAATATGCTGATTGGGTTTGGTGGCGGATCCATCATACTTGCAGGACTTTTCATGTAGACTGAGGTATCACTGAGCTCTTGTGTGTTTTTAAAAACTCCATTAGGCCAGGCGCGGTGGCTTGCGCCTGTAATCCTAGCACTTTGGGAGGCCGAGGTGGGTGGATCAGGAGGTCAGGAGATCGAGACCATCCTGGCTAACACAGTGAAACCCCCGTCTCCACTAAAAACTACAAAAAAATTAGCGGGGCGTGGTGGCGGGCGCCTGTAGTCCCAGCTACTCGGGAGGCTGAGGCAGGAGAATGGCGTGAATCCGGGAGGCAGAGCTTGCAGTGAGCCGAGATTGTGTCACTGCACTCCAGCCTGGGCCACGGCGCAAGACTCCATCTCAAAAAAAAAAAAAAAAAAAAAAAAAAAAAA
>NC_045435.1:62890275-62977873 GCF_002776525.5 Piliocolobus tephrosceles | reverse complement strand
TTTTTTTTTTTTTTTGAAATGACGTTTCCCTCTTGTTGCCCAGGCTGAAGCGCAATGGCGCGATCTCGGCTCACTGCAGCCTCCGCCTCCCGGGTTCAAACAATTCTCCTGCCTCAGCCTCCTGAGTAGCTAGGATTACAGGAGCCTGCCACCATGCCCGGCTAATTTTTGTATTTTTAGTAGAGATGAGGTTTCACCATGTTGGTCAGGCTGCTCTTGAACTTCTGACCTCAGGTGATCCACCTGCCTCGGCCTCCCAAAGTTCTGGGATTACAAGTGTGAGCCACCACGCCTGGCCCCAGTGTACATACTTCTTTTGGAATTATGCTTGTTGCTGAATGAGGGAATACGCTCTAAGCCTGTTTTATAGATTGTACCTGTTGTTCATAAGGGAAACGTCATGATATCTTAGTATTACAGAAGTGTCCCTGGTCAGGAGGAGGAAAAAGGAGAGTTGATGGACTAGAAGTAGAAATATGTCTCATTCCTGTAAAGACTGGCTCAAAAAGAGCCAGAAGTTTAGCAGCCAGTTTAAAAAATTGGTATATATTGGTATTTTATATATATATAGGCATATATATTGGTTTATATTTGATAAGCCTTCCCAAAAAAGTGCCACTTGAAACATTGGTGACTGGGAATCCAGAATGTGTGTGCCCAAGTTCTTAAGGTAACAAAGTCCATAGATACTTGTGACAAGGCCCAGTTTAAACCGGCAACTTCCAAAGACACAGGTCATACTGAAAGTGGTACTTAGATTCTCATTTTTCGGTCAAAACTCAATCCCCTTTGTCCATAAGACTCTCCTCTGAAACCCAACGGGCCGATTTTGTTTGTTCTGGTAACTGTTAAGCATTTATAAAACCCACATTCTATGTCTTAAGCCCCCTGCTTCTCAGAAAATGGCAAAGTTTAAATTATAATTAGGAATTCTTTTAACCCCTGTGTGTTATCTGTGCCTCCAGTTCATGGGCACTGGGAAACTTCTTTGTAAAGGTGGCTGTTTAGTGCCTGTGAAACCTTGTGGCTCTGCTTACAATGCTTTGGCGATCATTTGTGGAAGGAAGATCTGATTGGGTGGCAGCAGGGGTTGCAGAATCTTGCTCTTCAATGTGGAATCACCCACATTAATTTACACAGCAACGTACAATTCAGGACAGGTGTTTCGGGGGGAGGGTAATCAGAGAAGCTGTGGTCCTCAAACCACTTAAATTGCCTTCTTCATTATGCATTCAGTGGGACCATCTCATCAGATCAGGTACTTCTCCGGGGTGGTGGTGAGAACTGGTGGTAAAGACTGTAGCTGGTAAGCCAGGGAAAGGAAGCTCTCTTCCTAAGCTCCTGTGTGTTTCCTGGTGGATGATGGAAAATGGAGCCCTGGATTGGGAAATATGTTCTATCTAGTGGTCAAGGTGGTTGACTTTGCAGAAGTGGATTGACAAAGCTTGTTAAGTTTTTGTCTGCTGTGGCATAAAAATGGGAAGTAACAGGGTTATAAACAGATTAGTCCTGAGCAGAAAAAGGCGGGGCACAAAATAGTCACCAAAGGTCTTCAGATACTAGGTATCTGCTGAAATATATGAGCCTTTTCCCTAGTGCCTGTCACGGAGTTGCTACTTCCAGCCCAGTGATTCACTGGGGTCAGAGAGAGATGGCTTCACTTTTCCCCTCAACCATGCCCCAGCTGGTTGCTTTTCTAAGCCTCCTTTATTTCCTTATTCACAAAATAAGAAAGGTGCCACCCATCAGGTAGGCTACTTATGGTTCAGGGGGTTAGCACACATAAAAGACTTAGCAGTTTCCGGCACATATTAGGTGCTCAATAAAGGTTGGCCATAATGAATAGGTATTTATGGTCAAGTAGACAGTGTCGTTCCTTCCTAACTGCCTCTTTACACACTCAGTTCTCTCTATTCTTTTTCCATTGTTTTTGAGCTCAAGTCATACCTGCCTTTTTTTGTTTGTTTCAAATAGGCCAAATCTCTCTCACTTCAGGACCTTTGTACATGCTATTTTCTGTATTTAACTACCTTTCTAGTTAACTCACATTCATCTATTGACTCTCAGATCAACCATAACTTTTTAAGGGAGAGCCTCTCTGAAATCTGTGGCACTGGCTCTCCTATCTGACCCTTACTCTAATCTTGTTGAGTGCGTATTTGTGTGATGGCTGGATTACTGTTTTCTTTCTCACTGGACCATGAGCTCCAGAGACCTCCCCATGGCCCTAGATTGAGTATGCACATAGTAACTAGTGGATGAAGGAATCCGTGCTGGTTTCTGACATGGCTCCTGGATGCATAAGGTTGTCATAATTCTACAGAGCTGAAACTGCTAGGTCAAACCCACAATGTCTGGGAGACGTGTAGTTCTCCAAAGAGAACTAAAAACACAATTTAATTACTTTCTAGTATATTTTTGAGAGACTCTGATGAGGTTTAGGGAGTTTCCTTTGGCTTTTGAGGATTTTAGCGAGACTTACTAATTGGTGAGCAAGTTTAAATTTGCAATAGCCCCAGTGAAGGAGGGATCATTAGTTCCCTGTTTTTCATTTTAAAAAGATGCTGAGTGCACGGAGGTCAGCATTCTGCCATTGAAAGGCAAAACCACATTATAGGCAAACCACATGTCCCTGTGGACTGTGCCCTTTCAGGATTAGTTGCAACTGGAAGCTAAAGAAAATGAACCATTTAAGCAGAAAAACCCCATTTGAATGAAACTCAGAGAACTACACTTTGTTTTATAACTGCTTTAGGGAATTCACATTTAATCAAAATTGAAGACTACAGCATTTGCCAGGAGAATTCTTATATCTTATCTCAGTTTTAGTGATTTTCTTTTTAATTACTTGATGCTCCACAGAAATCCTAAAATACTTAAAACCGAGAAACAGAAATAAAAGCGGGAGTCTCAATTGCTTGTGGCAGAATTGTTTGCTTCCTTGGTTTTGGGCAATGTTCCTAACAAGTAACCTGTAACCTACCTCTGAAGGCTACAAGTAGATAATTACTTGGTTAATTTTCATATTTCAGTTTATAGTCTTAATTAGTTCTCCAACTAGTATTCCTTAGGCGATATATAATCCCACCTCATCATATTTATGATTTTTGCTATTTGGGATCTCCTGTTTCCATTTAAAAGATGAAAAACTTAGCTTGTGCCCCCACATTCCTAGATATTTATTCATTGTCATGTGTTCTTGCCGAGAGAGTTAGAATATTCTGCAATTTAGAACTCAAAGGGAACTGAGTGAAATGCTTGCTACTCTGAAGTAATTTCTTTGTGATTATGAATGTGTTACAAATATTAACCTAAACTGAACATACTTTGAATTGCTTCTTAGGAGGAGATGGATGCACAGGTAAAGGGCTTGGTATTAGGTAGATGCCAATTCAAATCACATCTTTACACTTGTCTGGGCAAAGTTTTTAATCTGAGTCTTAACTATTGATGAAGCATCTGCTTCATGGAACTGCCCCAAGGATTTAGTGAGATGATGAAGGCAAGGGTTTAGCATGTACTTGCCGATATTTTCTGTATCTGTGCTGCCCAATAGAAGTATAACGCAAGCCACATATGTAATTAAAAATCTTCTAGCATTTACATTAAACAGTTAAAACAGGTTAAATTAGTGATAACTATGCATTTTATTCAATCCAACATATGCAACATATGATTTCTACATAAAAATTATCCAAATATTTTTCATTTTTAAATACAAAGTCATTGAAATCCATTTTCTCAGAACATTTCAGTTTGGACTAACCACATTTTAACTGCTTAATGGCCAGATGTGGCTAGCGGCTACGGGTATTAGGCAGTGCAGCTCAGATGGTCAATACATTCTCATTTCCTTCCCTTTGTATTTTAGAATTAGTTTAAACCTGAGTCATCCAACCAGTGGGGTGGCTGCTATGGAGAATCATAAATCTGTATTCATCGTTCCTCAATTTATGTAGGTGTCAGAAAAACTGCACTATGACTGGAAGAGTATAGGTACTAGTTATAGGTACTAGTGATTTGCTACATTTTAATTGTGTTAAACAGTATAGTTCTAATAGGAAGAAAAGTAGTCCTTGATATGAGAAGTAGGAATTCAAATCAAATAGTGTGCATAAGATGCAGCTGAAATAAAAGTCTGAGAAATAAAAAACCTATAAAGCTATCAAATTCAGTTATTCTAAACTTGGGGTTCTTGCATGCTTAGAGGGGATCTGTGAATGGACTTTGGGGGTATGTGAAGTCTTCAATTATATGTACTTTTTAATTTTCTGCAAATAGAATCTATAGCTTCCATCAGATCCTTCAATGAGCCCAAGAAGTAAAGTACATGCAGCCAGGGTGGTAGAAAGGCCTGTTAGTTATAGTGGATGTTCTGTTTACACAGAAGCTGGGGCTTTACATCAGTGAGAACGAAAGCTAGAAATTGTCTCATCACTATTAGCCAGGAACATTTTCATCCCGACCGCCAGCTAAGAAATGCACTGTGAGGCACTTGGAGCTCATACTTGTTGAAGAAATGGCAGATTCATGATTCCTCTTATGTTCACTCTGGGGCATCCACTGGTGAAATGCATTTGTTTTTTGGTCGAGGGCACAGGATTTAATGCATCTAAGTTAACCGTGCACATGAGGGTGATTCTCCAGAGTATGGGGTGCTAAGAATTGTGGAACCAGGTGTTGGGTTTTGAGTTCAAATCCCAGTTTGGTTATGAATGAGCTGCACTGCATTTCTTTGCCTCCCTGAGTGCCCTGTTCATTGATAAAGTGATGATTTCTAAGATCTCTTCCAATTTCTTTTAGAAGTTAATTGGTTAAATTAGATTTGGGAAGCCTCATATTACACAGAATGTTATGACTAAGTATATCTAGATGATAAAGTGATTTAAAAATAAGTTGAAATCAAAGGATTTAGATTTGGATTTGAATGCATCCTATTATTTCCCTCTACTTCTTCGTAAGTGCAGGAGCTGAGCCCCAAATCCAGACACATGGGGAGCCCTGGTTAGAAACTCCTGTGCTTGGCCAGGCATGGTGGCTCACGCCTGTAATCCCAGCACTTTGGGAGGCCGAGATGGGCGGATCACAAGGTCAGGAGATCGAGCCCATCCTGGCTAACATGGTGAAACCCGTCTCTACTAACAATACAAAAAATTAGCCCGGCGTGGTGGTGGGCACCTGTAGTCCCAGCTACTCAGGAGGCTGAGGCAGGAGAATGGCGTGAACCCGGGAGGTGGAGCTTGCAGTGAGCCTAGATCGTGCCACTGCACTCCAGCCTGGGTGATGAGCGAGACTTGGTCTCAAAACAAAAACAAAAACAAAAACAAAAACAAAAACAAAAAAAACCAAACTGTGTTTGACTGTTTAGGCTAAAGCTGTTCCTGTGGCCATGTAGCCCCCTCTGGCCTTCAATGAGAACACACAAGGAGAGGAAAGGTATTTCCCCATGTAAACTCATATGCTGATATATGCTTTGCAGTAATTTATAATTCATCTGACTGATGATTGTTCGCTGTGAAACATTAACTAGGAAGACAGGGTATGAGGTGACAGGACTGGGAAAGGGGAGCTTCTCCTGGGAGGAGGTAAGGATCAGATTTTGTGGAAAGTTAAAACAGAGAATATCGGGAAACTGAGGCCCTAATAGTACACTTTTTGCAAAAATTTCACCTTGGAGGGCTGATTAATGTAGCAGATGTAATTATCATAACAATGCCTGGTTCTGGAAGAGGTAATGATCAGACATCTTAATAATGAGGAATAAGTATTTCAGTGTTTTATTTGCATTAAGTTGTTTTATTACAAGAGTGACTACTAATTAGTCTAAAGATTCTGGTCCCAAAGGAGGGACTGTGGTTGGAGCAGGGTCTGTGAGAGGAATGTATGTCTGAAATGCCTAAAACACCTGGTCGTTTCAATCCAAATTCCATTTGGATCCGACAGTAAACCAGATGTATGGCATCATGGCAAATAAAAATGACACCATCCTAATCCTATCTTTATCTTACTTATTTTTCAGTAAGTATTACAGCTGAAATTGGTGTAAACATTACAATCAATCAGGAAACAATTTGTAGCAAATTCATTATTTAGGATCCTGGTGGTTGCAGTAGTCAGAAAGATACCAGATTTGAAGCCCACCCAGTTTGGTGACCCCTGTTTTTCTATGAAAATATTGCCTGTTGTGCAGATGCATCTTACAAATGGAAAGCTAGACCTAGCCACCCGGAGTTGTTAGTTATTACTGACAGGCAGTAATGGTTGCAGTAAACGAAAGAGATTTCACTGTAAACATGGCCCTGATTGATAAACTTGCTCATAGCTATTCTTGTTTATAGGATATTGGGCCAGGCCGAAACTTTCTGTGAGACAGGCAGTCAGAATGCAGGGGTTGTATGGTAAATTTGACCCTGTGTTCTTCACTGCTAGACCTTGGCTTTATATCCATGAGGCTGAATGCGAAGGCATCAGATGGTCTAAAATACTTAAATCCTTCCAAAGTAGCAGGTAATACAACCAAGGGAAAAAAAGCAAACACTGCAAAAGGCTTTTATTTTATAGGCACCACTGCAAAATGAGGAATCACATCAAAACATATCAAATAGAAAATAATAATTTATTTTAACTTCATTTTACTTAATGTTTGTAACTAATAATGACTTTGTGAACTTGCTTGTATAAGTCTGTACCTTCAAATCTACAAAGCAAAAGTTTACTACAATGAGCACTTAAAATTCCACAAACCATCTCCATCCACAACTTTCCTGTACATGCAAATTCTTTCAATGGGCTGCAATATTTGCAAACATGCTTTAAACTTCCATAAAGCTGCATGATATTTTGCTTTCTGCTAAAACCTTTACACTCTCTTGGGAACCTTAACCAGGAAAATGTTTAAATGTATATCCCAACTCTAAATGCTGCCGGTTTGGTTACGTGTATTACATCGTTAACCACCAGGTTGGGTGGTTTTGAGTTGAAACCTTCACCTAAACAATATCTTAACGGTCACGCATATGAAACACATTCAGTAACGTAACATTATAAAATAGGGTTCCATTAAAAATACATACTGGCAGTTGTATTTGTGTTTTTAGGCAGGAAAAAAAGCGTGTTTAAGTTTTTAATATGAATATAGTTTAAACAAATTATTCTGTGAAAGTATGCTTAATAAAAGATCTTTCTGAAATTTAAACACTTTATGTAAAAGGGTACAGGTAGAAAAGTACAATTGCTATTTGAAAAAAGCTCTGTTTGTTAATATTGCCTTCCAAGATAGTAAGGGTGTTTTTCTCTCTCTCCCCTTAAAATAGACCTATGACACCCAGAGTTGTAGGGTCTGCAAATTTGGACTATAAACATGAAGACCGTATTTATCTTATATACAAAAACTTGCCGCATTGAACGAGGCAGGAATTTCTACCCTAGTGGTAGTGGTCTCTTTTATGTACATAATGCAGAAGTGAAAATTATACAGTAGTCACCGATAGGAAGGAATTGTATACTCTAGTGCCGTCCGGGGATTTTGTGCCGTGGGTTAAGAGTTCCTGGATCGTCATCCAGTTATCGAAGATTTTTTTATTCCTCTTCTTCATCATCTTTTTGTGGCTTAGTTCGAGGATGTTCATCTCCTTCCTGTCGTCGGCTGCTTGCTGCTCCTTGAGACAATCCAACCTGCTCTGCATCATGAACTCGCGCCGCCGCCGCTGCTCCTTGGCCTTCACCAAGTGCTGCTTCCTCTCCTCCTTGCTCCAGTAGCGCCCCATCTTCATCTCACTCACCGCGTCGTCGTCGGTGGTCATGCCGCTGCGCTCTTCCCGGATCTTCAGGGCGCGCTCCCGCAGCAGGCGGTCCCGCACGGGCCTCTTGGTGATGTAGCGCGTCCCGTCGCTGCGAATCTTCACCTTCCACTCCATGCGCGGCTCCGACGGGGAGGGGGAGCTCAGGTCCTTGCACATACTCACCAGGCTCATCTGGCTCTGCGCGTACTCCACGGCCGACTTCTGCTGGATCAGCTGCATGTAGCTCTGGTAGTGCTGGGCGTGCGCCGGGATGTGCGCGTGCTTGTATGGGGAGTGGTGGTAGGAGGGCAGGTAGGCGCTGCCCAGCTTCTGGCTGGGCGTGGGGCTCCGGCTCCCGTCGCTGGCTCTCAGCTCTTTGCTTTCCAGGGGCTGGCTGGGGTCCAGCTCTTTCAGGGACGGGCTATAGGTAGGGGTGCCCACTTCGGGATCTTCCGTGATGGACAGCAGATTCTTTGGGGCTGGCCCATAGGCTTCTGTGGTCGCCACAGCCCCTTCGCTGCTCGGGCAGCTGATGCCCTCCGCTGCTCTCCTCAAGGAGTTGTCGGGGGAGATCTCCAGGGTGAGCGGGGTACTGCGGCAGCTCTCGCCCGTGTTGTAGGCGCTCGAGCTGTCCTTGTCGGATTTCTCCGGGAGCTCGGTGATGTCCGAGAGCTCGTGCCTGCGCACGTCAATGCTGGTGTTGTAGTTGCGGAAGCCGCTGTTATGTAGCATCCAAGACTCGCGGTACTGCTCCTTGAGCTGCTGCATCTTGTGGGCGCGCACGATGCTGAGGCACTCCAGCTCGATGCTGCGCAGCTCCTCGTTCAGCAGCTCCAACTCCTTGTCCACGCTCTCGGGGTCGCTCTTGCCGGCGTCCAGGGGGCCGCTAGGGTAGTACAAGCCATAAGGAGTGGCGCTCTTCACCTGGCACTTGAGCTCCAGGAGCTCGCGGAAGCGCTCGCACTCGTCCACCGGGATCCCCAGGTAGTCGGCGTCCGTGCAGTCGGCCGAGATGAAGGACTCGTTGCTGAAGGGTAGGTCGCCGCTGCCCAAGGTGTCCTGGCTGCAGGTGAGCTTCCTCTGCCCCGCCAGCGGGTTGGAGGATGCGGTGGCATCGTCGCCGTTGTTCTCTTGCTCCGAGCTCTCGTCATTGCGGGTGCTCTCGTCGGTCCGCCCCACACCGCTGTCCTTCTCGTGCTGGTTGGACAAGATGGTGGCTGTATCTGTGGTCCCACCGTCTTCCTCGTGCTTCTTCTGCATAAAAACAAGAACAAAGGGTCACAGTGAGGGAGGCCTACGCAGCAGGTACTCAGGTTTGACCTTTCCTTGCAGTGTTTCTGGATAGGGCAGGCTGTACATTTCTAAGGCCGAGGGGCAGCATCTGACAGTAGGACCAGGTCAAGAGCGCGGGCCTTAGCCACACTTACCCATGTCTACCTGGGCAAGTCACTTATTCTTGTTCTTGTCCTCAGTTTTGTAAAATGAGGATAATAATAGTCACTTTATCTCAATGAATGATTCTGTTAAATCAATCAGTACACATGTAGGATGTATAAAGGTCCTTGTTTAGCTCATACAGGACTCAGTAAGTGGCTCATTAAGACTCTGACAATGGTAGTAGCATAGTAGGGAGCTGGAGAGCTCCAAGTAGCTCAGGTTAAACAGAGGGGATTGCTTTACTTTGGAAAACACGGCTTTTTCCCATCTATGGTAATGCCGACGCATATGTTTTCCAAACAAATTATCATAAGGTCAGCTTTGCTTTGGCAATGGTGCTTAGATTTAAAAGCTTAGCTAGGGACAGTACCAGCTTGCATTTCACTGGTCTGGTGCTCAAATAGAAAAGTACTTGAGGCTGTTTTCTTGCTGTCTTCCAGGTGGATAAGCTTCTGATGGTCTTTAGTGCCATAAAGGGGGATGGAGGAAGCAGACTTTCCTACAGCTCAGCAGGGCAGAGTGTCAGGGACTGGTGCATGGGCGTTACCTGCTGAAGCACACTAGCTGTGAATTGCATGGCCTGGTGGTGCTGCTCCTCCAGCATGTCCATGTGCAGGTCATCCAGAAAGTCGTTCCTGTCATCGTCCATCCAGCCCTCATCCAGCTGCAGGCAAGAGCAGCCAACACATGCCTTAGAAGTTTCCTTTCATGTTCATTTATGTTTTTTAAAAAATGACATTACCTTGGGGAAAAATATTTCCAGGGCTTCCTCCAAGAGTCATCAAAATGCAGTCTGCCCAACGATTTGCCGTTAAGTCAGGAAACTATCCCACCCTCACATTAAAGAGACCTCCAACCCTACACTACAAACTGGGGAAGTCTTTAATATCCATGATTTTTCTTTTTTCAGGGTGAAACTCTTTCATCCATCTCAGCTACTTTCAGTGCAGTAAGACAACTGTGTAGGAGGGTCAGATTTAGCTGTTCCCCCTGCTTGCTGGACCAGACACAAGTTTAACAGGTCCCATAGAAAAATGATTTTTAGTGTGAAAAGAGTTCCTTCTGATACAGCAACTAGCTGTTTGGCTTGGGCAAGGATATCAGGTTTTTTGTTTTTTCTTTTTTTTGAGACAGAATCTCGCTCTGTCTCCCAGGCTAGAGTGTAGTGGCATGATCTTGGCTCACTGCACCCTCTGCCTCCCGAGTAGCTGGGATTTGGGATTACAGGCATGCACCACTACGCCCAGCTAATTTTGATATTTTTAGTAGAGATGGGGTTTTACCATGTTGGCCAGGTGGGCCTCATCCTGACCTCAAGTGATCCTCCTGCCTCGGCCTCCCAAAGTGCTGGGATTACAGGCATGAGCCACTGAGCCTGACTGGATATCACTTTTAAAAGGCCTTTATCTGCCTTGCCCTAAAAAGAGTGAACTATTCAGAAGTTGGCACTCTATAGCTCATGGGCTGAATCCAGCCTGCTATTTTTGTAAATAAAAAAAAAAAAAACTTAATGAGAACACAACTATGCCCATTCGCTGACATAAATGTCTATGTCTGCTTTTGCATTAGAGTGACAGAGTCTAGCAGAGATGGTATGGCCACCTGAGTCAAACATTTACGATCTGGACCTTTAAGAAAAAGTTTGTGACTGTGGGTGAGATGACAGCTGAAGTTCCCTTTGAGCTCATGAGGCTTCCATCTGTGGAGAATCAGATGCCCTGTATGCCGCTGTCTCTAGGCTACTTTTTCAACTGGGTTTCATACTGATATGGTTTGGCTGTCCCCACCCAAATCTCACCTTGAATTGTAACTCCCATAATTCCCACATGTTGTGTGAGGGACCTCATGGGAGATAATTGAATCATGGGTGCAGTTTTCCTCATCCTGTTCTCATGGTAGTGAGTAAGTCTCATGAAATCTAATAGTTTTATAAGGGGAAACCCCGTTTGCTTGGTTCTCATCTCTCTTCCCTGCTGCCATGTAAGACGTGCCTTTTGACTTCCACCATGATTGTGAGGCCTCCCCAACCATGTGGAACTGTGAGTCCATGAAACCTCTTTTTCTTTATAAATTACCCAGTCTTGAGTATGTCTTTATCAGCAGCATGAAAACGGAGTAATACACATACCTAAAGAGATCTACTACTGGACTGCCCTAGATGTGTTGCTGGAGCCATTCTAAGTGGATCAAGAGTGCCACCTGGGAGAGTTCATGATTCCTTCTGTGGAAGGAGTTATTATAACACAGTGGTTTCTGAATCAGATTACTTGGGCCTGAACCCCTCCCTGCTTTATCACCCTCCTTCTGGGGCTTTTCTGGGTAACTTTTGAACCTCTGGAAACTTGAATCTCTTGGGAGGGCTCTCCTGTGTGTAAAGTGATCCACGGAGAGTCTAGCCCTTATTTGGTGGTCATATCAGTTTTAATTATTATTTATCATTCAATATTTCTTTTATTTTGAAAGAGCAATGTTTAATTTCCCATACTCTGCTACTGTAAATGGAACCTGCACAGATCAAGGCTGGAACACGTGTTAGGCCTTGGGAAGTCAAACGTCTTGATGGTCATGACTCCAGTGGTCATGACTCCAGTTGTGTTTTCCATTCCATTCTGTTTCCTTTTCCTTCCCTATGATCCCTGCATTAACCAACCTGATGGGCCTGCAGTATAGATGTCAGGGTGGGTATCTAACCAACCTTACATGGCTAAATCATAAAGTGGATTCTAAGTCACAGCAAGTTTGATTACATTTCTAGGGTACAAAGCACTTTCAAGTTCACAGCCAATACGCAGGTGCTCTTTTCCAAGCCTGGGGACCTGAGCTTTTGATTTTAGAAATACCCAGTTTCATCTGTAGGAAGCCGATTTACCTGGAGTTCAGGCCTTGCAATCAGCAATGAAAAATTTTTATTTTCTTCACTGGTTAGAAGAGCCACAGCCTCCTCTCGGTTCTGCACCTCTATCCCATTGATCTTTAAAAAAAAAAAAAAAAAGGGTGGTGGGGAGTGGGGAGACAAATAGTATGATTAGATGGTGCAAAATCATTCTCTTTTATTTCAGACCTGCATTTGTCACCCACTCACAGCTGGAACATAAAACTTCCCTGTAGCTGGAAAAGAATACTGATTTTAGGAAGGAAAAGTCTTGCTCAGAACAATGCAGTTTCTCTGGTCTACAAAGGAGCCTCCATGAGTGTAGTTCAGGAGGTGACTGTGATGTGTGGAGTGTGACCAGAAGGGGCTGGACCTCTAGAAGACAGCACTGAGAAAAATCATAATGCTGTGCGGAGGGAATATGTAAGTAATTAGACATAATATTCAGGCAGGAGTATATATGTAGACATTATTGGATAATATAGAAGAAAAAGCAGCAGTGGGTCTGATGTGAACATTATGGAAACTGAGGTTAAGAAAAGGGAATAGAATTATACATGGTGTTTTGTGTCCCCAGTTTGACACTTAAACTTCTTTAGGCCAGGCAGAGGGTCAAATGGGCATGACACTCTCACTATCACACTTGATTAACCCTCTTGCAGGATTTTTGGTTGCATGTCCTGGTGACTTTGACCCCTGTTGGTCTGGAGGTCTTAATCCTGGTGGAACGCCACCTCCAGGGAACACAGCACTGGTTCCACTGAATTGGAAGTGGAGCCCTCCACATGCCCCCTTACACCAGTGAGCCAACAGGCAGCAAAAGGGGTGACTCTATTGGTTGGAGTGATTGCCTTCAATTACCAAGGGAAAATGGGCTTGCTGTGATGCAGTGGAGGTGGGGAGGACTGTGTCTGGAACCCAGGGGATTCCTTGGAGTACCTCTGAGTGCTTCCATTCTTAGTAAAGGTTAATGGAAAACTCCAGCAACCAAAAAAAAAAAAAAAAAAAAAAAAAGGCAGTATGCTGAGGACCCTGACCCTTCAGGTGTGAAGGTTTGGGTCACTTCCCTGTCACTTCCCTAGGGCAAGCGATCCTGAGCAGCACAGGTTCTGGCTGAAGGCTAGAGAAACCCAGAGTAGGCACTGGGAGAAGAAAATCAAAATGACTTGTGGTGAGGTATGCAATGAGAAAAACACAGTGGATTAGGAATGAGAGGATATGAATGAGAAGAGAGAAAGCTAAGCCTTGTGGACACAATGAAGCCAAGAATCTCAATTCTGTGAGATTAAAGAAGGTCGTAGCCAAAAGAGACATGAATGGTCTCATTTGGACTAGAAGGAGCAACAGGGCTCGAGGTCAAGTAATGACCCTCAGAAGCGATTCTAGGATGGTTAGATGTTGAGTCAGAAAATTTATAAGACTTTTCCATCGATTCTGCTAAATTTGCCAAAAATGTTCCCATTTTATGGACGAGACTCTGAAATGCTTGGTCCAAAGTTAATCTTTCAGAGAAATCTAAAACGAGAATTATGTTAGTTCACAAGTTGTAAACTGTTGGCCTGACTTTGGCTCACTGATGTTTGTTTTGATCCAAATAGAATGAAAGAAAATGAGGAGAACTGGCTCAAGTTTTTTGCAAGGCCCTCTTTGGACAGAACATGCCCCATCTAGTTTGTCTCAGTCCTCACCACTCCCTGTTGCATCTTATGACTCAGAGTTAGCCTCACAATTAGTTTAACTTGTCTGGCCGCACTACACATCTGTGTTTGTGATCCCTGTTCTTTAACCTCTTCTGCAATTTCAACCCTAGACCTATCATTAGAACCAGTTTGCTCTTTAGTCATAGGCCCCTTATGAGGCCATTGTTTGGAAGTGGACTTACCTGGATAATGCGGTCTCCTTCTCGGATGCGCCCATCCTTGGCTGCAATGCTGTTAGGGTCAATCTGAAACACACATGGACCATCTCAGCACAAACGCAGATATGCATGAAAATAAAAGCAGCACTTTCAAAGCCATCTCTAACACACAGTCATGCTCATCCCTGTGTTTCTGTTTTGCACAGAAATAAACAAGACTTAGTGTCGTGCAAGGAGAGGCAAACATGAGCTGATCTGCTTCTAAGCCCTTTCTAGGGCCGGTTCTTGGATCCCTGCATAGCAACTCTATTACACAGCAGTGTGTGCAGGCTCTGCTGATCTGAGGAGGCACAGCTGACTTTTATTGCATGCATGGTAATTAAAATAAAATCAATGCTGTAGAACAGGTTAAAGGATACCCTTCATTATGTTGACTAGCAACCATACCTTATTTTATACCAAGTACTTGTATTAAAATTTGGAAAATAACTTTAAGTTTGAAATATCATTGGGACAAGCAGGACTGATAAGGGGAGGGATGCCCCCAAACGCAGAAAGGCTGGGTTAACTTAAGCTTGGTGGATGACATACAACCAAAGAGACAATTTCGGAGTCTAGTAGTTCGTTCTGTAGTGACAGATTTTATTTCCTGACAAAATTGGGTTTCTGTGATTGCAAGGATGCAAGTGCCCTGTAGTTTCCATACTGAAACCAGCTGCTTTGTATATCTTCTCAAGGAAGATCAAAACAGCATGCATCTATGTAGTTTGATAAGTACATACAAAAGTCACAGTTAACTTATATGAACTCAACTGTATATACTCCACCAAGAGGAAAAAAAAGAGTGAGAGACAGAGAGAGAGGCTTTAAAAAGTGTTAAGTGATTCCACCCACCATTCCACTCAATGAACATGAGTTGGGAAATGTGAATCTGCTGTTCCCTCGGGGCTAAACACACAAAACCATGTAAACGGCTCCATTTTATGGCTGATTTGCAGGCTTCTCAAGGGTAATTTTGCCTTAAGTACTCACATTAGAACTTAACCTCCATGGAAAGATGCAGTGCCATGGAGTGTGATGAGGGGGACAGAATAATTTGTGTCTTTCCAAAGAGTTCTTGATGAGGTGTGGGTTAGGGTTGGTGAACATATAAAAGAAAAAAAACCCTTTTGGTCTTGATATGATAGTTACAAAAACAAAATCAGCCTTTGTACCTCACTGATGTAAATCCCAATGTCATCTTCATCGTCCGTCCGGTAGCACACAGTGAGGCCCAGCTTGTCCTGGCTGTTCATTCTGTAGAGGTCCACTTCCTAGACAAAGAAAGGCATTCCCAGTGAGACTGCGGCAGGCAATGTGAGTTGAGGGGATGTCAAATGCTTTAAAAATATTATCTTTAAATGATGAACTGGATTTCTTTGCATTCAATTGTGTAGGGCCGGTTAACTTACTAAAAAAAAAAAGTGATTATGGACACAGGATCAATGCCTAGGGCATTTCTGACCTTTCACTCAATATAAAGTCATTTTGAAAATAGTTATTTCATTGATCCCCCAAAGAAAAATTACCCATATTTCACTCAGAGTCAAGACTTCTGGGGCAGGGCTTTTTAAAAGCACTTTTTCAATGTCTGCCACAAACCAGAATATTTCCATACCCCAAACCAACCAGCCATTTCAGTACAAATGTTTCCAATGTGTTTGGTTAGATTATTTCACATTGCGTTCCCTTAATATTCACAGTCATAGAACTTGCAAACAGATTACACATAAATTGATCCAAGAAAGGAGGGTAACGTGATAGTGTGCAATTAGTGTTCTCCACAACAGCTGTGATATTTACAGTTGAGAAATTAGTTTCAGCCGCTATTACTGCAAATTAAATAAGATAAAAGCAAAGCGAGCCCAAACGCGGGACACATGCTATTGTATTTGCCAATTAGTCTGTGCTTCAGAATGAAGTCAGAACTTTGGAAAATGTCGGAGCCTTAGTGGGGGGCCATCCTGGGGCTCTCAGTGTAATCAGGCTAAGTCATTCCCCTGCCCACTTTGCCAATGACTTGTGCAAGTTTTTGTAGCTCTAAGCTGCAGGCCTATTTGAAGGGCCACGTGATAAGTTCTCTGGCAGATCCTCTGGTCTAATTTTTAGTGTTATCTAATCACCAAGCAGGAGAATGGAGGGGCTCAGAGATGGGGTCTTCGTGCCACTGTATCTGGGGACTATTTCCAAGTGGCCTCTCTCAAGGGTCTTCTTAGAGGGGAAGGAGAATGTAGCTGTCTATGTGGAGAAGCTCAAAGCAGTTATATGGCAGATAATTCTTGAACTCTCCCCGATGAAAGGCAGGGTGCCAGGCACCATGGACACTTCCTAGGTGGAGGAACAGCAGGTGTAAAAGGCCCTGGGCCAGCATGGCCAGAGCCCCATGTACAAAAAGGGGAGAAGTGGGCTGAGGGTGGCCAGGTGGCAGAGCTAGACCAGGCATGGCCCATAGGCCAGCATGAGCAGCTAAGATTTTATTTCAACATCATGGGAACCCATCAAAAGGTTTCAAGTGAGGACTGCCATGATCTTAATGACTTTCAGCAGTCTCTCTTGCTGATCTATAGGGTATAATGTGGTGGGGAAGAGTTGTAACTATGAAGATAGATGTTCAGATCCCAACTCTCCCTCTTTCTAGCAGCTTGATCATGAGCGTGTTACTATATCTAAGGTCTGTGTCTCCACTAGTACCTGTCATCCGGCCTCCCAGAGTCACCAACGTGAGACACACAGAGCTCTTAGCACACTGACTGCCCCGCAGAAAGTCCATGGTCACTGGTAGTATAATAATTACATGCAGGTATGGTTACTTGCCTGAAGTCACAAGAAGTTGTTTGTGGTAGAGTGGGTGTATTTCAGTGCCCCTCTTAATAAGATTATTTTCTGAACACTGATATGTTAATTCAACAGCTTCCTAATTATAGCTCTAGCAATATGGTAAATTCTCATTAAATGAAACCCCATTAATTTCTGATAATTGAGTTAGGTGGAAATTTCTTCATTTTTGAGATATATACTAAGTGGGCTTAAGGGTCATATTTAACAACGAGAGCAAGCCTAAATACTTGGGTTTCTAAATACTTCGGAATAACCAATTTGCATACCACAAATATACTAGGCATACATCATCCTCTTATGTTTCAAACACATCCCCCTGTCTCTCTTAGGGTACACTTCATTTGAATATGAGTAACAGGGAACACTTTTTCAGTTTTGACATTTCCTTGAGGTTAGTGTGAATCAACAAAATATCATGACTGTGTAGGTCCAACTGCACAGATGCAGCTCAAATGCTGCCACTTAGCCTGGTGCTATTCCTGCAGGAGACACATCTTGCTGAAACAAGTCCACATGCAACCCAAGCAGAGAGAGACAGCAGTGGGAAGATTGTAGGAAGAAAAATGAGAAAGACGAGAGATGTTGATAATTCAAGTTGCAGCTTTTTCTGAATGGCTGGCCGCCAAGGTGATTCTCTCTCAAGGAAGTACAGAAGGTACTATAGTTCTACTGGACTTTCTTCTGCTCCTCCTCCTCCTCCTCCTCCTCCTCCTCCTCCTCAAAGCATGCTTCCTGGTCATGATGAGGTGAGCACAGAAATGAAGGGAAGTGTTCAGAAACCTCTACAGCAAATGGACATTGTCATGATAACCAAGGGCATGATTAGCAGATTTGTCTCACTGGACAAAGTGTAGACCAGTTCAGGTGTTGGTGAACACGTCGCAGATGGGGTGAGTTACACAGTCACACACAGTAGGACCACGTATTGGTTAGAGACAGACTGAAAAGTAAACAAACCAGCCAACCTGGTCCTTGTGGCTTTTGAGCACAGTCTGGCAAGCACAACTCTGTAATATACTTCTAGATTTGAGTGTTCCATTTGAAAGGCATAAGGTACGAGGAGTATTCAAGTAAGAAAAAGACTCCTAAAGAATGTGATATTGACACTCTGTTATGCAGAAAACGATTAGATTTATTTGGCCTACTACCAAACATGTAGGTGGCCTGATGTCATGAGACTTTAGAATACAATTTTGATAAAACCTAACCTGAAAAGCATTTCTGTCCTATCTTTTGTCAGTATTTTGATTGACAGAGATTTGGAGGACTATTAAGCTATAGAGTAGTTGACATTAGTTCATGTTGCTAATCATGATTATTTTTTCTGTATGTTTTTCCTTCTGAATCTGTTAATTCCTCCAACAAATCTTTATGACTTCTTTTAATCAGGGAGAAAACTTTCTTAGAACAAAGTTTCAGGCTAGAACAGAAGATATTCAAAACATTTATTGTTTTAAGATATTTTCATCTGAATCAAGAACCACTTATGCTTCCTTCCTTATACGCTGCCACTAACCTCACCTGTGTTTAGTAAAATTAGTAATCGATTCTTCACAAATGCTAACTGTTTGACATGTTTGCATGGGAGAGAAGAAGGTCCCATTAATAGTTCTATTCCCAGTTAGTGTTCATTTTAGAACACATTTTAGAACACTCCCTCACAACAGCAGAATGGCATAGAGCCCAACACTGCGTTTAGCCTTTGACTCCCATCACAAATCCTCTCAGGACAAACCGTCATGGGGATAGTCACGTTCTCAGTTTGATCTTTAAAACGGACATAAGAATGCTAGTGTTCTACTTCAAGGGCAGCACTCCAGGAGCATTTTTCTGTCTTAGAAGTGGTCTGTGTTATCAAAGGATGAGTGATATTGGATGAACAAATGCTGGTGAAGCACATTTCCAAATAACAAAGCAAAGGGTATTCTGGAGCTTACTCTAGGTATTTACTTGACACTGATGTGAGATAGGAAGGTGTGGGCTATAATATTTCCTTGCCTTATCTGGCCCTTCTTGGAACTCTAAACAAAAGCCAGAAAAGCTTCATTTAGAAGGCACAGGATACGACTTAGCCTCGGTCATTTAATTTTCAAGGGATGGTTCAACATCACAGAGAAGAATCTGGTTGCTGACAGTTAAGCACGGAGTGATCCATAATAGGCTTTCAGAAGCTCTTGAAAAACAACCGTGTAAGAGCTGTCATTGTCTCTGTATCTGTATGGATTTATGGTTTACCTTGTTTTCTTAAAAAGAAGATTACAGTAAGGCAATGGTAGCTGAATAACGAATTGTGCAATGAAAGCAGTGTCTAGACTTGTATGCTGTGCACAGTAGGTGCTCAATAAAATTGAATGAACTTCAGAGTCCAAGGCAGGATGATCCAAATGAAAAACCAGTTTGGTTCCATCTTTAATGAGGGAGGTTGCCTTGAGCAAGTCATTGAACTTCGACAAACTTAGGCATTCTGTGATTTTAAGACACAATATTTTGGGGACTCAGTGGAAAGTAAAATTCCTCAAACTTACTGGGTGGTTTGTAAATTCTCAGCATTTCTGTGTGACTGATCTAGTTTTACACAATTGAGCATATTGCTGAAAGCACAGAAGTTATCAGTATGTATCTGTCTGTGATGGAGATAAGATTTCAAAGATGACTATTAATCAAACTGGTATGAATAATGTAGTAGCATTATCTGGATTACAGCTACCCCTGTTACTGGTATCTTGTTGCTTACTGGTCTAGATGGACTGTTGATAAAAACGAACAGCTAAGCCTGACATTTCAGATGAAATTGAAACAATATTCCAATTAAGAGTTTTAAGAGGGCCATTCCACCTTGTTGATTCAAACTCTCTGTTTCAGCATCAGCTACTTTAATCAAAGGGGATCTCAAAGACTCATTTCAATGCTTTATCCACCTCCAGGAAGACTGGCCACTAAAGCATAACTCTTCAACTTATTGGTCCAGGTTTCTGTGCACATTTATCTCAACAGTTTCCATGGTGTTATGTGGGATATAGAAATATCTCTAAAGACTGCATTTTCCCTCAAGGACCTTATGTTTGAGATAGGGTAACAAGGCATTTTATTCCTTCATTCAAAAAACATTTCCGGGTGCCTACTATATGCCAGACATGGTCTGGGCAAAAGGAACATATGGTAAATGAGTTAGACAAGAGCCTAGCTCTCAGGGAGCTTGTATTCTAGTGGGGAAGACAGATAAGAAGTAAATAATGGGCTGGGTGCGGTGGCTCATACCTGTAATCCCAACACTTTGGGAGGCCAACGCAGGCAGATCACTTGAGGGTCTGGAGTTTGAGACCAGCCTGGCCGATAAGGTGAAACCCTGTCTCTACTAAAAATACAAAAATTAGCCAGGTGTGGTGGCACATGCCTGTAATCCCAGCTATTTGGGAAGCTGAGGCAGGTGAATTGCTTGAACCTAGGAGGCAGAGACTGTGGTGAGCCAAGACTGCACCACTGCACTCCAGCCTGGGTGACAGAGCAAGACACAGTCTCAAGAAAAAAAAAAAAAAAAAAAGTAAATAATGGTACTGGTAGCATAGGGGTGCTTCAGAGAGTAGCCAGGGAAGCTCCTCTGGAGAGGTGACATTTGGAGAAAAGATTGAGGCATGTAAAGATCTGGGGTGCTGCCACGCAGGCTGTTAGAAGGCGTAGTACAAAAAGTGGCAACCACCCTGATTACACAGGAAAAGTAATGAAGCCAGTTCAATCCAGGATGGGGCTGACCAGGAAAGGTTCCCTAAGGATCTCTTCCTTGTCCTGTGCCTCAAAGGCTAAAGAAAAAATTCTAGACTGGCTGGGGCATCCTGCGTAATCTCCAGGTCAATCATGGTTCCCTTCTGATATACTTAGCTTCCTCTATAAAACCAGGTTTGGAGAGCATTTCAGTCTCCTATTGAAATTGTAGCTTTCCTTTCCTTTCTGATCTCAGAATTACATCATGAGAACACAATACAGGTGACAGCAGTTTCACAGCCTACATAGGATGCTTCTGATGAATCGCCTGGGAAATTAAAACAATAGACAAAAGAAAAAGCCTTCTTTGGGCATGTATTTTCTTTCTTAATTGCCTACAGGAAGATGTAGAGCAGGTGTTCAGTGCCTGAAAATTTATGGGTAATTATTTGTCTGCTCAACCCTAGGGTACACTTGGGTGTAATCCCTTTAACTCTAAGCAGCCGCATAATAACAGGGATTTGACACTTACCTAAATATGATCATTTTGTGTACTTTAAAAGGGAGAACATCTGTTTTTCTTTTCTTTCTTTTTCTTTTTTGAGACAGAGTCTTGCTCTGTTGCCCAGGCTGGAGTGCAGTGGCACAATCTTGGCTCACTGCAACCTCCACCTCCCTGGGTTTAAGCAATTCTCCTGCCTCAGCCTCCCAAGTAGCTGGGATTACAGGTGCATGCCACCATGCCTGGCTAATTTTTGTATTTTTAGTAGAGACGGGGTTTCACCATGTTGGCCAGGCTGGTCTCGAACTCCTGACTTTGTGATCCACCCACCTTGGCCTCCCAAAGTGCTGGGATTACAGGCGTGAGCCACCGTGTCTGGCTAGAACATCTGTTTTTCTCTGTGCCTTTGCTTTAATAAAATCTCAACACACTCATACATATTTTCCTCGTATATAACATCCATGGAACTTAGTTGTTCTTTGGAAGGTGCTGACTTTAGTCCAGTTCAATTTAGATGATAAGTGGTCTGTTGAGATTGGCCCCTTAAATATAACAGCCTGATTTTTCTAAAATTGAACCCAACAGTTAGAACAAAACAGGATGGAATCTAGAAGGCAGATTGCGACTGTTCTAAGAAATCTCGTGTAGAAGCAGGGATGACAGGCACATGCCAGTCTCCCTGGAAACTGGGCCCACTTTAGGAAACTCACTTCTCAGCACGTGGGGTTTATTAATTAACCTTCTCGAACGGACCGACCAGAGGCCCTTTCAGAGACACACCTCTGAAACAGCAATGCTGGAGGCACGGCTACTGTTCTCTAGTGGAGAGACCCTTCCGGTGAGTGGCTGCAGTAGGCCTCAGCTGATGCGTTCCTAGCCTAGGAGGCCTGAGCCATCACCACCACAGAACTGAGGACAACACCTGTCCAAAATTGCCAGGTTCATTTTATGAGAAGGTACTTAGGTAACAGAAATGACCTGGTGACATCTGAGTTGCTGTGGACAAAAGACCAAATGTTTAAAGCAAGACTTCCTGGCTGCTATGGACTCACGGTACTCCATGGTAACTGTTCAAATGGGCTAGAGATGGAGAATGCCCCTATTCTGGTTGTTTAAGAAGAAATGGAAAGCTAATGTCTAATGGTCCTAATGGCTTGTGAGCTCCTTACAGGCAGGCAGAGTGGTGACTTCCTGATTTTGCATTTCTAGGGCCAAACAGTATATTTAATGTAAGAGATACTCAGTAAAATGAACAGAATTGAAAATAAACACAAATATAGAGTCTGATGGCATCCAAGGTCTAGCTTAAAATATTAATCCCAGGCTAGTTTTCTAAACACCTGCATTATGTCTGCTTTTATTCATGAAAAGAGAGAAGCAGTCTTAGGAACACAGTGTCACATGCCTACGAGGGGTTCAGTCATTCCTAGACCCTGATAATTTTACTCTGCATGGACGGTGTGGGCAATATTCGTGACGCGGGGGCACATCTCTACACTGCAGTGAGTGAAAGGCACCACCAAAGCCTCGCTGGCGTGACTCAAGAGAACAAGAGGAAATGGTAGCTTGGGCTTCTTTATCTGGGCCTGTGGCCTGTAGGTCAGGGTAACGGGCACCGAGGTACCTAGGGACCTTGTTAAAGTGCAGATTCTGATTCTGAAGATCTGGGGGGCCAAGTTTCTGCAGTTCCCACATCTCCTAGGTGAGAACTCTACTTTGACCAGCCAGGCTGCTGGTCTTCCTACCACACTTTAAACAACAGGGTTCTAGGGAACAGTTTCTGAGTGGCTCCCTCCTGCTGAAAGCAGGATGCTCTCAGGTGCTTCAGGCTTTGGGGAGAAAGACTCAGTTCAGGCTAGTCTTAACACTTCTTTAATACTAGCTAATCTCCTTAGAGAAAAGGCAGGATGTAGTGGCCCCAGGCTCCCATCCCTCAGCAGGCACCCTTATTGAGCACCAGGATTTAATAACACTGGCTTGTGTCCACTGTATTTAATTGTATGGGATTTTCTATTTAAGACAATGGATGCTGACTTTCTGCTTGAGGCAGTGGTATAGCGTTTCCTTTAAAATACAATTACCGTAGTTTAAATAAGTTGAGTCGAGTTAAAGAGAAATAGAAAGCACGTAAGAGTTCTGGTGATATTCAGATATAACAAAAAAACTGTAAGACAGAATGGCCCAAATTGGCCAGATACTGTGGGGGCTCAGTGAATCTCCTGAAACCATATGTAAGCTCTTGCAGGCAGGAGAGTTTTTCCAGAGAGGGGCTGTAGGTTCCATCAGATTCTCAAAGGTATTAGAAACTAAAAAATGAGCCACAGAACCCACTGCTATAAAGTCAAGTTTAACTAAATACCAAAGACTGCAAAGTCTCTACTACTTCATAACTCTAGCTTCGGAAACACTTGACAGCTTTTTAAAAGAACTCTACTTTGCCACAATGACATCATCAAAAAGCAGTGTCGTCCCATAAAGATGATTAAATAGCTCTCTGTTTGGAGAGCAGTGTTTCTCCAACAGTGTTCCAGAGAACTGTAGACTGAGGAAATATAAACAGGTACTTGGCCAGAGAGGTGGGGGAAATTCTGCCCACTCCCGCAGGGGATTTACCAATGCCAGTTAGATAGTCAAGATTCTCAGAAGTCCTCCAAGAAATCTGTTTAGTTTTCTTCAATCTGGCATTTCTCAAATGTATTTCCTTATGAACCCCCTTTGGAAGGAACATACATTAACAAATTAAGGACAAGTGTCCTGAAGGAGTCATGGCTGCTTCACCAAACATCCCTGAAGCTGGGGTGAAAGGACACTAAATAAGAGGCAGAATCCTGATTTTTGAAAATGACAAAACTTCATTTCCTGGAGTAATCGTTAAACGGCAAGCGCTTCGGTAAGTGGTTGACAGCAAGCAGAAACAGTCAACTTTTTATAGTGGCCATTCCTGTTTAGAACAGGTGCATTTAGGGAAAATTTTAAAGTTTTAAAAACTTGCATTGAGTCAGTCATGCCACTGGCGACAAGTCCTTTGATTTGACTGTATCTGGCTAACCGTCAGTTAAGTCATTGTTTGCCCACATTTATTGATTTGTAACTTCTGTTTTGGAATAAGGACTCTTGGTAACTTTAAGTAGAGGAACACGGCTGTTTTCTACTATTCGACTGCTTCTGTCCTTGCACAGAACCTACTGCCACTAAACAGTTCAGCTTCAGAAGTATTGGTAGGACAGCATAGATTACACAACGGTTAGCCATGAAATTGGATAAAATGTTCAATTTTTTTTCCTGGGTGACCTTTTGATGGTACCCAAGGGCTTGCCTGTCAACATCAGGTGTCTTTTTACTTTATTCCGCAAGATCAGCTTTCAAAAATGCTCTTATATTTTTTGAAACCCCATTGAAATATAAAAGTGTTTCCCCCAAAATATAAATATATTATACAAGTTAGTGTTTCCTGTATTTTCTATCATCCTTATTAAAAGGAAAATGGGAAGTAGAACTCTGTTGGCAAGCTGGTGTCCTCTAAATATTTTAAACCTTAACAAAGACCTACTTGACATTATGTAGCATCTTGAATCTTTACTCCTGTGTGGCCTCAAGCAACACTTAAGAAGAGTTACGGATTTGTTTAATTTCTTCTATATCAATGTTAGCAAGCTTGAAGCAAGTGAAGCAGTGAACAAACCCTTTTGTTAGGTCAGGCCAGCATTCACTGAAGTAATTTATCCACCTACTCTTGAGCCATCTGCCTTTGAGTAAAGAGTGGTGATGACATAAAAAGGAGGAAGGTGAGGAGGCTTATGTTAGTTACAAGAATGTATGGATTATGTGGATTCAGAGGTTGACAACAGGATTTACTGTCCTATCTTTTAAGTGATTCAAATGAAAAAAAAAAAAAAAAAAACCTTACGTTTCTGCTTTTGGGACTTGATTATTAAACTCTGTTTCCAAGGAGGGAAGAAGAATCTCAGTTGTGCCTTTCAAAAGGCATGAGTAAAAGTGGTTCTGCTTTTGTTATTTTTTCATTGGCATCTGTAAACTAATTTATGTTTATAGAGAACTTACTAGGCATTCTGTGTTCTTAATAATGACTCCTAAAATGAGACAAGGATGTTCTTCCTACCTCCAGCTCCAGCTCCTCCCTGTCCATCTCCTGATGGATGTCTCCAATGTAGTCATTTGGATCGTAGTATTCATGGGCTGAGGGATGCCTGAAAAGAGATGCAACATCATTACAGCCCTGTTTCCAGTGTCAGGATCTGTTTCTCTTACACCCATTGTCAGGCCAGTGGCACAGTAACAGTTCCCAGGGTGTGGGCCCTTTCATGACTCACTTCCCTCTGGATGGGGCTCTCAGCACAGTCAGGACCTCCATCATCCTAATTTTACCATTTGCCTTTAGTCCATTTCCTCCTGAAGGACTTAAGATGCAAAGTGCCAGCCTGATGGACTTTGTTGTTTGCAGAGCCCATCCGGGAGCCTGCCAGTCATGTGATTCAACGTGACTAATTTCTAACTCCATCTGTATGCAGGAAACTGGACAGTATTTTACTGCTTATTGCTTCATTGTCAGATTTTATCTCTGCAGAAAACTAGGCTTGAGCCCAGGCAACAGTCTAAGATATGTGCTGGCCTCTGAGACCAGTTCAAAAGGCTGAGACTGAAACTCTTGCGCTGTTACCTAGGACAGTGTCTTTTTTAATGTTACCCACAAAAATATGTTTGATACTCAAAGCAGTATGCACTTACACGGTTGAAACGTATGTGCAAACATGTAGGCATAAATGCATATGTGTGTATATGTTTACATATAATGAGTACACACCCATATTCATTCTGCTAGGAGACTGGAAGCTTGCGTTTCCCTAGGACAACATATGCAAAACACAATCCACAGAACTCATGACATCTTTGGAAGCGTCATTAAAGGAACCTCAAGGAGCAAAGGCAGTGGGAGTCATAACATACTCGATCGGTGGCTTTGAAAGGAGCTTAACAGTCCACGGTGCCAGATGCAAAGCTTCAGCCTCTGATTGTTGGCTGGGGACCCAAACCTTCACGTTCTCAAAGGTCAATAGCACACAGCAATCAATGGGCCCTAGTCTTCCCTGCCAGGCACTTAGTTTTGAAACAACAGATCAGACATGAGTGGCCATTCAAACAAGGGCTGGCTTTCAATTTTCTGGACCCATCAGGCAAATACACTGCCTGCACTAAAGGGCTTTTAGTACTGAGGATACTGTTGGAAGGTCTGGGCTTTCACGCATCAACTTAACATTCCCCATTCAGTCCCGATGCACGCTCTTGCTGTTGTCTGACCTAACCAGAACCTGAAGAGGCCTGACCTCTGGACTCTTCTGACATTTCTCAAGTTGCCCCCAGGGGATAAGTCATGTCATGTTAACTAGACTTAAGAGGAAATTACAGGCTTAGCTTCTAAAAGGCCCGTCACTGTGACAGGTCAACATTTGAGAGTCAGAAGTAGCCTAAAAGGCCTATCAATAATGTGAGGCAGTTTGGTCTATAACGTCAGATAAATGGTTTGGATAATCATACTCAGTGAATCAGCCAGTTGTTCCAGAGGATCGAATGGGCCACTACAGGGTACTGTGGTTCACAGCTGGGAGTCGGGGTCTGACTGACCTGCCTTTCCATCAGCTCAGTGGAACCTGGTGAGTTTGCAGTTCCTCATCTGTATAAATGGACAGTCATGAGAAATAAAGGAGATAATAGTGCTTTGCACATGTGCACTCTGAGTGAATGTGAGACGGATGCCCTGTCCTCTGTCTGTACGCTACCAGCTGCTGCCAAACCTACTCTGTCAAGCCTGGGGAATTAGCCCTTGGGTTCCAGTGACAGCTAGCCACTAAAACCAAGGGATGATAGGGCAAGCCTTTATTTGGAACTTGACAGAACCACAGGAAACAAGTGCTCACTCCAGCTACTGACTTACTACTAGGAATCCAACAGGTATTACCCAGTGGATTTTCCTGTAAGAGGTGAAAATGCCCTTTGAAATAAATGATCTGATCCGAGATGGAGCTGAGATGGGAAAACACAGGGGCGACCGACCCTAACATCAGCTGGAGAGGCTGTGTCCTCAGATGTGCGAAGTCACACACGAAAAGCTATGTTAAAAGCTATGTCGAACTGGACGCCTTGGAGGCCAGCAGTCTATCACAGAAAGTGTCTTGCTCTTCATTTTTTCCTGAATATTTTACCTCACCCACTAAATTAACGGGGATCACTGCTATCATTTACCAAGTGCTTACCATATGCCCCGTGGGCACTTCCCACATACTGTTTCATTTAATCCTTCAACGATCATAAGAGATTGACACTGTTATCCCCATTTTAATATAGGAAGAATACAGCCCCACAAAACAAAGTCGGTTACCCAAGTTCCACAACTAGAAATCACTTTGAGCATCAGGTTTGTCTGACTTGAAGCCTCTGAAGGAATCTTTGTCGCTGGCAGAAATAAGTTGGGAGAAGAGGTGTGTGTAAAGAAATCCATGTGGCGTGCTGAGTTGCAGCTGTTATTTAATTGGTTGATGCAGTACTTAGATGAGGCATGTGTGGGCTTATTACATGGATCCAGGCTTGAAATGAGACCCAAGAAAGCAGAAGGCACAACCTCCAGGGCTCTCTTGACACACGCAACTTACTTTGTTGTCTATTTAAAAGAATGATCAGCATTCCCTCTAGTAATAACTGCAGGATCTTCAAATTACCATTTGGGGTGATTAAATTTTATTCTGAAACAACTTTTACAACATTTGTAAGTAATTCTGTTCTTAGGATATAATTTGAATAAGTCTGCTCCAGGGTTATAATAAAGTAATTAATATGTCAGAGCGGTTTTGAGCAGGATTCGATTTATTGCCTCTATAAACAATAAAATTAAATACGGGCAACTTGGAGGAAAATTATAGGGTGCATTGATTTTTTTTTTTGCCACATGGAAGAGCAAAAAAACAACTTGGAAATACTTCTTTACCTAACGCATTAGGGGTTCAAGATTAGGTTACTTACTCCTCTGGCAAGAGATAGGGATCCAGCACGGGCGGGCTGGGAGAGGACATCTTAGTGAGGGCCATGATATGTTCAAAGGTGATGTCGGTTTGGGTTCCCGTGTCCACCAGCTGCGACTCTGACGGAGGCGTGAACATTTTGGTCCTTGGTGTTCTTCTCAACACCTGCACCACTATGGGCTCCTTGGCTGTCTTGAAAGCTTCCACAGCCTGGTCATGAGTTGCTCTGGACAAGTCTTTGCCGTTGACCTGTGGAAAAATATTTAGGGTGGGACAAGATTAGAATGAAGCAGAAAATGGAAGGACAGATACATGGATTGGCTCCTTTCATGTGTAAGCAGCTAAAAGAAGCAGGCGATGGGGTCAGAGAACTTCACTTCTCTAATGTTTAGGTTTCCCAAAGAATGCCTGGTGGAAAGAGAGTGAGTTTGGAGGTATTCAGATCTGGCATGAAATAATAAATCTCACAACGGGAAAGCTTGGCTTCCCCGTGGAATGTCTTTAACACAATTTCATCACTTGCTAATCTTGCCTGTGAAAGAAAAGGCCAGCCTCAGGCGCCGAGCCTTTATCAGGCAATAATAGCTAACTGGAAATTCATTACATTGTTACGTTTTAATAGTGCGTATTTTTCCAGTTTGTGTCAGATGATACCAGTCTTCCCGTCAAGGAAGTAATATGAAGTTTCCTCTTAAAATTAACCCTTTCGCTCTTTAAAAAGCCCATTGACAATATTAAGTAAATGACAGTTCAGGCCATAGGGGCATATGGCAAGTATTATGGAGAAGGAACTCAAATGGCCAACGTTTGGGGGGAAGTAACCGCTGGCTTAATTGCTGTTTTGTTTCCCACTGTGTGCAGTGTTTTGCTATTACTGCATCCTCAAAGCCTGCACTTATTGAGTGACTACTATCTGTTGCATGGCTTAAATGAAGATACCTCTCAACAGTTCTCTCATCATAGTCCTGTGAAGTTGGCAGGACTGAAAGTAAGATCATCTCCCTCCCTACAGCCTCAGACCTCATGAGAGGACCTTACTAGTTCATGCTGGGTCAGAACGTTGGATGCTGTGTCCAGGATTCTCCCCAATGGTACAATCAAAACTCACCCAACCTGGCTATCTTTAGAACAGCTTACATAAGATGATATAGAAATCAGAGTCTTATTTCTAAAAATCAAAGTCACTCCAAGTTAGATGGAAGTCCAATGATTTAATTTATCCTCTCTTTTCCCTTCCCCCATAAAACAAAGGAACTATGTTCAGGTAGTTATGTGCAGAAAGTCTGGTAACATCTTATGGCTGGACTGCATAAAATGCATCAGGCTCCACAATATGTTAATATTATAGTATTCCTCAAGAGGTTTGGTGGGCTTTTAAAAAGCAAATGTAAAATGATGGTAAAGGAATCATATTCCATAGGACTGCAGAAGTTGCTCAGCTTCTCAAAGCTTTGCTGGAGAACACTGACCCACTCAAGTCACTCCACATAGCAATCCCTGAGTTTAAATCTCTTACATTAATAGTCCATTCTTGCCATGTGCGTGTTTTTAGCATGTATGTATAAATGTCAAAATGAACACTGAACCACAGCCTTTTCCTATCTGGCATACATACTTTTTCCTCCCTTAGTATCTTGGACTTCAAAGCATGCTGACAGTTAGGTCTATCCTCAGAGCACTTCAATTTCCCTCTGTCCAGGCAGAACATAAGTATTGATTGTAAAGCTGTTTTTCTCTTTTTTTCCCCCAAACCCTTTCACTCTGGCCCTGTAGGGACAACTCTTAGGCTGAAGTGCGTCGTAAACAACTGTTGGGTTGAGAAATAGATGTTGAATTCTTTCCTTGTAATGAAGCCCAAATGAATCATGCCAGTGGAGGTTATTAATGATTTGGATTCAATCCACTTAAGTAATTTATTTACATCATGAGGGAGTTCGGCAGAAAAGAACTCTGGGTCACAAAATGACTTGAGTGCACCAGTAAATAAGGAACTGTCTGAACCACCGAACTTTTCAATTCCCCATCCTGGAGGACTTGGAAAGCAGGGTTTAACACTACAACTGTTGCCATGTTTCTCCCTTTGAGAGAAGAATGAAAGGACAAGAAAGAATTCTTTCTAGCTTTCCGCCCTAAGTGACCTTGGTGAGTGCTTCCCTGCTCAGACCTTCGAATGCTGAGGGCTTGGCATGGGAGGGAATGGGGTGTAGATGGGGATGAAAAACAACTTGGGGTCCTGTGGAATTCATGCTGGGGCCGAACTATTTGAGCCATATCTTTCACTAAATGTGTGACACCAAGAGTCACATAGTACAGGAATTTACAATGCTACAGTAAATTTGTTCCTGAGAACAAATTGATGCAACAGATAGCACCCTTAGGAGGTGTGGGTGTGTTCAATACCACCCAGTCACACTGGTCTTCTGCCCTTTGTATTCCCTGGGGATGGCTTGCCCCAATGTTAGTTATACCCACAATGAATTCAGACATTAGGATTGTGTCAAATTTGTTCTTCCTCTATTTAATACTATATAAATACCAGGCCTTTTGCCAAAAAGGAATAAGAATGGGATTTTCTTACTATGGTATCTTTTTCCTTTATAACTTCCTATTCTTGTTAAGAGGAACACTAAGCTAAGTGAGGAGAGGATGGGGAATTAGAATCCGGGAATCTTCCAGTTGTGTCCAGAAAGGAACCTGTGGGTCTACACTTCTTAGAGACACATAATTCTTACAAACCCTACAGGAGACAATGTCAGCTGCCTGCGCAGCACGCACCCATCCTCACCCCAATGCTTCCTCTCTGCTAAAAGAACTCTTTGTTTCCTTTCTACCAGATCCTGTATCTTTCCTTCTGGGGGAAGATTTGAGGTGTGGATTTTGATGGGCTCCCGCCTATCATGGTGGTCTTGGTCCTTTTGCCTCATGATGGATTTAGGCATGAGTATACAGTATAATTCTGGCTGGTTGGATGGGATGGGAGAACTGCTAGGGAGCTCTGAGGTTTTGTTCATCCTTAAACTAAGACATGAGACAGGAGAGGGCCATTTTCTGCCCCTAGGCAAGTCATCTGCATGCTTCCTTGGACTTGTGGCAGCATCTTGGGACCCTGTGGGGAACTGGCCTCACAGGCCAGCTTAACACACTGAGGATGGCAGAGTAGAAAAATGAGAGAATTGTGGTCCCAATAATATCACTGAGTAAGTGAATTAACCAAGTTTAGAACCTCCTATCCCCAAACTTCTTGTTATATTCAATAATACATTTCTTATACTTTAGGTCATTTGACTTGGATCTTAACTACCTACAGTCCAAAACATCCTAAAAGGTGTAAATATCACATAGCTCTATTGTAAAATTAGGCACAAATGTCTTCTCATTCATTCCTAGAGACAGGCTTCTACATGGGTAAAATAATTAGTGAAAAGCGTTCTCTGATTAGGAGTACATCTTATTTCTTTTTTATAGCAAGGTGATGGCAACTATTGCTTTACTTGGATAGATTTTATAAACCAAATGCTAGTACCATTGAGTGGATGTTTAAATGGTACCAAGAAAATGATGCATGAAGGACCTGTTTGGATCAGCCTAAAGCTAAAAGCATTCTTAGCTACAAAGAGCTCCTCTGTGTTGAGACACACTCAATTACAAAAAGCAGGAAAGCTGTTCTCAATCCATCCAGCTTTCGGTACTATTAAACAGCACTGATACAACCACATCCATACTCCCCAGGTTACAGAGGGAAGAGCAGTAGCAACCCCAAAGGGAGAACTGGGACTTTGGGGTGACTGAGAAATACCCTGTCATCCCACACAAGAATGTCCCTCCTGCCTAGTATGGCTGGGTTCCACAGAAAGGCATTTCTGACAACTGTGCCCAAGAAAATAAATGTAGTAGCCCATGCAGTTTTCAATCAAATACAGCTCAAATAAGCCCCTCCACAAGCCAGGTGACCTCCTCCTTTTTTTATAGTTCAGAGGTGGAGTGTGCAGGGATGGCAATTGTGGGATGAAGCCAGCGTTGGAATCCTGGCTGTGGGCTTTGGGCAATTTAACTGTTCTTTCCAGTTTCCTCATCTACAAAATAAATATAGCATCATGCTTCTTAGGGTAATAGAAAGTTTAGATGAGATAACTTACTTGTAATGCCTAAATGCCACTAATAAGAATTTACTAAGACTCCAGTGCTCGTGGGGATCCTATAGTAGAAGAGACACATTTTCCCATAAGGAAACAATCTATAATCAAAGAAGCGAAACCCAGCCTAGTGAGGTGTTCTTAAGAGACATTCGTATGCCGAAAGGCTTCTTAGCTTCCCAGAAGCTGTCTGCCCGTCTTGTGTGTTCCTGGGGTACCAATATGCACACTGATATTTTCAGTCCTTGAGTTGGGATTCTTGGAGGAGGAGGGGGGTGCAACAGATAAATTTTACAGGACTTGACCCCTGCCACATGAGCTGCTTGACAAGGTATTTTAGGGATCATTACATTCTCTTAAAAGAAGATGAGACAAGGGGGAGTTTACTATCCTAGACGATCCATTTTTGCAGCCAAATTTGTTTTGAATTACCTTGTGCACATAACACTTATTACACTGTCATCTTGGAATCACATCACTGAGAGACGTAGCGAGGTGATGACTCCGGTGCACGCCGTCAGCCAACCGAGAATGACAACTTTTATTCTTAGGGTTAGCATTGCATCTACATTACACAAAACGGCAGTGATGATGGCTGTGATTATAGACGGGATGCTCACCCAGTGACGTTTGGCCCGGTCAAATTCAATATCATTAACTCGCCCAATTGAGCAGATTGCCTTTAAAACAGTTTATGCAGCTTTAAAACCAAGTAAATGGAATGTTTTGGAACAAGAAATGCTGATTGCAAACTTTATCTTTATTATAAATTAAATGCTTAAATTATCCACCTAAGGCTCTGGCTGGTCCCCTGGGACTTAGGTACAATTATGGCAAAAATCCAATCAGTTAGTCGCAAGGCAAACATCACTGATGCAAATGTGACATGACACTAAGGGACCTTAAAGAGGTCCTTTAGCATAAGGTCTCCCGAGACAAGACAGACAATTACGCTGAGGGCGTGGAACCATTCCTTCCTGGTTCAATTTGGGCCGGAATAACATTGCTGTTGCTCTCCCTAGGAGGTACTTGTAGCTGTCTTTTCCACAGTCCGTCCTGAGAACTAACACAAAGCTGGCGAGCTTTCCATGTGGGAGGTAAATTTCACTGACAACCCATCTGTCTATCTTTCAGTCATTCACTCATTCAGCAAGAATTCACTGAGCTTATTTAGTGAGACCAGTTCCCTTCTTGGCTGATGGAATGTCACTGAAAGAAGTCCTTGGAGGAAAAATGAGGCACAACACATGGGAACTACTTAAGAAATGGGCAGATAAATGCATTATGGGTGGCGTTTTACCAAGACATCCAGTGACTCAGAGACTACACATGACGGAATGCTAGCCGGGCCCATAACCCAGAGACAGGCTTGGTTTTCACGGTCTACTTAGAAATACCATGGGTTAAACTATTGTCATACAGTAGCACCTTTCAAAACACAGAGTCCCAGAGAGCCTCCAAAGTTTTCTACAACTTAATTGTAGGCAGTTCAGGATATTTTAAAATGTAGTATTTGGAAAAGGCATACTATACTCTCTCCAAATTAGAAGCTAAGTACCTATTTATGGGGGACATTTGGTTTCTGAAGTTCAGCATATCACAGTCACCTCTAGTTCTATTACACGTGCAAATGACCTCATATAAAGTATGAATGCAATTTTAAATTCAGCCTAGTATAAATTATGCCCCTGGCTAAAATCCAACTTTTATAGGGTTCATTTAATTAAATACCGGGGCAGTGATTTCATTCTGTAAAATATCACACCTATGTTTTCAAACTAATTAAAACATAGAATCCACTGGAAGCAATAGACGATAATAAACTATATACTGAAAAGTAAAAGGTTTCAAGCCCTGATTTAGGTTGGATAAAAAAAAAAATCTTTTTTCATTTAGGAAACTCCTGTCTGTCTTAATTTATTTCAAATTTATAGTCTCCTCTAGGGCTTGGAGAAGGGAAGGCAACTTATCTAAAATGCAGGTATTATGGCAGTTAAGAAGAAATGTGAGTTTCAGGAATGAATGGTGTTCAAATTAATGTGTTTCTGAGGAAAGTACTTCACTTCAGAGATGTCTATCTGTAGATGGCACTGCCACAGCTATCAGTTTCTATATATGGGTGTGTTGGGTTCTAGTTGGGACCTCAGCAGAGTTTGTCCATGGTATTTTCTAAATGCATCCTGATGTTATTTCCCTAGATTTGGTATTTTTACAACCATCAGATCCCCTCCTTACTCCATTTCAAGCATCCTGCACAGATAAATTTATAGCCTGGGTAATTTCCTTGTTAGAAAAGTCTTCTTTGTGTCTAACTGACGTGTCTCACATTTTAAAATCCTTTCCTGTTTTCCTAAATATAGAATACATCTGACTACCAGCCTCTGATTAGTAAAAGAGATGATGTGTCTTAGAGGTTAAAAACATACATGTACTTACTTTTTAAAAAGTAAATATTTTAAAAAAATAATATAAATACTTTCAAAATATTATAAAATACCTTCTTTTCAGATAGCAATCCCACCTTAATATCTCCTTTGGAAACCTTGGTATCATCACATGAAATCTCATTTCAAGCAATGGCATCCAAATGTCCATTAAACTACAGTATATTTGAACCAGTATGAATCGAAAAATTAACATGTACATTTTTGCATCACCTTACAGGTGATAATTTGAAGTAGCAGCTCCAGATATTATAGGAAAGCCAATGGCAAGTACTTGACAACAAGCTGTTTCTACAGCCAAATCTCCCTATCTTCTACATCTCTTAAGTTCTTAGGAACTTGAGTGTCTTCTCCAGTAAAAAATACGTATGTATTTAATGAGAAGTGTTTTTGCTCTTAAGCTTATTCTAGACCATTTCTTGATAGGATAAAAATAGTATCAAGGACAGTATCCTCTGCTTTGTGGAGAATGAAAAAAATGAGGTCCAGAAGGGTATTGGAGTGTTTGCAAAATAATCAAGTGGCTCTGACCAAGCTCTCCTGCTGTCTCGGGTTTCTGTACTGCAGGTGACAAGGTGGGGCCATTTCAAGTGAAAAATGACACAGAGAGGAAAGAGACAAGAAACACCAAGTTTATAGACCTCGCAGAAAATCACAACATGCAAAGTGGCTTCTTTCTCTTGGACAACTGATTCTCTCTCTCTTTTAGAACTTCTCTGTAGTACCCTGATTAGGGATGTGTAGGCTGAGGTGTGAGCAAAGGCAAGGTGGCAAGTAGGGCAGTGGACTAGAGGCCGTATCCATCCAGAGGAAGCGAAGCCTTCCTCTAAATCACGCTGAAGTGCCTGTAAGGGCTGGCGGTGGTCCTGCTTCTGGCTGTAACTAGGTCGGAAGTCCACCATAGTAGCAGCACGTGATGATCTGGCCTCCAGATGCATTTCAGCCCTGGACACACAGAAGGGGCTGCTGGGTGACTCAGCTCCCTCTATAGCAAAAGGGCTTGAAAAGGGTGTCTCCCAGAGCACTTCCCGGTTGAACAGTCCATGAAAGTCGCTATCAGCCACTCTGTGCTTCGTTACTCACCTTTTTATACGTGAGTGTCCATAATACTTCAAATAAAATGCTGGAGCTTTTGACACTTTAATCATGATAAACCCAATCAGTGGTACAACACTTCCTCTGGGCCAGACACTATTCTATGCACTCTACCTACATTTACTCATGTAATCCTCACACAAGGGAAGTACAACTACTATCACTGTTTCACAGACAAAAACGAGAGACACAGAGGGCATCTGTGCACCTGCAGACATTTCATTTAAGATGCTGGCGGCTTTCACCTTGAATTGGAAGAGGCATGCTCTAAGTTCAGAATATAGAAGATGACATGCTTCTTTTTTACACGTCAATGTTATTGCATTTAATGATCCATTGGCATTATCTCCTGCTGTAAAGGCAAATATAGCCACAAATTGAAGGAGGAAGGTGTGGTTAGGTTTTTGCAAGCATCATGCCCGAGCCTTTATGAAAGCCATTTTATTATGCCATTTCCTCTCCCTGGTGTAAACTTCATACTGGTCTCATAAATACCTTGAATAAACTTGAATTTCTTAACTGTTTTCATCAGAGTCTAGAGGGCTGGCTACAATAAAATTTCTACTCTCAAGCATCTAGTCATCAGAGAAAAGGACAGGAAGAGTCCTCCATTAACAGAATTGTTATCACACGGAGTTAAAATGAGTGTTCAATGGTGTTTTATATTTGTGTCACCATAGCCATTTACATTTAAAAATTAGAGAATCCTTAAGGATGCTGCATGAAGATGCAGAGGAGCAGGCAGGAGTTCTACATCTGATGAGGGCCATTGTAAAGGTGCAAAGTTGGGTCCATTTGCCTGGGGTTCAGTGTAGGCTGTAGCACTTGTGAGCTGTGCTATCTGGAGCAGGTTATTCATCTCTTGATGCCTTAGTTTTCTTCTTTGTAAAATGGGTTAACAGCAGGACCTAACTCACAGAGCTGTTGCTGAATTAGGCCCTGCGTAGAAAGTAGTTATGGTTCATGCCTAGTGCACAGCGAGTGCTCAACGAAGGTTAGCTATTTATTATCCTTATTGACTTGCAGAATCAATGTGCCATGTATTGATAAAGTGGTGAGCAAGGCTCAGCAACACTGGGTGAGAGTGGGCATCACTGGGGCTCTAGGGTGGGACACATGGGGGTCTAAGTCCATGCTCTGCCATTTATCAGATGTGTGACACTGGGTAAATTACTCCATCTCTGTGTGCCTCAGTGTCCTCAATAGGATATGAGGAATATTTAAGTACATGCTTCATAGGTGATACCTGAATGATGTAGGTAAAGTAAAGCTCTTGGCACAATGACCAACGTCAGCTGTTGTTATAACTGTCCACATTTAGACACATTTCCTAGCCTCTTCCTGCGCCTCATGTGTAAACAGGTTGTAAAGATTCCTTGTAAAGAGCTTAGAAGAGCGCCTGGCTCATAGCACACTCAGTAAATGCTATATTTTACAGGAAACACTAGCCTAGGTTTGGGCTCCTAAAAATTCCAGCTGCCAAATTTCAGCAAAAACCATACTCCAAATAAGTCACATAAGAAAACCCATGAAAAGCAGTTTATGTTGCGGTCATGTCTAAGGGAGGAGCCTTTTCTGGATCCTGGGAGCCATTTCAAGGATGTGACACTGAACGCCGCATACGGGCATTTGCTCTGTGTCGGGCATTGCAATAAATGCTTCAGACGCATGATTTCATCCCATCTTCAGAATAAGGAGGTCACTGGTGAGGTAGGTGGTGTTATCTCTACCACCTCAGAAGCTGAGCAGCTTCCTCAAAGTTGTGCAGCTTATGAAAGTAGAAATGGGGATGTGACCCAGGTCTGCCGACTTCAAAATGCATGTTCTAACCACTGAGCAGCACAGCTGGCAGTGCTGTTACCTGACCTGAGCTGTAAAGCAAAGGAAGCTGACATGTTCATCGGTGACTGTATGATGCCAAGATGTGAGGGTGTAGTGAAAAGGGGCAGTCATGAACAAGAAGGAGAGGTGGGGCCCAGAGGTGGAAGGTGATGTTCCAGTGAGAAGGACACTTGCCAAAAGGAGGGTGTTCATGGTGCATGCCCTGGCAAGGGCATGTGAGCTTTACCCTGAGAACCAAGTCAGCTGAGTCTACTGACCTTTCCCAGGAACTCACCTTGGTAATGGTATCATGTTTAACAAGCAGGATGGAGAAAACACTAGTTGTGGATATTCACTAACCTACCGGAAATTGATTTTCTTCTGTCTATTCATTTCTTACTAACTTGCCTCATCAGATTTCAATGTGTTTGTCCTACAAATGTCCTATAGGCCATGTGTAAAGCCCCTGGGTTGGAATGTCATTTAAAATAGTACAGTTAGGACAAAAGTAATGTCAGTCATTTCTCAGAGTCACAGAAATCTCTGAGCAGCAAGAAAACAAGCAATATAAAATATATTTTTTTGAAAAATGCTTATTGGACTTAATAATGTCCTGTACTTTATTTGTTCCTCTTATTACAAGAGTATGAAAATTCCTTAAACACAAAAGTCAGGTAACAAACCAATGAATGCCAGGAAAAATCAAAGCTAAAGTTGATTCACTGTAAATAGAATTTCCTGGCTCTTGTGGATTTGTGTTTCAAAATTTTAGTGTAACCTACAAAGAGTGGTTTGGCATCTTTTTTGTTCTTTTTTTTTTTTGTTTTCTATCCAAAGAAATAAAATTATGATGTGTATCACTTTGATCAAAATTAAATTTGGCTCCTGCATCGCCAACTAGTTCATCTTGCAGTTTACAGACCATGTGGAAAAACTTTCATTAAATTGATTGTGATAGGATCCTTGGAAGAAAATGCTGTTTATATTAAACCACGGTTTTAGTGGTTCAAAACAACTCAGTTGAAAAGAGCCTGGTGCCAGTATGAATATAAAACTACCAATGAGTGTTGATAGAATGGGCTATTTTTTTCTTTTGTTTTCCTATAACAGTAATCATTAGTTGGCTTGTCCATAATCAACACTCTAAATAAATTACGACAGATCTTCTCAAATGCCTCCAATTTCCTAGACAGCATTTAAAAATAATTCCACACCAGCGATAAACTAAAGAGTATGGCATGCATTTGAAATCTTCTTCCAAGACGAAAGCCACTTGATTGCAGGAATCATCTTTTGCTTCTTTGAATCTCTAGCAATGTTAACACTTCCGAGTTATTTTCTACGTACCATACACTATGCTTGGCACTGTACATTCAATGGCTCATTCATTTGTTTATTGGTTTAATAATGATTCCGAATGACTCCATGCTCAGCACACTGCCTGGGGCTGCCAATATAGTGGTGAGCAAAACTAGAAATGGAAGCTGCCCCTAGGAAGTTGACAGTCCGGTGAAGGAGAAGGATGCTAGGAATCCCACTACTGAGAGAAGGAAAGAAAACCTGGCAGAGAGAGGGACAGGGGTTGGCCAAAGGGAGGTCCCCTGAGGAGGAGGTGTGGAGCACCAATCCAAAGAAATGGCAGGATTTAAGTGGGGAGGAAGAGAGGAGAGAGTACTCTAGAGAGGGAAAGGCATGTGCAAAGGTCCTGTGGTAGGAGAAAACCTGGTACAGCCGACGGGCTGCTGGTGCACGTGAGTGGAGTGCAGACTATCATGTGTTAAGCCTGGAAGCATGGGCTATGGCAGGCTATGCTGACCCTTGGAGGCTTCAGATCGGACTTTGTTTTTAAAAAATACTTTTATTTTTTATTGTTTATATTTAAGGTGTACAGCATATTTTGATACGATCTTTTACCTTTACAGTGAAAGAGATACATATTTAATAGAAACTGTACTTTTGGTATCCACATAACCCTTCTATTTTTCAGTCAGTATAGTATTCAATACATTACATGAGATATTCATAACTTTATTATTGTGTTTGATTTTACACAACTGTAGCTAATGTAAGTGTTCTGAACATAAGGGAGGCTAGGATAAGCTACAATGTTCAGTAGGTTAGAAATATTAAATGCATTTTTGACTTAAAATGGGTTTAAGATGTAACTCCATCGTAAGTTAAGGAACACCTGTACATACGTGTAATAAAGTGATTACTACAGTCAAGCAAATTAACATATCCATCATGTTATGGTTGTTATAGTTAGCTGTTTTCATTTCTTTAGTATTAACTATGGCTAATAATAGTGTGTTACATACTGGAAATTTGCCGAGAGAGTAGATTTTAGGTACCTGCATCACCAAAAAATAAAAAATAAAAAAAAGATTTTGATTTTGAGATGATTTAAGAGGAGGGTGAAGAATCAACAAGATTAAGGGTTTTCCCCCGCTCCTTTGGTTTGTACCTTAGAGACATGATCATGGGAGTTGGCTGCTGTGTGAAGAAGAGATTAGAAAAAATTAGGATGACATGGGACAGGAAGGGAAGCCCTCCCACCATAAGCCCTCCAGAAAGTAAGTGACTTGCCTAAGGGTTATTAGCTACTAAACAGTGGTTTGGGAGCTTGAACTTGGCCTCTTACCTCCAAATACATTATTCTTTGGTAAGCTAAAATACTTGAGGTGTGAGGTCTCAAGACAAAGCAAATGCAAATACTAAATTTCAGAAGCTTGAAATACGTTAGGACTTAGATAGATCCTGGGCTTCTTGAGAATTTTCATTGTTCTGCTACTATTGTTCTGCTCCATACCGACACAGTCTTTCTGTAATGGGCTCTGGATCGCAAGTCACTGTTCCTTCTTGGGGGCTTCCCTCACAAGTGCATGTGAATGTTGAGGACACTGCCTACTATTCTTACCCCAACCTGGGGTATTATTTATTTCTAGAAACTTCGCTTCCTAAGACTCTGGAATCATTATCTCCCCCAACAAGGAGGTTGGATGCAGAAGGAAGAATGGTTTATTCTGTGAGTGGCTAGAAAAGCCACTGAATCTTGTACCTCAGAAACTCTCTGCAAAATGGGATGCACATTCCCTAGCCCCAGTGGGGGAAGCTCTACCCACTTGCTCTTAAAACTCTGTTCTTCGCATGAACTGTCCCCTGTTGTTTTTAGAGCCATATTAAAAAATCCAAACTATATCCATTTTTAACCTCCCCAGATTTTTTTTTTTTTTTTTTTTTTTTTTTTTTTTGAGACACTCTCACTCCATCATCCAGGCTGGAGTGCAGTGGTACAATCTTGGCTCACTACAACCTCTGCCTCCTGAGTTCAAGTGATTCTTGGGCCTCAGCCTCCTGAGTAGCTGGGATTACAGGCATGTGCCATCAGGCCTGACTCATTTTTTTTGTATTTTTAGTAGAGACAGGGTTTCACCATGTTGGCCAGGCTGGTCTTGAACTCCTGACCTCAAGTGATCTACCTGCCGCGGCCTCCCAAAGTTCTGGGATTACAGGCATAAGCCACCACACCCGGATGATTTTTAGTTTTGACTATTAAGACGTAACTCCATCGTAAGTTAAGAAACATCAACAGTATACTTTTCATATTATTTTTCATTATGAAAATTTTCATAATCTTCTCCCTCTTATTTATCCCCATAAGGAAAACTGAATAGAAGCCTGCAGTTAGCAGGGCAGCCCTTGTTGCTCAGGCTTTCTTAGAGTGAGGAGCAGTGGTCCATATTTTATTCTACTGAGTTATGACAAATGAACTATTCTGGAGAACGATGCTATCTATGTGTGCACGTGCAGGGAAATACCATTTCATTGCTTATCTAGTTCACATACAGAATTAAAACACAAAAACTAACTTTGTGTTTGTCCTAAACTTTGTCAAAATTCTGTATTTTAATTGCAAATTATTGCTCAAGTTGGTGAAATTTAGGTTAGAAAAGAAAATATTTGCCTCTCTTCTGCTGTATTGACTAAAAGTTACAAGAGAAAAAGAAACCCTCCCTATCAGCTCAAACTTAATTTATAATATGTATGACTATTCCATTGAAGAGTGCTTATGTGCAATAATGCATCCAGATGTATCTACTGAATTGCCAAAATATTCTCAGTTTGCTGAGGCCCTTCCATGCAACCAGAGACGACTTTTATCAGTAGAATGTATAACCTATCTCCAAGCTATCTCCAATGAAATGTGCAATCCCTGTGAGAAATAGATGCAGATTTCTGGAAATATTGGCTTTGCAAAAAGAACCAATGAAAATGAGCAGGAATAACTAACAGTGGAGACATCTACGGTGGTAGATACAGAAATTGGGAAGATTTAGAACCTGTATGAATCAAAAGTAAACTTAAGTGTGTACTTCTTTCTCAAAGATTTATAAATGTGATTTACAAATGGCACAAAAAGAATAATGACATCCTAAGATATTTATCACCTGTAAAATGGGAAATAAAATGACTCACCCTCTTGACTTCACAGGCACAGAAGGACTTTAAAATATGACCATATTATAATAATTGATCCTTGCTTTTTGTGATTACATTTTAAAAAATAAGAATTGTGGGATAATACCATATCTTAGCTGCACAGAACACCTGACTTATATGTAGGAGGCCCACGATACCTTTGGAGAACTGAACAGAAATAAAATTAAACATGTTTGTGGGAGGTATGAACTGGGCTAAAAACACTACAAGATTCATGTATAGGTGAGTCAATTGATAAATGCTGGGAATCAAATGATAAAGTAAACAAAATAGTATACTTGCATCTAAAGAAACCACTGATCATTTCTGGACCTCAATTTCCTTATCTGTAAAAACTGGGAAATTAGATAATGATGATTTTTAATATAGGAGGAATCTCACTAGACTGGTACTTACACCCTTCTGGATTATTTCAGATCACTCCCCATCTGGTCTTCTATGAATGCTTTATAGCCTTTGTAGCTACAACCCCACAATCTCCTGCCCCAACAATCCTATCACATCCTGGAAGCAGGAACTGGGCCCCACATCCTTCCCTACCCTATGGCTATGCAGTTACAACTTCCTGACTTCATTTTCTTGTTCTCAGGTTAGTTACATGGTAGTGTTGCCTCAGGACAAATGGATCCTTCATCTCCCTGACTCCCAGGTCCAACAGGGGACACAGAAGAGATGGACACCCTGCCTGCGTTCACCTGGAGGAAGTTTGTTTAGATGACAGAATAACCCTGGGTGTATTCTGGCGCAGCAAGCATTGAAATGACTCTGGGGACTTGGCCTGGCCAAAGCACAGTTCTGAAATCTTTTCTCTGTTGTCGAATTGTTAGAGTTTTAAGATGAAGCTAAACAGGCAGCTTTTTAGTGAGAGGAAGGAGAATAAAACTTCGCAGGGGCACAGCAATTAGCGTGCGGACTCGATCCCCATAATGGAGAAAAACCTGCAGCATTTTGTAAGATGATTTATTAGATATGGGTAGAATTTGCTAGAAACCTACCAGGAGCAAATCATCTGGGAAGGAATTAATGAACCAAACAAAACACTTGATAATGCAATTAGAACTTGAGGAAACGTAGGGGTTTTTCAGAGAGAGAGAGAGAGGGGAGTTCATGTACATGACTGATTATGTCAAACGTAAGGCTGGAAAAAGGATGTTAACACATTTTTAAAGAGTCAAGTTATCAGAGGGTAGAAGGAGATGACGGGGGTGACATTTATAGTTCTGATGCATCAGTGTAGTTAGCAAGTGTGCCCAGCTGGGTGGAAATGCACTTGTAGCTTTGTTTCAGCAAAATGGTGTGTGGGTCTGAGAAACAGAAATGAGTTTGCTGGAGGCAAAAATATGGATCCCTCGCACATGGAATGGCAGAAAGCAGCCACCGGGAGAGTGCGGTGTTTTTCTTTAGTTGCTTTAGGCAACACTAAGTTTCCTCCTGCTTTTGTTTGGGTCAGGGATTTTTTCCTTTAAATCTTTTCTCAGTTGAGTTAAAAAAAATGAGTATGAAGCTCTCTTAAGTTTTTCTTTGACCTCATTTCATTGTGCCTTACAGATGAGCTCACTGAAAAACGGTACCATCCGCTGAGTATGTCCAGAGGACATTCTGGCCATATACTTGTCCTAATTGCTATCGTAGGCTGGGCATATCAACTATACCTGGGTCTAACATAGGCTATCTTTTGTTGATATAAACATACATGTTTTAAAATGTGTAATTGGAAAATATGTTCCCTTCATCAGCTTTTTAGTTTGGAGGGGTATGTGATTAACATTTTTAATGACTTTCCAAAATATTTCTTCTTTAAAATATGCATTGCAGAGTCATACACCACCATCCACACAGAGCTTTCATACTTTCCTGAGTGTTTTCACTTGCTTTAGCTCCAGGAATATGTGTCAAACTTGGGACAGCCCCTTAGAAACACAGCCCTCTCTGGATATGAGACAGTGTAGGAGGCAGATGCACATTAAAGTATTATCAGTGAAATGCTTTTCCTAGAAATCCACGACTCCTTCTGTCTTGGAGCCTCTGCCTGGCTGAAGCTGACTGCTCCATATTCAGATGACTCAGGAAGCCCAGCCTGGCCATTGTAACTGGGTCCCATCCTCTGTTTTGTTCCCCTTGCACGTGGCACTGGCCACCCCAAGTGCTGGCTGCTGGTGCATTTTCATCTGCGTGATAAAACATGGTGGATGTTTTTCTCCATCTAAGACCACGACCTTGTTTGTTTGACCACTGTAGTCCTGCCAGGGGATGCCCCTCCCCTCCCTGACACACTGGAGGTGTCCAATAAATATCCTGTTGAACAAATACTGAATCTGAGAATTTTCTCTAACAGTACTGCGTATTTCCACTGCTGCATATTGTTTTTAGGAAGCTTTGGCCCTATATACTTCTGCTGAAAGCCTTATTCTCTGCTGTTCCTTTAAAGAAAATGACGTAGCGCCAATGATCTCCGAAGATGTCCACATAAGTTGACCTTTCTGGATCTATTCTCATCATTTTAACTGTCCCCCAAGAGACCTTCAACCCATAACGATGACCCTATTTGACCCAATTTTGGAAGCCTGGCTGCCTCCGCATTCTCTAGAAATGCTGGCTTTTTCCTTCAACCCCTAGATTGGCTTATTAGACAACAGAGTCATCTCCCCATATCCATGAGATATTGGCTCCAGTATCCTCCCAAATCCATGAATTCTCAAGTTCCTGATATATAAAATGGCACACAGAGTATTTGCATCCTCCCATATAGTTTAAATCATATGACCATATACTTGTCCTAATTGCTATTGTAGGCTTGGCATACCAACTACATCCTCCCATATACTTTACATCATCTCTACATTATTTATAATACCTAATACAATGCCTACATCACGGGAATTCAACATAGTACTGGCATGTGGCAAATTCAAGTTTTGCTGTTTGAAACTTTGTGGAATTATTTTTTCCAAATATTTTTGATCCTCAGTTGGTTGAATCCACAGATGAAGAACCCATAGATATGAAGTGCTGACTGTATGCCCACATACAGAGCCTACACCATGCCACATATGTTCCAGATACACTCTCACACACATTAAAGCTCACCTGGACACTCCTAACACCCTAGGAGAAACAGTTCATATTCCTGAGCTTCAGAAGAAGAGTCTAAGGTTCAAAGAGGCCCAGAGACTGCTCCAGGGCCACTCAATAGCAGAGCCATAAAAAGAACCCAAGACTTCCCCTTTTACAGCTAAAGCTCTGAGGGAGAGGGAGGTCCTCTGAAGTAGGACATGAACACTGTGAGCAAGTGGCTATTTTGACCACTCCCTCAGCACAGCACATGACCCAGAGAACATAGTAGGCACTCAGTAAATGCTGCCTTTAAGACCATCAGGTGGTTCTAGACTGTGATAACTTGCAAATGGAATCCTTCTCCTGCTTTAACAAAACAGGATGAACTTCTACTTGAGAAAGGTATCACCTTGATACCTCAATTTAACTGCTAAAGCTACAAAACTACTTCAATTTTTTTTTTTTTTTTTTTTGAGATGGAGTCTTGCTCTGTTGCCAGGCTGGAGTGCAGTGGCACGATCTTGGCTCACTGCAACTTCCACCTCCCAGGTTCAAGCGATTCTCCTGCCTCAGCCTCCCAAGTAGCTGGGACTACAGGTGTGTGCCACCACATCCAGCTTTTTTTTATATTTTTAGTAGAGATGGGGTTTCACCATGTTGGCCAGGATGGTCTTGATCTCTTGATCTCCTGACCTCGTGATCTGCCTGCCTTGGCCTCTCAAAGTGCTCGGAATACAGGCGTGAGCCACCGTGCCCAGCCAAGTACCTCCATTTTACAGAGGAGAAAACTGGGCAGTTTCTTGTTTGGGTCTTCATATGATGTTTCTGCAGTAGAACCACATTCCTATAGGGCCTTTACTCCACATTGTAATTGTATTCTCAGGAGTCTGCAGTAGAACCACATTCCTATAGGGCCTTTACTCCACATTGTAATTATATTCTCAGGAGTGTAGTATTTAACTTCTGACCCCACCTCTCTCTAGAATGTAAGCCCCTCGAGGGCAGGGACTTTCCTTTCCATTGTACTACAATGGAACGTTTCTCCAGGAACACTGGAAGGAGACGCCCACTAATGTGTGTTAACAGAATGAGTGACGGGATGAATGAGGGAGTCTGCCCAAAGTCACTGGACTCAGACAGTCCTGTGTTATGATCTTGTCTCTGCCACTTACCAGCTGTGTGACCCCAGGCCACTTTGTCAACTATTTTAACCCTCAGTTATCTCATCTGTGAAATGGAAATAATAACAGTATCTGTACTTTTAAGGGGCTGTGTGAGAATTACATGAGCTTTTGTATATAACTCATGCATTTAAAGCCTGTGCAGGATAAATAACACTCAAAAGCTATTTATCATTGTTCTTACGAGGACAGGAAAAAAAAAATCACTGAAATATTAATCTTGGGCTGTCACTTGTTAATTCAAGGTTAAATAATACAACACTGGAATTGTGTCCTCCCTCCCCTGGCTTTCTTAACCATGGTTGGAGATAGAGTAGAGTTGGTTCTGTGACTTCATGGACAACTGAGAAAAAGGATGCATGGACCTTTTTGGTCAATTTCTCAGTGGTGGTTGACTCCCTTCCTTTCCTCTTTGGGGAACAGCCACTACTTCTCCGTTCCAATCCATGGTGCAACTTCAACAAAAAGTTCAAGTTAATTTAACTGGGGAGGGAGAGATTAGACAGACATGCTAAACAATTCAAACTTTAAATACTGGAAAGTTTCCAGATACTCAGTCCAATGCTACAAATCTTGGATTTAGAAAGTTGCCAGAGAGAGAAATAAAAAGGAGAAAATACCAAGTGAAGGGAAACAGAGGTATCTCTTATTAAGGAGTTAGTCCAAATAGGAATGCATCAATGGATGCAGTTAGCTGCAACACATAGTAACTAGTATATAAAATGTACAGTATGTGCATTACAAGTTATTCCTGCCAGTCATCCCCTAACTAGATAAAAGGAACTTAATCTTGAATGTAAAATACCATTGTGACTCTGAGGGGAAATAGCTGCTGCTTTTCATCTCCTGCTAACTGAAATATTGTTATGAAGGATAGTAATTTCTCTGTTTTGAGACTCCCAAAATAGAAAACAGCTGCTTGATAAAGGAAAATTAGTTCATATTCTTTAGAGTTTTACTTTATTAAAATGCATGTCACTTCTAATGTTATGTGCCACAACCGCTGACACTTTTGGGCAGGGGAGGGGAATAATTGTCCTGTGTGGCAAAACAGGAATGTGTCTGTGTTACGGTAAACTGCTTAATGCACTGGGAGAAAACTTATTCTCCCAGATGTCTGACAAATTACCTCTGTTTTCACTGCTTTAGTGCTGTGAATAGTAAGTGTTTGTTTGCCATATTTGGTTCATGTACTGTTTGTTCACAGAAAAAGATACACTTTTTGCTTAAGATTTCTTTAGCTAAAACATGTAAACTTAGGAAATGTGTTTATAAAAATATGAGTTCTAACTGTAGTTTACAGATGTGTCTTCTCTTTTACAATCAATGTTACAGTTTGAGAAAATCTTTTTTACAGATGAAGAATGCTTTTTTTTTTAAAAAGCGACTTTTTGTACTTTTTGTAAAGATGTTTACAGTCAGCCATCTCCGTCTTTCCCCATTACTATTTCTGATTTACTTTCCTTCAGAATTTGGGGTAGTGGAGGCTTTTAATAAAAGATATTTATTCTTGGGTCTCCTCTTAATATTTTCTTAAATGTCAAATAAGTTTTAAAATTTCTAAGATATATGTATGGAATTACAAAGAATGTTACAATGAATGCCTGTAAACCTACCAATCATAGAGGGAAACTGGCATTTCCCCGTGATGAGGAAGAGATGGGCTTGTCTGTAAGATATACCAGGGCCGGGCGCGGTGGCTCACACCTGTAATCCCAACACTTTGGGAGGCCTGAGGTGGGCGGATCACTAGGTCAGGAGATGGAGACCATCCTGGCTAACACGGTGAAATGCTGTCTCTACTAAAAATACAAAAAATTAGCCAGGCGTGGTGGCAGGTGCCTGTAGTCCCAGCTACTCAGGAGGCTGAGGCAGGAGAATGGCGTGAACCTGGGAGGTGGAGCTTGCAGTGAGCCAAGATCGCACCACTGCACTCCAGCCTGGGGGACAGAGCGAGACTCCGTCTAAAAAAAAAAAAAAAAGAAAAGATATACTGGAAAACCTATATTTATACAAAATGAAGTTGTACTCTAACATCTTACCATATATAAAAAAGTAACTATGATAGACAAAAATTATATAAAACTTTAGGAGGAAAATATTAGTAAGTATTTTTATGACTGAGAGAGAGAAAACACATTTCCTAGCAAAGATTCAACAAGCACAAACCAAAAGAAAAGAGATATATTTGACTATATGAAATTAAGAGATTTCATTCATTAGAAGACATCATAAAGAAAATGCAAAGACAAGCCACAAACTGAGAGATGTCTGCAACACTTACATCTGAGGGGTTGGTATCCAGACTGTTTTTCAAAATCCTACAACCAGGAGAAGATGAAAAATCCAACAGAGAAATGGGCAAAAAGTTGGAGCAGGCACTTTACACACAATGAAGAAACTAAAAAAATGGCCAATATACACAAATATACACTCAACTTCATAATCTGGGTGAAGCAAATTTAAGCCACAGTGAGATACCGCTTCATATTCACTATATTGGAAAACTAAGAAATCAGACAATACCAAGGGTTGGCAGGGATGTGAAGCAACACGAACTTCTCTACCATAATGATGGAAAGCAATTTGACACTAGTAGAACTGAAGAGACACTAGATGCCCTCTCTTCCCCCATCCTTTCACTCATCCACTCATCCATCAGTCTTACCTAATAATGATTCTCCTAGAGCAGTGGATTTCAAAGGGTGATCCACAGGCCAGAAGCATCTAAAATCTAGGGGTAAAGTGCCCAGTGTTTAAACAAGCCCTCCTGGTGATTCTGATGCTTCAAGTTTGAGAACCACTGCCCTAGTGGAATTTTTCTACCTTGAGACTGATATAAGCCTAAGAGTTAAAAACAAGATTCCATCCTTTACCAGTCTGTCACCTTGACAAGCTGAACACCAAAGAGGCAAACAAGAAAAAAAAAAAAAAAAAAAAAGATTCCCCTTGTGGTGAAGAGCGAGGTCAGGCGGATGCTCATAAACTGGTGGGTATTACGTGGAGAGACTCATTCAGGGGCAATCTTTATAAATACTTTTAAAAATGGTCATCCGCAGATATAAAAACATCTACTCCTAGAAATGTACACTAAAGACTCACCAATGATGTTGTTTAATTGACAGTTAGGCTGTAACCTGAAAGCCCCCCAGATGTGGTGTCTATAAATCATGACCCGTCATGGTGATAGCTATATAGCTCTCATCAGAAAGAGGCCCCTGCTCAAACTTATTTCCACAAGAATTCTGCCAATTCGGATTCATTTGGGTAATAAGGTCCTTCCTAAAAATACATTCTCTTCTGGCAGGAGAATTCTACCCATCATCATTCACCTTACTGGAAATGAATCAGATTACTTTTTTATTTACTATTGGGAAGAGAGTATTTGGAGGAGTAGGGGGTGTCTTGTTTAGAAGGATATAGGATAATGCTGGAGCCTGGAGTGATTCACAGAAAGAATATGGTGGGATATATATACATATGCATATGTATACATTATGTAATGTATACATAATATATATAATGTATATACAGCAAATTCCAGAGACTCTTCCACAGTCAGAAACGCTGTCCTTATTTCCTGCTGCCACTCAAATCAAGACCAGTGTGCAACACAAACTGAATACTGGTGCCAATAACATTCTTTAACTTCTGTACTATTTCAGCTTATTCTTTATCACAAGCTGCTGAATATCAGATGTATCTGAAAATTTTATATATTCTCTCTCCTTTAGACAAAACTTCAATAACCTTCAATTTTCTACTTGTAAACTAGATATTACAGAACTATTTGCTTGAAAAAAGTTCTCAAACAAAACAATTTATTTTTGGTATTAACCAACAGATGGCTAAATTTTTGATCCACATCTAAGTGTCTGAGATGTGACTTCTTTGCTGCCTACTCATCCGACAAAGACTCAAGAAAATCTGTCAGAAGGCTTAGGTCACCTAGCAGTCCTCCCTCTTCCAGCATTTAATATAGAACAGAGGCTCTCAAAAGTGAACTTGCACCAAACCCACCTGGAGCCCTTGTGAAACAAATTGCTTGGCCCCACCCCAGCGTCTCTGATTCAGCAGCTCTGGGGCAGGGCCTGAGAAAGCACATTTCGAACAAACACGCTCCCAGGTGATGATGCTGCTGCTGGGCCAGGACCCTACTCTGAGATCTAATCTGAGATCTAAGAGTCCAGAGACTCTTCCACAGTCAAAAGCTGTCCCTGCTTCCTACTGCCACTCAAATCAAGACCAGCAGGCAACACAACTGAACATTAGTGCCAATAATATTCTTTCACTTTCACACTATTTTGGCATATTCTTTATCACAAGCTGATGAATATCATCAAATGTATTTGGGAAAAAAAATTATCCTGTGAGGCTGGCAATTAGTAGACGGAAAAGGGACCCTTTCCCCAAAGTTCACCAATGAACACACAACTCAAAATGCCCTTGATGAACAAGTAGGCAAGCAGGTCACTCCAGGCAGGACACATTCATTCCTGACATTTCTTCTGCAGCACAGCTCGCCTACATTTTACCGTTATGACACCTGTCACATAAATGACGGTGGCACTGCTAGAAACGCTTTGTGGGCTTTAGAGAGTGAAAGCTGTTCCCTGCTTAATCCCACACTGGTCAGAGAATGCAGGAGGGTTAGCGTGGCTCTGCTGTGCCTTCACTCCGAACTGTTGACGGTATTCTTTTGTGCATTACCCACCCCCACCCTGTCCACATTTAACCATAACCTCTTCCTGCATTATTAATGAACACAAGAGAACTCATTTATTAAAGCTGGATATTTTTCACTGTTCCATATGTTTCCTTCTACGTGCCATGGCAGGTGGGTGACAGGAACACAGAGAGAGGGGCTGTCTTCTCTCTTGTGACCCCGTACCACCTGCCTTATGGCAACATGCAGCAGCTGTATCTGTGGAAGCCATTAGAGACCAGGGATATGGACTCATTTGTCATGGTAAAACCCTTCCCAAACCGAAGTGGGATCCACTTGATACATTCTCACTCAGAAGTTAATTTTGGTAAACACATCCTGAACAGTTACTAGTCATGTGCCAGGACCTGGGGTTTCACAGAGAACGATGCAAAGTTCCTACCTTCACAGGGCTGACATTTGTCCAGGAGGTTGGAGTTGAAAACAGGTGATAAGCAAGTCAACAATGTGCAGCAGCGAAATCAACAGTGCACAGAGAGGTTAGAGTGGGGGCGGTGGAGGGGATTTTCTTAGGTCAGGTAAGGTCTCCAGGGAGAGGGACATTTAAGCTGAGCTCAAGGATGAATTGGTGAACTAACTTGCAGGCAGAAGGGAACAGCCAGTTTGCAAAGTCTTGAGAAGGAAGGAATAAGGTGGGTTCTGTGTCTTGAAAGGAGGCCTGCAGGACCAGGGCAGATGAGGCGGGCAGGAGGTTTATGGGAGAGGTCAGAAGAGGCTGGATCTCACAGGGCTCTGTAAGCCACAGTTAATTCACTGAATTCTAAGGGCACTGGGGAGCCAGTGAGCAAGTGGGTGAGCACGTTGGTTCTTAGCACTTGGTGGGTTGGGTGAATGTGTTGGCTGAATGAATGATAAATGAATGTCTTGTGTCCCCTCTGTTACACATCCTCACCTCCGTGGTCCAAACCACGGTCATTTCATTCAACACCTAGTTCTCTTTCTCAATTCCTAACTTGTATTCTTCTTTTCTTACTCCTCACTCTTCCCAACAAACACTACAAAATCCAACTTATTCAACCAACCATGTGCTGAGAAGTAACAGTAGTGATGAGACTTCCTAGTCTACAGTGTAACATGGGAGGCCAAATTAACATATATATGGAAACAAGGTGGAAGGAAGTGCAGGGCACCCTGGGAACACTTCAGAAGGACACCTAAGCTAGGATGGTAGGTATTAGGCCCTAGTCCTAAGGGAAAAGAAGGAAAACTCCTTTATGGTCCCCCAAAGCTTTGTGTCTTAAAGAGGAGACAAACAGAAAGAGGAGAGGTAATCTCTGGTCCTATCCTCGGTCGCTCCTTTCCAGAATCAACATAAAAGTAGTTTATAATCCATTGTTAATTGACAGGAAAACAACAGTTAGTGACAAATAATGGCCACATATTAAAAAATGACTTTCTCAGTCATATGCTGGCCCCATATTCAATAAAGGGCCCTGGTTTGTCAAGGTGGGAGGAGGAGAAGATGGGCTTCCCCCCGTCCCCCCACCGAGAAGGTGTCTTGCTCTGTCACTGTCACCCAGGCTGGAATGCAGTGGCACCAGCATAGTTCACTACAGCCTCCAACTCCTAAGCTCAAGTGATCCTCTCACCTCAGCCTCCTGAGTAGCTGGGACTACAGGTATGCGCCATTATGGCTGGCTAAGTTAAATGTCTTTCTCTTTTTCTTTTGTAGAGATGGGATCTCATCAAGTTGCCCAGGCCATTCCTGAACTCTTGAGCCCAAGCAACCCTGCCACCTCAGCCTCCCAAAGTGCTGGGATTACAGGGCGTGAGCCTCCATGCCCGGCAGAGATGAGCTTTCTTTTTCCATACCTACTTTGCCTACATGAATTCAGAATGTAAAGCTGCTTCTAAAACGAAGCTTTTAGAATTAATAGGCTGTTTAAGCAAACACACTCCTACTTGCAGGAAAATTTTGCCAGGTTCAAAACTGCTGTGTGGAGGTCAAGTTTATGTTCATCCAATTAACCGTCATTAATTGGGTCCATACTTAATCGAACCGTGACCCATCTGACTCTCAGCTGATGCAGTCGCTGTGCTCTACAGCAGTCAGCTCATCTGAGTACTGCATCTAGCTAATTAAATATGCAAGCAGGATTGTGCAAAGTCAAGTTTCCAGATTTCCCCATAAACTGGATTCTGATTTGTATTTACTGTAGAAATCTGTGTTTTTCTACCCAACTGGCTACGAGATTGATGTATAAAGGGTCACAAATCTGTATCAGATCTATAGTTTTCCGGGAAGTCAGAGTTAGTGGTAAAGTTTTTGCTTCTCAAAACTAACAACTTCAAGTGGCATAAGAGGCACAAATTAATCTTACGTGACATTTCCTGTTATTACTGAGAGGCAAAAGGACATGAGCGTTCTCAAATCATCCATTCTTCAGACTGTCTGATAAGCCAGTGGGAACTCTGTGCTACTCTGGAGCTCATTTTTCTCTGCACACCACCCTCCCCTGGTATGAAGGACCAGCAACCCCGTAGGAACCCTTCTCAGGAGGTACCATGTAGCACCTGGGCCTGTCTGAGACTGCAGGGTCTTTATGTTAGCCCCACAAAGGCAAGCATGATTTTTGAAAACTGGCCCGCAGGTATCCTATAAAGTTGGTCATGATTCATTCATTGACGCTGCTGGAAAATGATTTATGCAAGAAAAGAATTCGCAGATGTGGGAATTATAGTGCAGATCTGACTCCCAGTCCCACTATAATTCCTCTGTATGTCAGTTTCTTCTCTTTGAAATAGGGATGACAGTATCACCTATCTCTTCATGCTTGTGTGCAGATCTGATGGGAAAAAGCACAGTGGACACTTGGCATTGTGGCAGCACGTAGTAAGTGCACAATAAATAATGCTGTGGCTGTCGGCAATGAATAGTCCTGTGACTATAGATAAGATTTCCTTATCTTGAAAATGTGCATGCAGACTTTAGGACAATGTGCTAGTCATAATTTCTAGTTTGAAGCTTAACTCCCAATCACAGTTATTTCCTTGTTGCCTCATCAAATTAGCAAAGGTCACCATTTTACAAAGAGTCTCTGGTCGATGTTAGAAGAGGTGGAAGGAATAAATGATACTGGCTGAGGTGCCACTCTGTTCCCCTCTTCTTGGCCTCCACTGGAAGACCCTCTTCAAAGCATCCACAGACTGGCTGTCCCGTTGACCTCACAGTACACGGCTACAAACAAGGCTGGTGCTTAGCCTGTGCTGGAGTCACTGGCATCAAAACCCACAGAGCCACAGACTTTCCCATCCTTACACCCCCAACTGCCACTCCCTGGCCCCAACACCTGGAAACCACCCTTAGCTGGATTCCAGCCACAGCCCAAGAGCTGTGTGGCTCCCTATCCCATTACTCCTAGAACGTGAGCTCTCCTGTGCCGATTAATTTATCCAAGCAGGAGACTGTACTCCTTGATAACCTTAAAGCACCTTCCTTGCTTCCCTGTCCTTTCACCTTAATAGTGCTTGTGAGTACTCAAGGTTACTCAAGACAGGCTAAAGTTTTCCAAATCATGAAGCAACTGTTAAATTTCAAATTTCTGGTAGGCAGAGGCCCTGTCTTGATGTTTCACGCTGCCCTGCAACCCCCACCACCTGGACACCACAGTTACCATAAAAGTATAAAGAACCACTGTACTTGACTGACCCGGCCTTACAACCCCAGGTAGGCAGAAAGCTTCCTCCCCATAGAAGTGTTTGAGTGCCCCTAAATGTCTTGGTGCACCTTTTAATGCATGACCCCAATCACTGATGTGTCTGCACTCTTTGCAATGCCCCTTAATGACCTGGCAACTTTATGTGTTGTTGTTGTTTTTCTAATGTGATTAAAGGTACAATGAGGTATGTGTGCAACAAGAGGCAAAGCCATTGTTCTGCATCATTAAGCTCACAGCAGCCCCCAAAAAGAAACTGTAGGCAGCTTGCCAATGGCCCTAATGAAGAGCATCTCTTTGAATTATCTCTGGATGAGGAAAGGATAAAGTCTGAGCCCTGGAATATTTGATCCTCTTTGTGCTGCTGTTACCAGGGCTTACTGAAGCCAGACGCACCGGACCTTCTGGAACTGTAATTTATGGAAACCTTAATTTCTCTGCTCTAATAAGACTTTGCATAATAAGAGCGAGAATGCAATTATTAATTCCTGCAAGTGTTTTGTGAATTCCTTTATGCTACGGTTCAGGACTCACAAAGAATAGGAGCAAGGGGGATTTTACTTAGTTGGCACAAGGGTAATGGGTCCAAAAAGTAGTTTGAGTTTCTTGAAAATAAATCTGCATGGCTTCCTAAATTGCTGACCAAGTATATTCCAGATGGAAGTCATTTATCAGCAATTTACTGAGCGATGCTTCAGCCAGAAATATTTCCACATAAATTCACCTAGTAAAAAACAAACAACAGAATCCAGGCTCCCTCTTTTGGGGGCAGTTGTGTGTGTTTGTGGGAGGGGCTGGGGGGATTGAGCACAAATAATACAGAAGAATAAAAGACAGGTTCACTTAGATTTGACAGAGATGTGGTAGAGTTACTTTCTGGAGGGTGCCAATGTAATACATCCACAGCTGTGACTGCTGAATTATATTTTCTGTGCATTAATGGTAAAAAGCAAAACATTTTTAAAAGGCAAATTTAAAAAATTACCTTTTGACTTACTACGTTGGGCTATTTCAAATATAGCGGCAAAAGTCTGTAACACAACCACTTTGCCCGAATGATGGCGTCTGCTGTTCCACTTGTTTCCTGCTTATATGTGCTGGACTCACTGAGAACTCCCCAGCTCACTGAGTGGGATAACTTGGCAAACTGAGGACTACAACTCTCCACATGATCACACAAGGGATGGGGGCTAGATCGCCAGTAGCGACAGTGCTTCTGCCCAAGATCTCCAACATGTCTCCCAAATGCTTTGAAAAGGACTTGAGTCCAGTGAAGTCCTGAGTGTGAAGTCACAGGTCGAAAATGTATTTATTCCCAAGACTCACTTAAGATGCTGGTTTTTTGTAAGATATATACCCCTTGCCTAAGGAGAGTACCAAGCCTCAAAAGGTTTGTTTTGACTCTCTCTCTCTCTGTCTCAGTGGGGAAGGCAGACACAGAGAGAGACACTTTTTATTCACCCAGGGTCATTTTATCTTTAGGTTTTGCCCAGAGAGGCAGCCAACCCACTTTTTGCCGGGTCTCACTGTGTCTCTTTAAGCATATCACCCTCTGGTGGCTTAAGCAAAAAATGACACTCAACTGATGGAGAATCAAATTCTTTTTTAAAAAGTCTGGCTCTTTAAAAATTATTATGCCACTGATTGTTATAAATCAAGAAACACACACCCTTTGTTTCTCACTTGCTATAACAACCTTCTTCTAAAGTGCTTATCTAAAAGAAAGCCTTAGCTGGATTATTATTATTTTTATTACTGAAGACAAATTTAAAGAATGATTTTCGGAGAAAATCCTTACCTGCCAAGGTAGGTTACCAACAGCAGTATTAAAACCTCCTAGTTGAGAGTAGGACTTGAATATTTAAAAATAGAACATTTGACAGAGATGTAAGATAAATTATCTGGTTGTATCGTAAATATCCCATTTCACCTCAACTGAAATTTTCATGTTGCTCACAATGACTTAGAAGATACAAGTCATCCGATGTGAATGACAGCACCCAAGATTGAGTCACTTGCTTTTGAAGTTCTTAAAAATTTCAGAGAGAGGTACAGAAATGGCAAGTGAGTAGTACCAATTTGAACCATATGTCTCACTACAAGAATTGCTAAAAGAACCAAATCAGCAGAGGGCTTGGGCTGTACTGAAAGGAGCGCCTTATAACTATTTGTAAACACAGACAAAACCTTGCAAGCATTAATCATCATCCACGTCTTCTCCAACTTGTTCAAAGTGTGCATGACCACTCTTTGACCCTTCGAGTTCGACACTCTGGAGAGAGCTCAGTTGTGACAAAGCCTTGTGACAAGACTGCTTGAAACACATTTTATGACCATCAACATATATTATATTTCCAAATGCAGGCACCAAAGTGCCACTGGATGGAAAATTTTATAACAGACTTGAGAGAAAAGATACAAAAAAGTCAGAAAGGCTTCCTCTTTCAGAACACAAAATATGCGCGCACACACACACACACACACACACACACACACACACAAATTCCCAATACCTTTCCCAGAAGTTACACTTGGCCAGGTGGGTGCCTATGCACTTCTACGGAATAAAATGCAGGGTGTTACCTGACAAACTTCATAGAGTAATTTGTACTGCTCCTCTTGCTTCTGCAGGCTGCACAAACTGCATCCCATGTTTAGAAAAACGTCAAAGGAAGGCTTCCGTCTTCGCCAGCACCCGGGAAAAGCAGCTCCCTTACAGTGCAGGCATTGAAGGTATCCTTGGAGAGCCTCAGGTGAGTCAGGCGACTGCAAAGCTTCACATTGGTGCTGCTCTCAGAGGCTAGACAACAACTCTCTCCCCCCTTCCACGCTTCCCTTCCTCCCCTCGCAGCATGCATGCATGCACGCGCGTGCACACACACACACACGCACACACGCAGACATACACGCACACCACTCCCTCCTCTGAGTGACTCTGGCAGCTGGATTGTGGTCCAATGCACACGCTATATATACTGCTGCTCATGCATATTAATCAGCTCTCATTGACTATTCATAACAGACAATGATACAGAAGCTATAATTGCCAACTATGACAGTTGAAATTTCTCTAATTAACAAGCAAGTGCTCCAGTGGTAGGGAATAATAAAAGACACTAACAATTTTGCAAGCTATTTTCTGGCACTTACAAATAAACATGACTGCATTTTTAGCAAGGTCTCTTAGGATAATCCCTAATGTGTTTTGGCTAAGTAGAAATTCATTTTTAAATATATCATAAAATTTCTGATGATATAAAATGTATTTAATGCTGCAGATAATGATGGCATATAAACGGACTTTATGGAAAGGACATGTTTTGAATAATGTTCATATAATATTTAGTGCTTTACAAACTTGCAGGAAAAATACTCCACATATGAATAAAATATAAAAATTTAAATGGCAGGATATTTCCATGAGTATGCAAAGTAGCTAGGGGTTATAAGGAGAGAGGCTGCCCTACAGGTGAGAAAGCAGATAATCATTCCCCAAATGCATTTTCAATTTCAAAAGCAGAAAGTTATTTGTTGAAGGGCTGCCTAACTAACTGGGAGGAAGAGAAGCAGTCAGCTTCATGCCATCCCCTCAGCTATATAGATGCTGCAGATATTTCAGAGATGATATGGCTGGACTGATTGTCACCGGTTACTACGGATCTGTATCTGATGTTCCATACCTGCCTAGACCTCTGAAGCTGTGCCCTGAGTTGTGTGTGAAGAAAGCAGAGAGCTGCCAGATTATACCTGGGAGGTGAGAAAAGACAACGTTTAAGAATTTTGATTCTTGCTGCCTTGCTTCTCTCCTCCTTCCGCCTCTGTCCCACTGAGTAAGCCTGACAGCTTTTCTAAGAACTTTGTTTTTAAATAAATGATTGCCCCATGCCTGAATGAAATGCACAGGTACCTTTTTTCCCAACGAAAATCGTTGATGTTTAAAATTCTCACAATTGCTTCCAGAGCCTTCACCATTTTACAAAGGTTTCATTTTACAAAGGTTTAACTGTCTCCAAGGAAGACTCCCACGTCCCCTGCTGAGACGTGTCATGGGGCCTGAAGAATAATGCTCCCTTTCTCAGGGAGCTGAGACACACCTGAGACGTGAATAAACCAGTTCCAGTAAAATCCCACTTGGGCTGATGGCCAGCAGATGCCTCTGGACCCATTTCTCAGACACAGAAGACGAGGCACAGTGACTTGGCTCACACCAGCTAACAGCCCTGACTTGCTGGAGGGGGAGGAGCCTTGCTTCCGGGCCCTCACCTGGTGTCACTGCCTGGACCGGAGCAGTAAGCTGGAGCGTGCCACCAGGGAAAGGAAGCCACAGATGGAGCGGGGCAGCTGCAGTAATTGCTGACTTGCTTTGATGCTGTGCAGGGCCCTGTTGACCCATGAGCACGTTTTTGGCGCTTTGGTCTCCTCATCTCTAAATAATAGGTATGATACTAACTACCTTGCAGAGTTTTGTTGCAATGATTTGAGAAAACAAAAGCAGCTCCAATAAAAAAAATAGAGGTCATGCTTCTTCACTCTCCTTGCCTCATCCCCACCCTTGGTCCATCAGTGAGTCTGGTCTGTTCTACCCCAAATTAGATCTCAAACCTGTCCATTCTGCCGGTCGCCCTTGCACACCATGGATTCTCACCTGATGATGTCCAGAGCCTCCTGGGCACTCTCTGCCTCCTCTCCTGCCTACCCACCAGTTGCCTCTCTCCCCTAGTTCATTCCCTACCCAGTCACCAGGCTGGTCTTCACACAGCAGAAATGGATGAATCCACCGTTTGCTAAAAAGCCTTCAGATCACTTCCCATCACTCCTGGATTGAAACTGAAATTCTTCACTAGCACCTACAATGCTCTGTAAAATCTGGCCTTTGTCCATCAATGTCTCCATACCCATCATTGCTCACTCACTGTGGTGGTCACCACACTGCCAGCAAGCCATGCCCTTCCGCAGGGCCTCTGCAGGTCCCTCTGCTGGAACCACTCTTCCCCTTCTCCTTCCTTCCAACGCCCTACCCCCATCTCCGCTCAAATGAAGCCTCCTTAGAAAAGCCTTTGCCGGGTATCTTGTATGAATTTACTTTCAGATCTTCCAAAGTACTATGTCATATCACCCCGTTCATTTCCTTTGCATCGCTTTCCAAAATCAGTAATGATTCTGTTCACTTAATGCTTATGTGTTTGCTGACTGTTTCCTGGTACAAGCCTTTTGGCTTCTGAGGACAGCGACTGGGTCTGAATTTCTACCAGCCCAGGCCCCATGAAGGTGCTCAGGAAACACATACTCGTTGGCTGCATGAAGAGATGAAGGATGACCTGTGCGGTCTCACAGACCCGCCAATCACAGCACAATTGGCAAGTACCAGCAGGGAGAGAAAACAAAGTGTGCTTGGGTGTCCCCACAAAGAAAAGGCTTGCAATCGTGGTTGGCTCTCCTCTCCCAAAGTTGAGGGCCTTTAAGTTAGGTTTTTCACAAGATTCTGTGGTTTCAACGTAGTCCTTCACCTTTTTCCTGCACATTCACAAATAAAAGTAGAAATGGGCCTAAGCTACATGATTAGGGAACTTTTACACATCCTTTTACTCTTTGTTAGAGAGCTTCCCAATCTCAGTAACAAGCTGGGAGAGTTTTATTGCATATGGTACTGTATTTCTGAGCAGTGGCTCTCTAACATTTTGGCCTTAGGAACTCTTTCACTCTTAAAAATTACTGAGAACTGGCCGGGCATGGTGGCGCATGCCTGTAATCCCAGCACTTTGCGAGGCTGAGGCGGGCAGATCACAAGGTCAGGAGATGGAGACCATCCTGGCCAACATGGTGAAACCTGTCTCTACTAAAATACAAAAAATCAGCCGGGTGTGGTGGCACGCACCTGTAGTCCCAGGTACTCGGGAGGCTGAGGCAGGGGAGTTGCTTGAACCCGGGAGGTGGAGGTTGCAGTGAGCCAAGATGGCGCCCACTGCACTCCAGCCTGGTGACAAGAGCAAGACTCTGTCTCAAACATAAATAAATAAATAAAAAATAATAATAATTACTGAGAACCTCAAGGACTGTTGTTTATATGGGTTATATTAAGCAATATTTATCATATTAGAAATAATCAGAAATTTTAAAGTATTTATTCATTAATTCATTTTAAAATAGCAATAACAAACCCATTACATAATAATATAAATAATATTTTTATGAAATGACTATAGTTTCCAAAACAGAAGTTTTTGAGAAGGAAAGCATAGTTTTACATTTTCCAACAGCTCTCTAAGGTCTAGTGTAATTGAGGATAGCTGGATTTTCACATTTGCTTCTAAATTCAAATGCTTGTGATATGTCATGTAGACGCTAGAAAACTCCACTGTATTATATGCTCATAAAAGAATGACAGTATAACATCTTGGTATTTTTACGAAAATGTTTTTGACCTCACAGATCCCCGGAAACAAGGGTCCTGGACCCCCAAGTTGCCCGGGCCTCACTTTGAGAACAGCTGCCTTACAAGGGTACTTGGGTGAGTCTGGTGTCTAAGAGCCTCACACTGCAGGGTGCGGAGAGGAATGGAAAGGATACTAATACAAATTTGACTCATGGTTGGGTTTCCATTCTTGTGATTAATATGTGTCATTTGGAATAAAAAATGGAAAACACTCATGCACCCGTTATGCCTAAAACAAGACACACCAAAGTGTTTTTTTTTTTTTTTTTTTGCATTTAAAGTACCCTTTACTTTGGAAAATCACCTAGCACATTTAGGATGGTGTTTTATTTTCATAATGTTGCTTTCCTGTAGTAAGGAACACACATTGTGTAAAAAAGGAGGTTCACCTGCTTGATGATACACACCGTAGCATTTAGTAAAGCTCATCCCAGAGGCAGTGTAAGGGCAAAGAAAGTCTGTTAGTGACTGCAAGTTATTTATAATAGAACTGTTTTTGAGAGAACAGCTGTCCCAGTAAAAATGAAAAAACTACTGGCCACACAAAGGCACACATTGTTTGGTGAAGATGCTTAACGTCTTTTTCAAGTTAGTAATCACATCACTGGAAAGTGCCTAATAAGCTCACCAGAGCACAAGGCACTCTTCTCGGGTGCTCTGCACCATCAGACGCCTGCCTCTTCCTGCCTTCATGGAAATTAAAAATAAAGTGCAAAGAGGGGTCACCAAGGAACACACAATGAGACAAACAGATAGACAAGGCATATACACAAAGGGCTTAAAGTGCCCAGGGAATATCCCTCATAATCGTTCTTTGAACTTCCATAAGTTATCGGGGTGCTACAGACAGCCAGCAGATGTAGACATGAACTTTTATTTATTTAATTGCTGAATAAGCTATCTAATTCCAGCATATTATTTTCAGCATACTGATTGGATTGTCTATTTGCCTAATACCTGAAATGCAACCTTGTTTTCTCTATTGTAATGATGAACACAGGTCTCACCATGCTATGAACTTCCAGTCCAGCCACACAGACTTCTGGAAGAGTCATATCAAAAAGAAGTGAGATGGCAGGACTGAGGAGGAAACAGGTCTCCGTGGAGCAATGGCATCCCTTTGTTAGGCACTGGGCAGTCACAGGATAGATTCTTCCTCTCTCAAATCTCTCAGACCTGCCCGCTGGCTCTTCTTTCCTGGGGGTCTTTCCATCTTCCTTCTGGATCACACAGATTCACTAATTTGTCTTCTTCCCGGGTGGAACCCCACTCTCCCTTCAGTTGCTACTGTTCTACTGTTCGCCGGGCTAGAACAGTCCTTAACAATACACACACAGCCAATAAACCCATCAAGCTCAAGACAGCCCAATTTCTCATGTGCATGGACCCAACTTCTCTTAGTCTGCCCAGCCTCATCTGTGTCCTCTGGACACGCATGCTGTTTTCCGGCAGCGTTGAATGAACTGGGTCAGGTTCCTTCACACCCTCCACGTCTACACACAGGCCGTGCCCTCTGCCTGGAATGCTCAACTCCATCACCTTCGGGGGCCCCTTAAGTCTCACCTCCTCTGTCCCACCCTCCTCAAAACCCTGCACAATTTCCCAGGTGCTTCCTTACGGCACGATTCACACGGGTGGTCACTTTGTGTTTGCATCCCTCTGTGTTTCCCTGGAGAGCACTCTTCCAGTGCAAGAACCAGGCCTCGGTCAGCGGTATATGCCCACCAACTTCCTCCTCTGATGTTCCATAAATATCTGATGAATAAATTCAGCATCAGATATGTACTGAGGGCCTGCTTGGCACCAGGCACTTTTCTGGGCTTTGGGAATACAGTAGTGAGCAGATGGACAATAGTGTCTGACACGAACAAAGAAGCTGGCTCTCACAAGAAGGTCAAGGCTGTAGATCTAGAAGAATCGCTTTTTCTGCCTTTGGTGGGACAGTTGCTCCCACAAGCCCTGTATACTATTCATGGCTTGAGAGCCCAAATCACAATCTGTTGAGGATACGGTTTAGTCACCCGTGAACCCTCACCCCTGTCAAGGTGACTTTTCAACAGCTTGTCTGAACCCTATTTAGTGAGTGGCCACTGGTTCTTGAACAAGGAGTAAGAGGTGGATGAAAGTTGTGTCTTCCTAGCAAAGAAAAACAACTTCAAAGATGTCAGAATGCACACACAAAAAATGTCAGACAAAGTAAAAAATACATAACAGCAGCTGTGAGTGCAGTTTTTGTTTCTGAAAAGCTATGTCAGCTCAGAACATCTGCTTAGGCCTTCATATCTTATTTTATTTTATGTTTTGAGACAGAGTCTTGCTCTGTCACCCAGGCTGGAGTGCAGTGGTGTGATCTCAGCTCACTGCAACCTCCACCTTTCAGGTTCAAGCGATTCTCTTGCCTCAGCCTTCTGAGTATCTGGGACTACAGGCGTGCACCACCACACCCGGCTAATTTTTGTATTTTTAGTAGAGGTGGAGTTTCACCATCTTTGCCAGGCTGGTCTTGAACTTCTGACCTCAAATGATGCACCCACCTCGGCCTCCCAAAGTGCTGGGATTACAGGCATGAGCCACTGTGCCCAGCCTCTTATTTATTTTTTTTAAATGAAAAAATATTTTTCCTTTGCCAAATTGATTGAGGTGCTGCTGTCTTGAGGACATTTTCTTTGGGCTGCAGAGATCTTGAGGAACATCCTGGCTACCTGAGACTGATGGCTCAGTTTCACTTGAAGTACTAGTTTGGTGCAAAAGTCATTGCAGTTTTTACAATAACATATAGAGGAGACATATGCTGAGCCCTGCTGGGAAGGGGAGCAAGGCAGGTGGCCAGGGCAGCCTACTATGTGCATGCCATGGTTAGCTCCAAACCCCATGAAGGCCAGTGAGCATCAGTCTCTGCGAGTCATGCAACAGACTGCTGCAACAGCCACAGATACTAGGAATGGGGAGGCCAGAATACAGGCATCTCTGCCCTAGGCCACCAGCAGGAAGGAGATCTCATGGGTCTTGATGTCACAACATACAGTCCAAGCTTTCTGAGGGGCTTGAGGCCTCAGGGACGCCTCGTAAGACACCTTGATTCCTTGGAGGTCCCAGAACATACTGTGTTTCCCGTCACTGGTGACAAATAGGTGCCCCCATTTCCTCAACCAGATTTGCAATTCCTGATGGTGGTTCCCAAAAAAGTCATCTTTGTAACCCCTGAAATGCCTATGACAACACCCAGCCTCCAAAAGGCCCTTGCTAACTGTTTGGAATTAACAGGTGTGAGTTCGCACGTGAGTGTCTCGGGGATGGGGCAGGGAAGTGTAGTGAGTGAACTCAGCCCGGTCCCTCAGAATTAACTTGCATAGAGCATGGGAAATTCACAGCCTTTTGGGAACCTGGTTTCCCCCACTAATAGTAGGGTAATCTCCCGACGAGGGGGAGGGCTCATGAAAAGACAGAAAGCCTTGAAAGGTATCGAAGCACGGTCTGTGGGTGTGCACTAAACCAAAGGAACAGTCACAAACCAGGGGCAGAAAGCCCTTCCAGCATGTTTTGGTGCAGGGGTTGGCAAACTTTTACTAGAAAGGACAGAACAGTAAATATTTTACACTTTGTGGGCCAAGAGGCAAAATCAAGAAGAATATATAGATACTTATGTAACAACCATTTAAAAATGTAAAATACGGCTGAGAACGGTGGCTCACGCCTATAATCCCAGCACTTTGGGAGGCTGAGGAGGGCAGATCACGAGGTCAGGAGATAGAGACCATCCTGGCCAACATGGTGAAACCCCGTCTCTACTAAAAATACAAAAATTAGCTGGGCGTGGTGGTGCCTGCCTGTAATTCCAGCTAGTTGGGAGGCTGAGGCAGGAGAATCACTTGAACCCGGGAGACAGAGGTGGCAGTGAGCTGAGATCGCGCCACTACACTGCAGCCTGGTGACATAGTGAGACTCTGTCTCAAAATAAATAAATAAATAAATAAATAAAATAAAATACATTCTTCATTGCAAACTGTACCAAACCAGGCTGTGTGCTGGACTTGGCCTGTGGACCATAATTTGACAACAAAACAATCGCAGACTGAGCCAAGAGTTCTTTGACACTCGGTGATGATACGGTCAGGACGAAGTATTCCTCTTACCCCCATTTTACCCAGGAGAGAACTGGGGCTCAGGGAGGCAAAGTAATTTGCCCAAGAGCACACAGCTTGCAAATGGCAGAAATGAGATCAGAATTTGTAACCCCAAAGTGAGTAAGACCTTACATCTTCATTAGGAATGCTGAGGCAGGCAAACAAGCTTTCAAAACTGGCTTCCCAGGAAATGGCAGGGGCTGGTAAAGAAAACAATCCAAGAAACACAACGTACTCATGAGGATGCCGATCAACACACAGAGTCTGTAAATTACTGGCCTGCTGAACAGGACAAGGCATGGCTTGCTGAGACTATCTCCTTCCAGATATGAGGTTTCCTTTTAATACTTACAGCCACCAAACAGCCTGATCACAGAGTCCCTGCTGAGTCTGGGGGATATGACGGGTCTCAATCATGGCCCATGGGTGGTCTCCATGCCCATGTGAATGTGACCAATGTATCAAAGGCTCCATTCTAAATGGCATGGTGGGGCAGTGGTGGGCATTGTGGCTCTGTGATCTGGGCCAGGCTCCTAGCCATCCTGGGGGTTCCCTGCTGGGCTCCTGGAGGACCTGCCTCAACCCCTGGATATGGTGTTCCGCCTGCCAGTAGGAAAACAGATTTGAGGCCTTGAGTCCAGGCAGGAGAGATGGTAGAAACAGAGATGCGTGGTAAACACTCGAGGCAGAGGGGAACTGGGGAGGGCATCAGGCCAGGATTTGTAGGAATTCAGGTGGTGGCCTTTGCATGCTTCAAAGTCCTAGGTAGCTTAAGCCAGGCTTAGCTGCAAAGGGAGAGACCCTAAGGAGAGAAAAGGAGAACAAGTGATAGGATGAAGAAGGGGGAGAGATTCAGAACTGGCGCTACAGGGCACGTGAACGTTGACACCAATTGTGTTATTGTGGATTCAGAGAAATGACTAGAATAACAGGCTGGGAAAAACACTGGGTGTTACAAATCCTTGAGGGAGATGTGATGGCATTAAGTTAAAACAAAAGAATTAGGTGAGAGGTCACAAACTCTATAGAGGGCTGTTGTGGTGTCTTTAACATTTTAAATAGGCACTAATTTAAAACATCAGCAGCAGTCATCTGAAAATGTGTGTTTTTTTTTTTTTTTTTCACATCTTTTGAAAATTCCTAGTGTGTGGCACATATGACCTTGCATTCCCATGTGACAAAAACAAGCAGAAGCAGGGTAAAGATGTCCCTTGAGATGGCGTATGTGGTCCCCCAGTGCCACAGCTCCTCCTGGGCCTCATCACTAGCCACTTTCAGCTGGAGTACACTAAGGTGCCTAGGTCCCTGTGGTGTTGTTTATAAATGACAATATAAAACAGAAAGAGCCTTGGTATAAGATCATAGAGACTGCAGCCTCCTTCCCTCCCTCCCTTCTTCCCTCCTTCACCTGAAGGGAGGCTGTGTCTCCTATGAGCTCACATCAAGAGCGGGCGTGGGAATCCGGCTGCTCCCAGCCGCGCCCCAGCCCCGGCCCAGTGGGTGTCAGTGTCATGGGTGGAAATAAAAACCTCACCTCATACCTTCCACGTACTCATTCACGCCTCTGTATTGATCGCCTGCTATGAGCCAGACACTGTTGTTTAGTGGTAAACACAACACACAAAACCTCCCCCAGCCCCGAACCCTCCTGAAGCTGCTGTCTGCATCTGACTTGCAGCCACCCCAGGACGACAGCTGCTCTAAGTTCGCAGATGGCTTCCCAGTTGTCAAACTCCAACTATCCCCAAGTCTTTGGAGTCATTGGCCTGGGTGACTTTCCACATGGGGTCTTCCCACTTCCATATCTGTGCATTCCAAACTTCCAGCTGCAGGGAACCACCATGATTTTTGATGTATAGCCTCTACTACTATTAACTTGATTTATTTTCCTCTTTGTTTTTGGAGGGGGGTGGGAGGGACAGAGTCTTGCTTTGTCGCCCAGGCTGGAGTGCAGTGGTACAATCATAGCTCACTGCAGCATTGAACTCCCGGGCTCAAGCTATCCTCCTGCCTCAGCATCCTGAGAAGCTGAGACTCCAGGTGGGCACCACTATGCCTGGTTATTGTTTTATTTGTTTATTTTTTGTAGAGATGGGGTGGGTCTCACTTTGTTGCTCAGGCTGGTCTTGAACTCACAGCCTCAAGTGATGTTCCTGCCTTGGCCTCCCAAAGTGCTGGAATTATAGGCATGAGTCACTAAGCCTGCTCCAGCTTTTTCTTTAAAGCTACTCACATGGTTTAATTTAAAGTACTTTTGAAATAAAATCTAATCCCCACTGTAAATGGAAAATCAGCATTATCTGCTACGTATTAAAAATTACTATAATCACATCAATTTCAAAATTAAAAAGGGCTCATCTTTATGCCACATAATTCTGATATCCCACCATACGTAACATGGCTGGAATGAACGCCCAACTGGCACAGAATTTCAGCCTCACTGTGACCTTTCCCACATCTGTCTCATCAGCCTTTCCTATCTGTCTCCGGCTATCCTGCCCCCGACCCCATGCTTGGGTCTGCTTTGTGACTGACATCCCTAATCCTTTCACTCCATGATGCTTTTATTGACCCCATTAGTCCTACCTGGAATACCTTCCACACATACGTTTGTGCTTGTTGAGATGTGAGCTTCATCCTTCCAATCCCATGCATATTAAAGCCCACCCAATTTGTCCATCAGAATTGATTGCTAGCTCCCAGGTGCTCTGCCAGAGGATTTGCTGCTGTCTGCGCTGTGCCAGTTTCTTAAGGGCATGTCCGTCTGTCTTCCTACTCATTTCATTTAAGCAGGAGAATGTTATGCTAAGTGTCTAGGACAGAATGGTGACTGTGGCCAGTCTCTTCCTTCTAAGAGGAAAGCAACAAGTTCCTGAAGACAAAAACCCCACCATGGTTTATGACCAATAAGTAGCTTCGTTACTGTGATTAATCAACAAGCAAGTGCTTATTGAGCATCTGTGCTACATATCGTCCCAGCTCAGGGAATACAGAAAAATTGTAAAACCTGTCTCTATACTCAAGCAGCTTATGATGTCTCCTGGGAAACAGGACTAAACCATAAAGGGGGAGAGGAGAAGTCAGCTGTAGAGAGCGGAGGTAGTGGCGGAGTGAGGAAGGTTTCTCCTGATAACCCCCATGAGGTAACTACAATATAACCCTTGGGGCCATGCTTTTTGGTTTGCTGTGGATACTATAGCCTTTGTGGAAAAGGCTCAATCTGAGCTAGTTGTTGCAAGATGGAGGGAATACAGACATAGGGAAAAACAAGCCAGTCTGGATCCATACGAGAGGAAAAGCAGAAAGGAGAACTCTTTGAATACAGATGAAGCAGGTACATGGGCCGTGGTGCCTAGGGAAGATGAATCCATATGAATGGCGGTCTTAAAGGCAAATGAATGATGGGATGGAAATGATTTCTGGTGAAGAGGCCTGTGACGGGCGTGTAGGCAAAGTGAAGTAGGAAGGCATGAAATGGTGAAAGGGTGACACTAGGGCAGAGACAGGGAGAGCCTAAATCTGAATTCAGAACTGGGAATCTCAATTGCCAAACTACTTTGTATCCTGTTTGGTGGATCTCAGGTCAAATAAGAAGTGGATCTGGGAAACACAGCTTTTTGTTTTCACTCCTGGCCGGACTCTAGGATTCAGGACATGTCCTCGTAGTAGATGGTCCTTTCCAACAGCCTGTAATTGAGTCATAGGTGACTTGGCTGTTTGTGTCTGAAAGAATTTGGAGGCTAGGAGAAGCATGAGTTGGATGGATAATTTGGGCACTAAAGGGAAGCTACTTTAATATTTTAAAGTCACCCAGAAGATAAAACAAGTAGTTGCAAGAAAGATACTTGAGAAAAAAAAAACAAAACACTGCAAAGTGAGGCTTTATAATTCACTCGTACCTATAAGGTTCATGTGCTATCAAGTCTGAAATTACTTATCAAGCTTCTATCCTGGATTTACTTTCTCTATAAAACAGTACTTCAGAGAATAAGTAAGTAAACACCATTATGACCAATTGTTTGTTTTAAGAGAAAAATGCTTCCACAAATGGCAATACTAATTTTTTTTAACATCCTCTGAGAAAATATAGCAACTGGATAGACTTGAGAGCCGGGTAAGAACTATTGATGTTGTACTTAATCTTTAAAACTGATATATATGTGTCCAAAAGCTAATAAAGTTCCCTCTCCTATAAATGGGGGAAAGGAAAACACTAGATCATAGGCAACACATGCTTAGGATTCTGGTCTGATGGCAAGAGCCCAGGGGCAGGGAAAATTGAAGTGATTTAAAATAGTCCCTGATAGGATATATCTGATATTAGTGGGCTTGCTGAAGCGAAACAGTAATATCAGAGAGATACAAAGGTGTAAAACCCATTAATGTGCGTCCAAATGTTTTGACGCCTTGACCCCAACATCTTTCAGGTGATTTGTCCCAGGGGGTAGGCACAAGTGTGCTGGGTGATATCAACTAGAAAGCTGGTAAGTGGGTGCTCTGAAACCGCAATTTAGTTTTTGGGATGAAATGGGGAACATTAACACTGCAGAGAGGTCCCAGTCAGCACTCTGAGTTCTGCCCACCTTCTCTTTGAGTCCATCTACCATGACCTACCTTGGGTTGAGGCATTTTATTTCAGGAAAAGGAAAAAATACACAGTTTCATGGGCAGTGAGTGTTTCTTCAAAGCTTTGCTTGGCCAAGCCATGCCACGATCCCACAATACCAGCTAACGACCAATCATACCGTGTGCTCTACACACCAATACTATTCCATCATTTGGATTTCATGGACTGGTAAAAGTAGAGGGGAACAATGCTGAGGACTAACAGAGTGGCCAAATACGTATTTGTCTTCTAAGGCCCTTTAAAAACTTCATTCATTAGTACCTTAATTGGAAAACAAAATCCTAAAAAAATTATCAGACATAACCTCAGGCGTTTCAAAACAGAGTAAGTTTAAATTTACAAAATCCTCACTACACTTTCTTATCTGCCTGACTCTCTCTACAAGGATTCAGTTGCTGGCAGGGACAGACAGCAACATGTCCCAGGGAAGCTGAGGAAGAACGTGGATGGAAAACAGACTGCTTCTGGCGACGTGAACCTTCCCTTACCTTAGGATGAAGGGTAACCAGGGTGCACAGAAGAATGGAGAATTGAGCACCTTTTCTGCTCAGTTCCTTCTTTAAAATATTGAATCCTACTGCATCGAACGAGTAGGTTTTCGCGTCTTACCCTCGCGACTTGTGCATTCTGTTGATCTCGACAGTGCTGGGTAAGCTGACTCCTAGCTCCTGCGTTCTCCCACTTCTCAGCTTGCTCCAGCCCTCTGGTGACAGACAATGATAATACGGAAGGATTCCTGACTAATTCAGATGGATGTGAGCTGAACCTTCCCTGCTTCTTACCAATTTCTTGGCTATATATATATAATTACATATTATATATACTATATATATAAAATTACATCATATATATTATATGTATATATAATATAGCAATCCATTTATTTGTCTCTGTGTTCACTCCCATCCCTAAATTTTTTCATGGTGGAGAAACAAACTTTGTGCCCCTTGTTAAACTGCAAATCCTTGCTCTGCCCTCCCTTCGGTTGCACTGCTTCTCTTAGTCTATGCAGGAAATCGAAGCCTTGCACCCTCAGACTCAGGCTCTCCCAGACCTCCATCCCTCCCAGCCGTGCTGTCTGTCCTAGCCTCCTGTTGCCTGTCTCCTCCCTCTCCAGGCCGACAGAGGTTTCTCAAGACATTCTGAAGGCTCCCAAATCTGCCACTCCCCAGTCTTCTCCTTCTCCCTCCTTTCGCTGCCATGTTCCTCCATAGAGCAGTCTACACTTAACTTCTCTTCTTTCTCACCTCCACCTATTTTCTTTGGTTTGCCCTCCACAACCCTTCCTCCATAGCCACACACACACTACCATCTGGGGTCATAATGACCTCCCAATTGCCGCAATCAAGAGCTTGTTGTAAGTCCTCCATTAAAACTATCTAAATAAGAGGATGTGGAGGTCCATAGTTCAAGCTTTACCTCCACTAGCTTTAGAGATAATTCAGTTGCAGTCCAAAAAGATTACTTACTGGCAGAACTGAGATGTGGCCCCGGTCTTCTGGTCACTATGCTGATGTTCTTTTTCCTAAAGACCACCACCTGCCTTGACTTTCCGTGTAACATCTGACCCTGTTGACTATACACTCCTTCTTAACTCTTCCCTGGTCCTCTCATAGTATACACTCCTCGTCTACACAGATCCCTCTGGTAATGCCTGCTAGCTTCTTTTCCTCTTGCATTCTACATAAATGTAGATATACCCTAAATATCATAGCTTTCCCAGTAGTAAGGATCATATCTAGCACACACATTTTCTTCTTCCCACCTCTCTTCTGTCTCTATATACTGCCAGTGGGAGTTCAACCTATTAGAAATGCCCTCCGACAACCAAAAACATCCTTCTCTTTCATCACCTGTAAATAAGCACCTACCATGTGAGATTCAGCACAGGAGGGGAATCTGGGATTAGACTGCCTAATTTCAAATCCAAGCTCAGCCTCTTTAGCACATGGCGTTGTGACCTGGCAAGACTCTTCCCAAGTCTTCATTCTTTCTTCTAACCACCTAGGATTATTGTGAAGACTAATGAGAAATTACTCATACAGAGTTACTCAGTGAAGTGGCTAGCTTGCAGCATTAATGGTAAATGCTTAGTAGTTTTCTTTCTTTCGTTTTTACATTTTCACTTTTAATGTTTGCTGGAGATGATGCTGAACCCTAGTTCCATCCCTTGTATGGCTCAGTGTCTGGTATAATTAAACTTTAGATGTGCTACAGCAGCTGTCTGCAGAGTAGATGGGGATAAAGGAGTGAAGAGTTAATTCTACTTAGGGCATCAGAAAAACCTTCATTTGAAGAGCTAAACACAAATCTCAATCTTGTTTTCTTTTTTTCCTGGGGACTAAGCTCCTATACAGAGCACATGTAAATAAAAAGAAGCTTCACAAGTGAGCAATATCATGGCAAGAAAAAAACATTTAGAACATAATTGTTCAGAGTTTGGGGTGCATCTAGCTACTAGGATGGGCAAGAAACATAGGCCAGAATAGCTCGTGACTACCCCCGAGGATATTCACAGTATGTAATACCACAAGCCAGAGAAGCCATGGAAACACCTGGTGTGATACATCTGTACTTGCGGCACAAAAGTCAGGACAGGCACCTTTTATATTTAAAACCAGTCACCATGACTACCACAACCCAGTTTCTTACACTACCACAAACCTTCTATTTCTCACTGCACTGTGGTGTATGGCATGGTTGGAGTCACAAGACTGATTTTCATGGGCCTTTGAACCTCTGATTCTTACATGTTTCTTTGAGTTTCATTTTAAGCCTGGTCTTTGCAGAGAAAGGGGGAAGAAATCATAGATAATTAAAGCATAAAATATTCTCATTTCATGGTGGGGCTAACAAGTGAAACTACAAGTAATGATGTAATCCAACTTGTCAAAAAGGAAAATGAAAAGAGGAGACAGAAGGCAGGACAGAGCCTTGGGACCCAGCGTGCCATGTCATCTTCTAATTAACTAACTGATCCTTTAAACTGTCAAACTCGGCGAGGAACTCCATGGCCTGGCGTCTGATTAATATTCATATTTGGGCACTGGATGCTCTGATTTAGGTCCCAACGGCTGTAGTTAAACATCAGCCTTTAAAAAAGAAAAAAGAGAGAGAGAGAAATAAAAACCTGCCTGGTGAACCAAAGTCTCCAGGTTTTACATTCATAGGGAAATGAGGGAAGGCCACCCTGAGGTCCATAATCCACAGTGCGAGCAAATCCTCCATGGATGCATATTGATTTCTGAATCATGACGAGGACTTGTATATTGAAAAAATAATTATTTTGCTTCTTTCTACTGGCAGCCACATTGTTAATCATATCCCACGCCTCATTGTTAAATAAGTGAACAACGCATGTAAAATTACATAGCATTTGGTAATATAATCAAGCTTTTAATTTCAAACAAAAATAATTGAATATGTAATTTAATCAAAACAGGCTAGAATCCATCATTCAGTTAAACTGTAATAAGTGGCAACCTGGACTTCTATTCTTACGGCACAGACTGCTAAAGAATATATTGCCTCCCTTAAATTGACTTCTCAACTAAAAAGTGCTTCAGTCTGGGGTGTAAGAAAAGCCTGTTCTAACTGCATGCTTTATGTGGACGAGGCAATTGACTTAAAAAACCCAAACCAGCACCCCTAGACAGAGTCTCAGTCTGATTCATACTCCCAACCACCAACAGCTGGGCAGGACGCGCCACAGATACCTCCTCTGGAGGACGATGATGAGAAGGGTCCTCAGGAAGCACAGGATGGACCATGTGCCTTTTCCTTTACTCTCAGTTCACATGTTATTAATTACAGACCTCTGAAGGAAGAAGTAAGCCAGCCTAGTTCCACTGCAAGTTCTAACAGCATTGGTATTTAGAAAATGTTTCCTAAGATATTTTTACATTTAATATGAGAGAGACTTCCCTCTCACGATGCCAGTCCATTCTACATCACTGTGTTCTACATTGACACGCCACTGATCCCATACACATTCTCAGTAGCAATTCTTCCTTACCCTATAGAGTGTACTAAACATTCTCAAGCCCTTGTTAAACATACTACTTAGCTGTTTTCCAAGTTATATGTAAAAATGGGTGACACTGCTCATGGATGTGCAGACTGGCATCATAATCAATACACACACAAAATACAAAAGGTGTGGAAGAGCTAGGCTCAAGCTGATCAGTGCAGCCAACAGATATCAAGGCCTATCATGTAATCAGGCACATTAATAAGTCACAATTAGTTTTTTTCTTAGCAGGGAGGACATGCTAAACATCTAATCAGTACATTTTTAATAAAGGAATAGCCTACTTGTAATAAATACATACATACATTTCAAATGGCTTGTGGGATTTTCCAAATTGAGCAAAAAATGTGGTCAAACTGGTTTAGGGTACAAGTTTAAATTCTAAAAGGCGTTTTTGCATTTCTGCTAACTAGAATAGCAGGAGGAGGAAAAACATCCAACAGCACCATTACTATCTCTGCATCATGCCTGTCTTTGAAAGATCAGAACTAAAAAGGCAGACTGGCTGGTGCTGCCCATCAGAAGCCTTAATTCTTTTCACCCTCTGGATGAGACCTGCAGAATCAACAATCAAAAAAGTTCTTCCCCTGATAATTATTCTAGGATGATTTGGAATATTTCTCATGCCCTTAAAAAAAAAAAAAAAAAAAAGGCTGGCACATCTCAAATCTCACCCACGCCCACCTCTACTTGGAGTTTAGGCCGTTGGGGAAACCTACCGTCACCGCCAATCCTGACCTGTAAACTCCAAGTCGGGAGGAATCCAATAGGATGGCAGAAACAGTCTTGACATCTCACTTCAGAAGACAATGTCAGTGCACTGCTTGCCAGATGACATCCTATGCTGGGTTCCTCGGAGCTGCAAATACTTCTTCCGGGTGGGGAGCAGGCTCCTGGGACACCGAAACTGGCTCAAATCCACAGGCAATAAAGTAATTAATGGTGTCTTTCAGGGCAAGCGCAGTAAAAAAAATAATTGCTCTCAAATTTTTACTGCTAATGAATGACTGGTACAGTCAATATTTGTGTTGTTGGGAGTGGATGTGTGGCTCTATGTGTTAGAGGATGGGGAGGAAAGTCTTTTGGATGCAAATATCCAAACCAGTCTATCAGCTCAGTTAATAACTCTGACCTGCCAGACCACAAGTGCTGAATATGTTGACTTTAAATGTCTACAGGGAACATATGTCATGGATCAGAGAACACACTGATTAGTCCAACAGAGACCAAAATCTGTCACTTTGGTCATGGTGCAAAGACGTGCCAAACAGGGTCACTAAAGAGAGCAAATAAATGGGAGAAAAATACCAAAGCAAAGTTGGTTTTAGAGAGAGGCTGAGCTGCCAACTACCTGGCTAAATGCTACTTGATTAGGTAAAATATATTTCCTGCCTCAGCACCTCTGCCCACTGTGTTAAAACATTGCTTCCCCTTTCTTAAAATAACTACCAGCTTACTGATGCCAAGTAACTCTCACTCATGTCATAGTCATTCACCATCATATATTAGGTCATCAGCTTTCTGCCTACTGAATAGCACAGATGCTCTAGCTTCTCATCACACACACACAGCCATATAAATATAGATTTAAAGATGACTGTGCTCATGGTGTTTACTGGTTAGTCAGTTTTCTTAAGTAACAGGAATCTCTTGCTGGTATGAACTGTGAACACAGAGAAAATTGTGAGAGCCAAACAGAATCGAATCTTCACTAGTATGGGTAAGCAATAACCTGCCATGTCTTTATGGGCTAGTTAGCTCAGCTGGTTAGACCATGGATATATCTTAGGCCACAGCAATGTCTGATTCCCAGGTGAAGAGGACAAATGACCTCCTGGCTACAGACTGACTCCTTTATCTCCAGCCATCATTCCACAAATATACGCTCTTGGGGTGGAATGTGGGGCTACATAACACAAAGCAAAGACACTGCCAAGGTGATAGGTTAGTAGCAGGGTCTCAAATAGGGGTGGGTAGAGAAAGAAAGTAAATAAATGGATCTAGACTTGAGCCACAAAACACATGGCTCTTCTTTGCCACCAACATAATTATTGGTTATCTTCTCCAAGAAACCACAAAATAACTGCCACAGAGAGTTCTCCAAAACTGGTATGGGAATATACTTTTTAACTTTGCAAAGGTAATTCCATTTAAATTTGCTTCTGTTATTTCACTGAAGGCAGAAGCATGTGCTGGGACCCCTACTTCCACAGGGAACAAGACGTATGGTCAAGTCAGTCCTGGCTGGACCAGGCTTCCAGGATCATCTCATCCACCATCCTAACTGGTGGTATTATTCAGACATTGATTGAAAACTTGGATTTCTAAAGCATATGCATCTCCTTTCAGATCTTTTTGTGAGGCACCAGATTTTACTTGGTTTTAAGTTGTGAGTTACTCTGATGCTATCTCTGAAACCACGCTAACACTTCGCTCAGTGGTTACGGTTGAATAATTTTATAAGATATTCATAAGGCAAAGACTAGTGCCAACAAAGCAAGCTTTCCAAAGGAAATTCTCTAACGGGCCACATGTCTCTCTCTCTGTGTGTGTGTGTGTGTGTGTGTGTGTGTGTTTTAAGTCCATGCAGTTGTCTTTAACTTGTTCTTCTGCATAATTTATTGGGCAGCTGTCAAACACGCATGCTCTCCTGTCTCATAGCTGACATTTGTACAGTGATAAATGACATAGAAAATGGACTACAAGCCAACTGACACTCTGTCATTGCATACAAGCAAGAAATGGAATATAGGGGCAAGAGAAACAGGTGGGAGAAAGTATGCCATTTTCCCTTTCCAGCAGTCAGGCCTGAAAGAACTTACTGTTGGCCAGGTGTGCCTGTAATCCCAGCACGTTGGGAGGCCGAGGTGGGCAGATCATGAGGTCAAGGGATCAAGACGATCCTGGCCAACGTGGCGAAACCCTGTCTCTACTAAAAATACAAAAATTAGCTGGGTGTGGTGGTGTGCACCTGTAGTCCCAGCTTCTTGGGAGGCTGAGGCAGAAGAATTGCTTGAACCCGGGAGGCAGAGGTTGCAGTGAGACGAGATCAAGCCACTGCACTCTAGCCTAGAGACAGAGCAAGACTTCATGTCAAAAAAGAAAGAAAGAAAGAAAGAACTCGTTGTTAATTCCTGAACAGTCTACAGAAATGGCCTTACTTTCCAGGGACACTTGCTTTACTCAATGGCTGTTATGCTTTCTTTAAAAAAGGTACAGTAATTTCAATATATAGATACATGAAGTCTTTTCTTCATGCTTTAAGTATATATACATTTACATATAATTGTATATAATCAACAATGATTTTAGAGGGTTAGCAATGTTGATATTGTAATGCAAAACATAGTTTGAAAAACTCTTAAATTTCTCCAAAGAGAATGCTTAATTCCTGTAAGTGGGCCAAATACCACAATTCTGAAAACCTCACACACACAGACAATTGATCTCCGTGTTAAGCCACAAAGCATTGTTACTAAGCTCACATATTCATTCTTTTTGATCTCTTTCCATTTCCTGCGTTGTATTCAGTGCCTCTTATCCTTGTCCAACATCAACAGGTCATTGCAGAGGGGTCAGTGTTGGCCAATATAAATAACCATTATAAAACCTCTAGCATGTTTTAAATCAACAACCAAAGTGGCCTACACTGTTTAAAGTATAAATTCCAAATATTTTCATGACAGAGAGTAGGCCAGGCCTGTGAAAAGTACAGGTAAAAATTATAGTTAAATAGTCAGATCACAGCAAGCTATTCCAGCACAAGTTTCCTCATTTTAAGACCAGCTTAAAAACAAACATAGATGATGGATCCCCTGGGCAGGAGAGGAGGCCTGGCCTTCCTACCCCCGGCACATATGTTTCACAAGAGTTTCCCACACATGGCAGAAATTACCACCATCTATACAAACTCAGAGAGTCTCTGACAAGCCTACAAGAGTCAGAGAACCAGAGAGTATAGAGAAACTTGGAGTAGGGAGGGGAAGTGGCTTACCACTTGGAGCCACCTTTCTTTTCCCTCACCAAAACCCATCAGTGATGACACCCCAACCCCCACCTGAGCAGGGTGAGGCACTGCAACATCAATGTGTCTCCAGACCACTCTCTTTGGAAGAGGTAATGGAAAAGGGGCTGATATGAGTAGTCCAAGAGTTCCTGATACCTGGCTTTGGGAAGGACAACACGTCACCTGTCCTGACTCCAGATTTACTCTTATTTGCTTTGCCTGGGTTGTTATTGGAAGTAATCTGCATCATCTAAGAATACAGTCATTGAGCTGGGTGGAGTGGTATCTATAAATGCTAAGAGTGACAGGACCAAGGAGGCCAAGAATAATATCGACCATTAATCCCCATGTACTACCATGGAAAGATGGCCAGAATATGGTACTGATTGAGAATAAGGAGGTTCTCAAAAAGCATGAAAAGTGTAGCATTATTTTACAAGTAACTAGATTTTTTAAAAGCATGAATAAATAAATGAATACAAAACATCCAGAGGATATATACTCAAATATCATCTCTATGTATTAGGATATTAACCATTTTAAAGTTTCTTCATTTTTTTTATTGTGATCTTGGTTGGATTGACTTATCATCTCTAGGAAATGTCTTGATTTTCTACAAGATCGTGACCAATTTCTCCTGGAGTTCCATCCAATTATACCCCTCTTATTTCAAAGTATTTGTTTATGAGTATAATATTCCTGGTGAACTGAACCCTTATCATTTGAAAGTTGCCCTCCCAGTTTTCACAATAAGTTTTTATTATCAGGAAAAGAAGCTGCTGTCATGTTGGAAAAAGAATCACCATGAGTAATGACCACAGTATTTTCAGATCAACATCATTATCATCCATTTGCTTTAAGTACCATGTGTTATTTCATTTAATCCTTACAATGACTTTACAAGGTAAGAACTCTTGCCAACAATGTTATTTTCAGTTTGTAGACAAGAAAGGTGGGGTCTAGAAGGTTAGGTACCCTAACCTTCTCAGGATTACAGAGTAAGTGCTAGAACCAGAATTAAACCTCTGTTGACCCAGCTACAGAGTTTATGGTCTTCATGACTACCTGATGCTGTGCTGACATTAAGAAATGGCTATATCCCGACCTCACACTTGTGAAAAATACATATCAGATCCAGGAAGTCAAGGCATTGGCCACTACGTGCCACTTATAGAAACCTACTTTTTTAGCCTGCAGAGACTCTGAGCAGCAAGCTATATATGATTTCTGAACTTCTATTTTTTTCTCACCTGCAAAACAGATATTATAATAAATCTTGTTCGAAAGATGAACAACCTTTATTTATCTCCAACTTTACTTACCTCTGAGAGGATGGGATGTAATATGCTAGTTTAAATAATAATAGATAGTTTTTCTCTAGCATGGAGCAAATAAAAGCATACAACTGCATTTAGGTTTTTCAAATACAGACTTGGACAAATCAAAAGGTACACTTTCTTCACTAGGCCAACTGTCCTCCTTTGACCCCCTGCTAATTTTCCTGATGATGTCTGAGCAGAACATGCTGATTTGGGTAATTCCATGTCCATGCACAAAAATAATTGATGACATCAGCATAGTTATGGGAATTAGACTTATTAGTTAATTACAGAACCAGCAGAGGGAGCACAAACCCTGCATAAATAATAACCATTTCTTCTGGGTATCTTATAAAATAGTTGTAATGGTGGAAGGAAGAAATACATTTAAAAACTAAATTGTTAGTATCAGAAAATAGGCTTTACTTTCTTGGAATGGTGTTAGGGCAGAAATCTAATACACTGTTCATATGGTCTATGTGTAAATGTTGACTTCTTGGGTACTGAAGAGAAGAAAAATTGTCTGTGTGTGGGTGTGTGTGTGTGTGCGCGCGCGCGCTTGCTTCTCCTTGTTATCATGGTGAAACCCTCCCCTCTGTGGAATAATTAAGGTCAGATGGTGAAACTTGCCTACAGTTGGCAAATATTTGTTGTATCTGACACTGATATCACAGGAGCTTCCATGTTAGCCTTGCTCATCCTAAACAAAGTCCCAAGTGAGCCAATCTTATTCTTCTAAGAGGCAATCACGATTTACATTTATGGTTGAATAAAGATTTGACAGAAGTAAAACAAAATAATGTCTATTGCTACAAAGAAAGAAAACATAAAATTATTCTTTTTAAAAAACTATCTGCCTTAAGTCCTGCTTAACATTTTAAATAGTCACCATTTCCAAATTCGAAGCCATATGATGTTCACAGTTTTTCCCCTGAAAAATAAAATGACTGATAGGACAGTACACAGATATATGCCTCCCATCACAATAACACCGTCATGTATAAATAGGAGTTAAGATAAAAGGCATTCATTTATTCAACCATTGATAGGTTAAGCAAGATACATAGGGCTGAAAAGTTTTGTTTCCTAGACCAACATTTAAGACTAGGCCAAATGTTAAAGTCAGCTATAATCACACCACAGGCATCAATACTGCCCAGCATGATACACAATTTAGCCAGACAGATAATATATAAAGAACTTGATTTCTGTACTATGAATTTCTTCTGTTGATTTTTGAGAGGATGTTCTCTCCAGAAGTGGAGTTGGGGCAGGGTGGGGGGGGGAAACAAAACTGGTACTTACTAGACATTACCATTTAAAACATATGTATCGTGTTGGTATGTTAAAACAAAATGCTTACTTTAAAAAGTAATCGGAATGGATTCATGGCAGGGAGAAAGAAATTTCTACTTTAGTTCAGGTTTTTTTGTTTTTGTTTTTGTTTTTTTTTGAGACAGAGTCTCACTCTGTCGCCCAGGCTGGAGTGCAGTGGTGCGATCTTGGCTCACCGCAACCTCCGCCTCCTGGGTTCAAGTGATTCTCTTGCCTCAGCCTCCCAAGTAGCTGGGATTACTGGTGTCCACCACCATGCCCGGCTAATTTTTGTATTTTTAGTAGAGATGAGGTTTCAGAATGTTGGCCAGGCTGGTTTCAAACTCCTGACCTCAGGTGATCCACCTGCCTCGGCCTCCCAAAATGCTGGGATTACGGACATGAGCCACCACGCCCAGCCATACCTCAGCTCATATTAAGAGCACCATCAAGGCTCTGGAGCAGGGAAACAGTGTTGGTGAAGAAATGGAATACTGAATGGAGAATGACCCCAATATGGGTTTGCTGGGTTCCAGAGAGAACCGACTCTGGGATATTGACAGTCACACTCCTAGAGTGGGTGCTCTTCCATGTGCCCCCTGGATTCCCTTACCTCTTCCTCCATATCTGGCCTGGTCCTGTTTCTCATGATTTTGCAAGCCCAGTACTTGCCACCACAGAGACGTCACTGTAGTCTAAATGTATGTGTCTCTCCAAAATTTGTATTTTGAAAGCTAATCACCAATGTGACGGTGTTAGGAGGTGGGGCTTTTGGTAGGTGATTCTGAGACCTCATGAATGCCATGCGTGCCCTTCTGAGAGGCCCCAGAGAGTACCCTTGCCCTTCCCACCATGTGATGATGCAGCAAGAAGGCACCATCTGTAAACCAGGAAATGCGTCTTCACTAGACACCAAATCTACTGACATCCTGATTATGGAATTCCCAGATTCCAGAACTGCAAGAAATAAAGTTCTGTTGTTTATAAGCCACTTATTTTATGGTATGTTGTTACAGCAGCCTGACCAGATGGAAACAGACATACAATGGCAGAGGCAGCAGCAGTTCTACCAGGGAAACTGGAGAGACAGGCACACACGGCTCAGAGACTGAGGGTTCGGTTACCAATGGGGAAAAACGTGGTCTGTCCTTGCTTTTTATTCTTTTTCTCCCTTGACGGACTCTGAGCACAGTGGACCCTCCAAATATGGCCCTTGTCAATGGGTTACAATTTAGGTTGGGGTGGCTTTGCTTTCTTCATCCACACAATGAGAAAACAGGAGGCAACAGAGCAGTCTTCATGAGTAGATTCTGCTAGGTGCCCAGTAGATGCCCGTAACAGCTGTTAACTGACCACTCCCAAGTCTGATGCCAATACCTCTCTTTCAGAGACGGGCCACCTCTAAGTATTGGTTTCTTCTACTGCTGAAGAAAGCCAAGGGACTTTATCTTACAGGGTCAGGCAAACTCCCTGTGCATAGATCCTATGCCTCAATGAGATGTTTTTAAATAGTCCTTTTCCCACTTAAAGTAATTTTTCTCCAACGTTTATGCTTATTTGAAGTTTTCATGGCAAACTAGCATTTATTGAACACTTATTACATACAGGTACAGTGTTAGGAAACCGACCTGTATGATCTCATAGATCTCAAAGCATGCATTTTGAGCATCTCATACATTTTGAGATTGTATGAGTCCATTCTCACACCGCTACGAAGAAATACCTGAGATTGGGTAATTTATAAAGAAAAGAGGTTTTAGGGCTGGGCACGGCGGCTCACACCTGTAATTCCAGCACACTGGGAGGCCAAGGCAGATAGATCACGAGGTCAGGAGTTCGAGACTAGCATGGCCAATATGGTGAAACCCCATCTCTACTAAAAATACAACAAAATTAGTCAGACATGGTGGCATGCGCCTGTAGCCACAGCTACTCTCCTGAGACAGGAGAACTGCTTGAACCTGGGAGGTGGAGGTTGCAGTGAGCCAAGATTGCTCCACTGCACTCCAGCCTGGGCAACAGAGCAAAACTCTATCTAAAAAAGGAAAGGAAAGGAAAGGAAAGGGAAAAGGGAAAAGGGAAAGGAAAGAAAAAGAAAAGAGGTTTGATTGACTCTCAGTTCTGCATTGCTGGGGAGGCCTCAGTAAACCGACAATCATGGTGGAAGGCACCTCTTCACAGAGCGGCAGAAGAGAGAAGGAGTGCCAGCAGGGGAAAATGCCAGATGCTTATAAAACCATCAGCTCTCCTGAGAACTCACTATCATGAGAACAGTATTTGGGAAACCACCCCATAATAATTCAGTCACCTCCCACCAGGTCCCTCCCATAACACGTGGGGATTATAATTCAATATGAGATTTGGGTGGGGACACAGCCTAACCATATCATGAATTAAGTACTTTTTACTTTCTTTCATCTTTAACTTTTATTTTAGGTTCAAGGGTACATGTGCAGGTTTGTTTTATAGGTAAACTCATGTCATGGGGGTGTGCACATTATTTCATCACTCAGGTACTAAGCCCAGTACCCAATAGTTATTTTTTTCTACTCCTCTCCCTCCTTCCACCCTTCACCCTCAAGCAGGCTCTAGTATCTGTTGTTCCCTTTTTTGTGTCCATGAGTTCGCATCACTTAGTTCACACTTATAAGTGAAAACATGTGGTATTTGGATTTTTGTTCCTGCTAGTTTGCTAAGGATAACGCCCCCCAACTCGATCCATGCTCCTGCAAAAGACATGGTCTTGTTCTTTTTATGGCTGCATAGTATTTCATGGTGTATATGGACCACATTTTCTTTATCCATTCCGTCACTCATGGGCATTTAGGTTGAGTCCATCCATGTCTTTGCTATTGTGAATAGAAGTACTCTTCTTTTATATTCACCTAACAGATGGGGAACCTGAGACTCAGAACAGTTAAGAACTTGCCCAGGTCACCTGGCTAATACGTGGCAGGCAGGAGCCACATCCGGATGTCTGCCTATGGAAGTCCACGCATGCCTTTCCACTAGAGTTCACTGCACTTCCCCTTCCAAGTGAAAAATGCAGATGACAATGTTTGTGGAAGCTGACAGAATCTTTTATTGTTAGAATTCTCATATATACATCATGGGGGCTTTTAAAATGATTTATTGAGGTAAAATATACATATATAATGTACTATCTTTACCATTTTCAAGTGTACAGTTCAGTGGTAATAAACACATTCACATTCCTTTTTGTGGTGGTTGTTCTAAGCAACTAAAAGTTTGTTGATTTTGAGAATTATTATAATAGCAAAAGAAAAGTCTGAGCAAAAGAATCCTGTCACTGAAAAAAAATATCAATAGGTGAGAGTGCAATGATGGGGCAAATCACTACCTATGCTAACATTCTCTCCGTTGATCCTTACTCCCCGCATTAGGACTTGTGCCTTTCATGGACTTGAGCTTTATTCTCCACCATGATGGCTGAAAGTTACTACAGACCCAATCAGCAAGCCCAGTGGCCCCTCATCTGTTGGAGTCATTAAAACAAAGTAAACACTACCAACAATCTTCAAATCAAATCCTGATTCATCTTGACCATTCACTGGAAATGACAGGCTTCTTACAAAGTAAGAAATTTTAAAATTCTCCACAGGAAGTACATCAGGTATCTGACAAATATGGTCTCGCCACTTTCTTTATGATAACCACGTTTTCTAAATGCAAAGTTATGGCATTGAATATAGCAGGAAGGTGTCCTTAGTAAGAGTTCTTAAATAAGAAGTTGATCAAAGAACAAAGAAACAAATTAATAATACTTATTTTCTTGTAGTAAATGAATTTAACACAGCTTTTTGTATGATTAGGCAGAAACACAGAGATTGTTTTTTATTTTTTATTATTTTTTGAGATGGGAGTCTCGCTCTGTCACCCAGGCTGTAGTGCAGTGGCACAATCTCGGCTCACTGCAACCTCTACCTCCCAGGTTCAAGCAATTCTCCTGCTTCAGCCTCCCGAGTAGCTGGGATTACAGGCGCATACTACCATGCTGGGCTAATTTTTGTATTTTTAGTAGAGATGGGGTTTCACCATGTTGGCCAGGCTGGTCTCAAACTCCTGACCTCAGGTGATCAACCCACCTCAGCCTTCCGAAGTGCTGGGATTATAGGCATGAGCCACCGCACCTGGCCGAGATTTATTTTATATTTGCTATTACTCATTATAATGTGTGTAAGTTGATCTCAGAATGAATGAATCAGCAGAGACCAGCACTGCGTCTCATTTTATCGTTAGGAAGCGGCTGAAAATCTAAACCCTATCATTTATTTCAGTGAAAAGAGATATGCCTGAAAAGAATTAACCATGAGTCAGGCTTATTCTACATGTATAGGTTTTTATTTTTAGCATTCTGTAGCATTCTTAGTCAATTTTGCAGATAATTCAGGAAGCTATATAAATATGGAATGGGCAACATGAGTTTGGAGACCAAAGAAATCTCAAAAGAAATCATTTGGACACTTCTCCCATTTAATTAAATAAACAAACACTAGAGAGATCTGTGTTAGTGGAACCCATCTCATGAATGTATTAGGTAATGGTTACCACAAATGTGTTGATGTTAAAAATGGGCAGTTGGCTTCATTCATCTATTGAGAGACACCATCTCCCCATCCTCACCCTACAACAATAGCTGAAGTTCCTACGATAATTTAGACATGAAACACAAAACTTCTCATGTAGATTATTGACTTTCTTTTTCAAAATGAAATCTGGAGAAGTTAAGCCATTTAGATGGTTTTGTGGACAGCAGATGCATCATATCACAGACATGTCATGTGTATACAAAAAAGTATGTGTTGTGGCAACTGCCAAGTCATTCACAGCCTGAGGTTCCCCAAGGACAGGGGTTCAGCCATGGGGCGGCCAGAGAAAGGGTCATGATTCACTCTGGCAGGGCCAGCGCTTGGACAGAGTTGCCTTTAATTGCCTGGTTGTCATCTCCCAGATACTCTTGGGTGACATTGTAGCTACAGTAATGAAGAAAATAAATACACAGAATCTCATATATTCCTTGATCCTGAAACGCTCTATTTATTTGCTCAATATTCATTAACGAGAGCAAAAATCAGATCATCTCTCATGTTTCACATCGATACCATATATCATTTTTGCTTGAGTATAAACTGACATATGTGTTCTTTCAATTACATGAAAAGCAAGATGTCAGATAGATTACACGTTTGCAATGATGCTGTTCTTTATGCTCACACTTTTGATTGGGAAGGTTTGCAGTTGAAAGGCAAGGGTAATCAGCTCAGAACAATCTGAATGGTAATTTTCTCTAGAGGTATAAAGTCATACTTTTGTCATTAAAAGGTCACATAGTTTGTGAACCTTTAAAAAGGAACTTGAGGCCGAGGCGGGCGGATCACGAGGTCAGGAGATCAAGACCATCCTGGCTAACGTGGTGAAATCCCGTCTCTACTAAAAATACAAAACATTAGCCGGGTGTGGTGGTGGGCGCCTGTAGTCCCAGCTACTCGGGAGGCTGAGGCAGGAGAATGGCATGAACCCGGGAGGTGGAGCTTGCAGTGAGCGGAGATTGCGCCACTGCACTCCAGCCTGGGAGACAGAGAGAGACTCCATCTCGAAAGAAAAAAAAAGGAACTTGATTCCATTTGGGTCTAGAATTTTTAACCATATTGCAGAAAGTAGCAAGGGGTAAGTCTGAAACACTTTAGTTTGGGTGTGATGGTGTGTCAAGAGAAAACTGAGCTTTCCACTTGTATTCTCAATACCTCTCTGCATGTGGTGCCTCATTCTGTCACTTAACAACAGCCATCGTTTAAGTGGCCACCACCAGATACAGGGACCACCCTAAGCTCTTTGCACACATCATAGCACATTTAACATTTTCAACTACCTTTTGCCTTAAGTATTATTGGCCCACACTTTTACAAACGAGAAGGGAGGCTTAATGGGACTAAGTATTATGCCCAGAATCAGGACTCATAGCCAGGTCTGTCTTGCTTCCAAACCCTGTGCTCTTGACCAGCTAAATATGCAATCACCTTCAGTCATTTTGTTTTGTGACTACTTACTATTAAGACCACCTCTGATAGGAAGGGGAAGGAGAGATGCTAGGACAAAGTGTTACCATTGCAAGTAAGGTTGGCATACATGTGAGAGGGGAAGACAAGTGTCAAAAAGAGGTGGTCATTTTGTTGGGTGAGCCATGGCCAAATTCCTGCTTTCCCGGGGCTCGCTGCATTGTGACTTCAAGCAGGGCCCATCCTTACTTGGTTAGACTCTAGCAGGAAAGGGTTATCCTAAGCATGAAGCAGAGAGCTCAGTCTCTCAGGTGGAAGAAGCTTATTCCTATAACACAGGATTTGAAAGGTGCCTGGTTACTTAGTCTGAAAAGGTATTGTCCCTGAGATGACTGGAGACACTAGTAGCACCAGAAGCCATTTCTTCAGTCACATGCTACTACTTATTATAGACATTCTCCTTTATTTGAAAACTCCATATGGATACATTTACTATGAGGGATCTGCAACTTAGAAAAGGGTGTCTCCCAGTCAGAATGGCTATTATTAAAAAGTCACAAAATAACAGATGCTGGAAAGGTTGTGGAGGAAAAGGAACACTTTTACATTGTTGGGGGGAGTGTAAATTAGTTCAACCATTGTGGAAGACAGTGTGGCGATTCCTCAAATACCTACAGACAGAAATTCCCAGCAACCCCATTACTGGGTATACCTCAAAGGAATATAAATAATTCTATTATAAAGACACATGCGCATGTATGTTCACTGCAGCACTATTCACAATAGCAAAGACATGGAATCAACCTAAATGCCCATCAGTGATAGACTGGATAAAGAAAATGTGGTGGCCAGGCGCGGTGGCTCACGCCTGTAATCCCAGCACTTTGGGAGGCTGAGGCAGGCAGATCACGAGGGCAGGAGATAGAGACCGTCTGGCTAACACAGTGAAATCCCCTCTCTAAAAATACAAAAAATTAGCCAGGCCGAGATCGCACCGCTGCACTCCAGCCTGGGTGACAGAGTGAGACTCCATCTCAAAAAAAAAAAAAAAAAAAAAAAAA
>NC_045435.1:62829261-62890175 GCF_002776525.5 Piliocolobus tephrosceles | reverse complement strand
AAAAAAAAAAAAAAAAAAAAAAAAAAGAAAGAAAGAAAATACGGTACATATACACCATGGAAAAATAACTAATGGATAGTAGACTCAATACCTGGGTGATGAAATAATCTGTACAACCCCCATGACACACGTTTACCTATGTAACAAACCTGCACACCCTGCTCGTTACCCCTGAACTTAAATTTTTTTTAAAAAGTCCTATGTATTCTTTTTTATTCTTTTTTTTTTTTTTTTTTTTTTGAGATGGAGTCTTGCACTGTCGCCCGAGCTGAAGTGCGATGGCATGATCTCGGCTCGCTACAACCTCCACCTCCTGGGTTCACGGGATTCTCCTGCCTCAGCCTCCCGAGTAGCTGGGATCACAGGTGTACACCACCACACCCGGCTATTTTTTTGTATTTTTCATAGAGATGGGGTTTCACCATGTTGGCCAGGCTGGTCTTGAACTCCTGACCTCGTGATCTGCCCACCTCGGCCTCCCAAAGTACTGAGATTATAGGTGTGAGCCACAGTGCCTGGCCTTGTGTATTCTTTATTGGGTAATTCCTAAATACTTTACGGATTTTGTTACCCACTATTGTGAGTAATATCTTTTTTTGTCATATTCTAGTTGGTTATTATATTGGTATAGAAAGTGCCCTGCTGATTTATGTAAGTTGACCTTATATCAAATAACATTGTTGAACTCTCATATGAGCTCTGACATTGTTGAACTCTCATATAAGCTCTAAATTCTGCTAGATTTTCTATGTTGATAATTACATCATCTATAAATGACTATTATGTCTCTTCCCTTCCAGTTTCTGTAATTTGTTTATTTTTCTTACTATATTGGCTAGAATCCCCAGTACAATGTTCAGTCATTATTAAAATAAAGATAAAGGGCATCCTTAAATTTTCCCATATTTCAAAAGAAAAAAAAAGGTGCCTCTTTTTAAAAAAATCGGAACCTAGATTCTGCTCTAATTTTTTTATTGACAGATAAGATTGTATGTATTTATCATGTATGACATGATGTTTTGAAGTACATATACATTACAGGATGCCTGAATCAAGCCAATTAATATATGCATTACCTATCATAGTGGTCATTTTTGGGCTGAAAATACTTAAAATCTACTCTCTTACCACTTTTCAAGAATACAATATATTATTATGTAGTCATCATAACAATATGTACAATAGATCTCTTGAACTTATTCCTCTTATATAAGTGAAAATTTGTAACCTTTGACCAACGTCTTCCCAACCATCTGCTCTGCTAAATTTCTGAATACCTGTGATCACAAGTTGCTGTGGCTAAGTTGTCTCTAGGTTGCTTATCTGTAATATTATAATGAGTCTTAATTATGTTGGAATAGGGTATGCACCATCTCTTTTCCATGCTAAATGAAAGCACTCACAGGCAGAGTTGGTACAAAATTTATCACTTTATCTCCGGAGCCCAGCCTGGTGCCTGGTACATAGCAGGTACTAAATAGCCAATGAATGATGAAGTGTACCTTCTAAGTGTTTTAGTTTTTGCATTTTGAATCTCAGTCTCTCCTCTTTTTTTGTATATTTCCCTTCCTTTATCTTAAATCAATTAACTTCTTTCTATAACAAATTGCCTTCCATAGATGGTGCCAGAGGATGTGGTCTGAATATTCACTGAGCTACCTGTTTCCAGCCGGTAGAATTAGAGAAGAAGATTTGGAAAACAAAACTCAGAATGAACAAACAAAACAAAACACAAAATACCCCTTTCCAATTTTGCAAGGAAAACCTCTTAAGGGACAGAAGTTGATGAACAAGATCTCACCATTATACAATGATGAAGCTGGCTCGTGGATGAGAAAACGGCTACTAGGAAGTCACGATTATTGTTGTACATTATTTGTGTTTAGTGCCAGAGAAACAATTTTCTTTCTGTAATATCTTTGCCTCAATAAAATTAAGAACGTAGTGTAAGATCCAAATTCCCCCCAAAGGGGTCAGCTTAAAAAAATGTATTAGCTCTACTGCCACGGGGATTTATAGTTTCTCCTTTAATAGTTATAGTCTGATATACCATAAGTTTTGTTGGTCACTAGGTGGATTCATTTATCTTTCTTTTGAAACACACGTTGAATGTTTTAAGCAAATTCTGGCCCTTCAATTGATTGAATTTTGCATTGAGGAATGAATTGCTAAATGACTTTGGAATATGTCTCCAAAACAAGAAGATCTTAAAATAAAAACAGATATTGAAGACTGTATTTTCCTGATTGTCAGTCAAGCTAATTATGCTTTACTCTAAAGCTTTGTCTATCAGGCAAGAAAGGAAAAGGCAATTGGGGGCTCTCTCCTTGCAGAGCCTGATGTCTGGGAATATAACACCAGTTTATTCACAGCAGGAGCCTGCTATAATTGGCAGTTCCATTTTCCCCTACTAGAGGGTAATTCTCTAGTGAAGAAAACACAGTGTTAACAAGATTTTACAAATTTGACATATGGTATCCTATCGAAAATGACCAACAAAAGTTCCTTATCTCCCCAAACAAATGCAGTTATCACAGGATAGGACTACAAAGAGTGATAGAAAAAAAGGGGGCAGGGGCGGCCCTTGGAGTTCTTTTATAGGGCCTGTAAATCTGTGGTCTTAACAAAAAACCCATTAATAACAACAAAAGGTAAGACACTCACAGTGGCTGTGTCTCCAAGAGTTGGTGATGAAATGACAATAAAACGTCACCTGAACATGGTGCTTCATTAACAACAGTTGATTACGGCTAGGGCATTTGGAGTGAGGATTCTGGCCCAGGAGAGAATCCTTAGTGAGTCTATTCAGTTTAGGATGGGGCTGGTCCACAGAGCAAGTAAGAGGAAATAAAAGACATGCGGGAACCAGCAACAATTCTGGGTTTAACCTCACCCTTTCCCTTAACACACAGAAACTCTAGAATGAATTTGTAGAAAGGGTCAAATTGTTTTGATGTGGATCCAAAATGGCCTTCTTTATTATAATATAAATCTTGTTTAAAACCATACATCCCCAATGAGGTCTCTGGTTTCTGTTTTAACAAAAGAATGAAAGAAAGATTATTCTGGAACATAAAACACTAGGCAGAATGTATGCAAATTTTCCAGAAAAAGCAGAGCAAGGATTTGTGTTCTCTTTCCACTTGAACATATTAAATGATGCATCATTTCATTCTTCCTCTGTAGGTCATTTGGGTAGGTTCTAAAAAGGGGCAAAAATGGGTCCCCAGGAATTTATCCTGGATCTGCTGCTAAGATACCCACAGTTTATTGTCTACAGCCATAATCTAGGGACCGTCATCAGACCCCATCTGATGTTCCATCTGACCCCAGCTGCAGAGATGGTGCAGAAAATGGAGATTCACTTTCAGGTTGGTGATCTCAAGGGCATTACAGAATGGGATTAATGAGCAGCTTCCAAGCACCATGTACTCGCAGTAAAGCCACAGAGTCAGGTTAAGTCCTAATTTTCATGGGGAATTAAACTCCTTTTGATACCACCTGGTGACATATAATTGACAATCAACTGGAATCTACCCAGGTGAAGGAAGTAGCAGGATGGCAAAGCCATTTTTTTTTGTTTCAGTATACTCAATGACACACACACACTCAAATACAAAAGGACCAATATTTGTTTCTCCACTTAGATTATTTGCTCACTCAGTGTTGCTGTTCATTTCTTCTTTCCTGCCTAGATGTTCTACACAGCAATTCCCAGTAACACCTGAGCTGTTTTTAAGCAATGGAGGGACAGGCAGGCCTTGAGTTAACACTGAATCTCATAGCAAGAGAGTTTGGCTTTATCAAATGTCTTGCCATCTTCCAGATTATGAAAGAGTCTCAGTTCGGTGCTGCTACATCTTTTGCACCTTGCTAATATTTGCTAATCTCAGTGGGAGATAAGAACCTCAGAGTGTCACACAGTAGAACTCAGCTAGCATCTAATAACGGGCTGCTTTCATTCTGTTCATTCTTATGGCTATTCCCCCTATTTATGACAAGCATTACTGATTTTCCATTTTTAGAAGTTAGAGAATGTTTTCATGGAAAATACAGTTACTCATGCTAAGTGAAATAAGCCAGTTACAAAAGGACAAGTACTACATAATTCCACTTATACGAGGTACCTGGGGTAGTCAAATTCATAGAGACAGGAAGTAGAATGGAGGCTGCCAGGGCTAGAGGAAGGAGGGAATTAGGAGTTGTCATTTATTGGATAAAGAGTTTCATTTTTCGCAAGATGAAAAAATTCTGGAGATTGGTCGCACAACAATGCAAATATATTTAACACCACTGCACTGCACATCTAAATATGGTTAAGATGGCAAATTTTATGTTATGTATATTATGCCATAATAATAATACATAAAAAGCTGAAGAGGGAGGCAGAGAGGAGGATCGGAGGAAGCTGTGGCTATGGAAGCACCATCAGAGAGATGGAACACTGCTGGCTTGGAAATGGGAAGGGGCCATGAGCCAAAAAATATGGGCAGCCTCTAGAAGCTGGAAAAGTCAAGGAAACAGATTTTCCCTTAAAGCCTCCAGAAAAGAATGCAGCCATGTTCACACCTTGATTACAGTCTGGTTACACATTTTGATTCTGGCTTCCAGGGCTTACAAATTTGTGTAGTTTTAAGCACCTTTCTTCCCCTCCCCATGCCCCAAATACAGTTGTTCACTCATTTTTTTTTTTTTTTGAGTTTATTAAAGCACATTTGGAAATTATAGTGACAAGGTACACATCTATGGAAAAACCATGAAGATGGCATGAGAATGCTTAATGTTTGAAAAGAAACCCTATCTCCTGGGCTGTAAAAGTCAAACCATGTTTTCCAAGATCTCTTATACACAAAAGGCATCATGACCATGGTGACAGATTGAAATAGTATTTAACATGCTTTAAATAACGCCAACTGAGGTAGTGTTAATTTTTAAAAGCACCCCCACCCAAACTCTCTCACTGTGTTGACTGATGCAAAAGTGCACCAGAGGTTAATTTGGAGATCTGGAGCCAGCAATCCTGGGTTTAACCCTGGCTCTGTCACTTACCAGCTGAATAAACTTGGGCTTGTCACCTAACCTCAGAGCCTCAGTTTCTGCATTTGAGAAACGGGATCAATAGCACCTCCCTCAAAGGAGCTACTATGAGAATCAAAGAAGATGCATGCCAACTTTTAGTTCAGGCCTGACACCTAATAGGTGCTCAAGTAATATTGGCTTCTATTATTATTATGGTTATGCTTATTGTTACTAGGCATTCCCATGCTACCAAATATCTATTTTATTTCTTTCAAGAAAAAAATGATTCTTTTTTTGTTGTTGTTTTTGAGATGGAGTCTCACTCTGTCACCCAGGCTGGCATGCAGTGGCATGATCTTTGCTCACTGCAACCTTCGCTTCCCGGGTTCAAGCAGTTCTCTGCCTCAGCCTGCCGAGTAGCTGGAATTACAGGTGCCCACCACCACACCCAGATAATTTTTGTATTTTTAGTAGAAACAAGGTTTCACCATGTTGGCCAGGCTGGTCTTGAACTCCTGACCTCGTGATCCATCCACCTCAGCCTCCCAAAGTGCTGGGATAACAGGCATGAGCCACCGCTCCCAGTCATGATTCATTTCTTTAATACAAATTAGATCTGAGCAACTCTAGCCACCAGTCGAGGCTGCATTATTTGAAGTCACGGTGACTTTGGAGTCTTCCATCAAGGCAAGGTAGGCATGCTCTTGGGGATGGCTCTGCTTTTAGTGAAATTCACTAACACTCTGTGCTTACTCACTGTAATTACAATCACTGTTTATGTAGGGGTCAGCCCAAAAGCTTTTGGCCAGCTCATGTTTAAAGCCCGACCCAAAGGCCAGGTTTGTCCACAGCTGTCATTTATCAGTAACACAATACCCCAGGGCAATGTACTCATCAAATGCTTATTGACTTAAGCTGCTGGTTTGTTTGTTTTTTTCCCATAACATTAGAAAATATTACTTCTGATTTAAATGTTTTCTTTGCAGGACGGAAATTTAAACAAAGTCCTATTTACATGGCACCCATTTTCTGATTGGATGCACTGATTGATTGAAAGTGAGCATTTACTCATGAAAATATCTTGGTAGCTTAAGGCAGGGTTTCTCACCTTCAGCCCTGTTGACATCTTGGCCCAGATAGTTCTATGTTGAAAACAGGTAGTTCAATGTGCTGTATGTTGTAGGATGTCTAGCAGCATCACTGGCCTCTACCCACTAGATGCTAGTAGTCCTTCCTCCTCAGCAGTGACAACCAAAACTGTCTGCAGACATTGTTAAATGTTCCTTGGGGGCAAAATTGCCTCCAGGTGAGAACCACTGCATTGGGGTATGATATCAGCTCTGAGATTACTAACTGATCAAGATAAGTGGCTGTTGGCTAAAAAAATAATTAAAATATTGAACATAGGAAGATTCATAGTTATGGCTACCAGTTGTGAATAATTTAAAAGAAGCATTTTTATATTTTTAATAGTGTCCCTCAATCAATACATTTAAATTAAATGTAATAAGTGAAACTGCTTTGTAAACTATACAGTGTTAGATAACTAAAATTATACCAGTATGCTCTGAGACTATATAAAGGATGGGCCGCTTGAAGAACTAACCTTCATGAAGTCTGTGCTGTGTGCTAAGTACTTTGTTCATACCAGCTCATTTGAGCCTCATCCACTAGCTTTCATGGAGGAGGAAAAGCTCAGGAAAGAGAAGTAACATGATCAAGGTCACTCAGCTAGTAAGAGGTGGTAGTAGGATTTGAATCTAGAGCTGTAACTCTCCAAAGCCTAATGCTCCCCCACCCCACCTATTGCCCGCTATGTGCTGTGGATGCTGTTCTTGAATGAGAGGGAAATACTCCTATGCTCCTTGACAAGTCCTTCTGGAAACAATGCACAGACATCTAGAGAAGCCAGCCACAGATGGAGTGAAATCTGTCACCTAGAGCTGAAGCCATTTGAAATGGTTAACTCAAGTCTACATTCAGGACCCAAAGACCCACTGTGCCAATCATTCCAACCAAATAGTCCTAAACTGACATTTTTGAGATCCATTGTTAGTATGTGCTATTCTTTGCACCTTAAACATCCAGAAAATTAAGCTTCAGTGAAAATATCTGGGAGAAACACATTCCAAATTGACTCAGACAACAAAAGGAAAGAATTTAGGTTCCGTTTTGCAATTTTTAAACTTGATGTCTGTGATGTGTTGAAATGCACCCCTCCACCCGACCCACTCAAAAGATATGCGAGAGTCCTAATGGCCAGTCCCTCAGAATGCAACCTTATTTGGAAATAGGGTCTTTGCAGAGGCAATTAAGTAAAAAGGAGGTCATTAGGGTCAGCCCTAATCCAACATGACCAGTGTCTTCATAAAAAGGGGATATTTGGACACAGAGGGACGATGATGCGAAAAGACACAGAACACCATGTAAAGACAGGGCATTGGAGTGGTGCATCTTGCAGCCCAGGAACGCCAAAGCTTGCCAGCAAACCACCCAGAAGCTAGGAAGAAGCAAAAAAAAAGGCTCCCCTACAGGTTTCACAGGGAACGTGGCCCTGAAAACACCTTGATTTTGGGTGTCTAGCCTTCAGAACTTTGAGACAATACACTACTCTTTTTTCAGCCACCTAGTTTACAGTACTTTGTAAATGCAGCCCAAAAAACTCATATAGTATCTATGTAACAAATTAATCTAGGGGCTTCTAGAGAACTTTACCTTTATGAGGGTAAAGCAAACCAAGTGTTCTGAGGTGGCTTGTCATCTGAGTGGTGCCTGCCATATGCATGTGTTGGACCCGGGCCATGTCCTCCGAGGGGTCCTCACCCATGCCAACTGGCAGCTGGGCCCAGTCAGCCTTCCCCACTGGTTTTGCCCTCAAGGAGGGCTGGGACTCCCTTGCTGTCTGTCACCCGGTTTCTCACCACTTCTTGGCCTCTCAGTTCACATCCTCAAGGCTTGTCTTTTCTAGTTCCCAGGAAAAATGGCCTCCTGGCTTTAGCTCCTTCCTTTTAGAATGTTTATTCACATGAATTCTAATGGATTTCTACAATATCACATTTTTAAAAATTTACCATGTGACAGCAATATAAATGGGTCCAGGAAAAAAAGGAAGGCTATTTAGTAATCACTGAAACACAAGTGACATTAATGTTCACACTCACCTGGAATGCAGGTAGACAGGGATAAGCTAGCGGGCTACGAGGGAAAAGACCAACAACACTGCCTTTTCTCAAAATGTGTTAAGCTGAAGTGTCATGCTGATTTACTATCTTTAAGATACTGTTGTGGAGAGAGATCTAGGTGAAAGTTAAAAAGTTCACATCTGGTGTTAGCAAAGCAATGCAGAAAACAATACACAGCTCCTCTCTTTGGCGAGCGAGGCCAGTGCTGTTATCTAATTATTTCAATTCTGGCTTTGTTAGAGCTGCCAGGCTGGATTTGTTTATAGGTGTCCTTTCCTTCAAAGCTGCCCACAGGGTCTCACCCACATCATTTGTCAGGGCTAAATAGCCCGAGGCCAAGAGTAGACATTTACTTACAGAATCTTCAGACTCTTTTAAATAGGCCTTTGGGATCTCACCACTGACCATTCTATCGCAAGAGGCTCAGGGACACCTTGCTGGGTGTTCCTTTTAATTGACTAACCACGGTGTTGCTGTTCAAAATTGCTGTAACCCATATATGCCCTCAGTCTGAAGCTTCTAATGACCTTTCTCTGGCCCTCAACACATATGGCTGAGACAATGCAAACATAATTTGGAAGAGGAGTAAATTCAATAACTCAATTACAGCTGCACCAAAGCACCATTTATCAAACTCGGACCACAGCACTTTGTCTCTCTTAGCTCTCTGTTTTTCTGTGGCCAGGCATTTGGGGAAAGTTGCTAATCAATTTAGGAATGATTAAATTGAAATTTGTAACACTTTCCATTATTAAACCTTCAATCTTCATTATGGCAACTTAATGATTACATCATGGCTGAGAAAAACAAATTACGGGTAGCTGGTATCGTTGAGAAAGCTGGATTAGCAAGTAAATTGTCAAAAACACCAAAAGTTTAATATGTGTGGTTGTATGAATGATTGTTTAACAGGTACAAAGGAATATCAAATTACTATTCACTTTCCAATACAAACATGCATTAAAGATATACTATGTTGGTCTTTACTGCATTCTTTGTTTATATATAGTTAATTAACCTGCAGGGAATGGATGAAATCTGGGGACGTCTCAAAATTCTAGGCAAACCTGGATGTGTACAACTGAGCCTTATCCCTGAAGACAGTCCAAAGATCTCAAGAGCCCCTGAAAGGGGTGTAACAGATAGAGATGCTCTCTACTTAGTATTACTCTTAGTAAGTGAACTCTGTGTTTATATTCTACAACCTTCCACTATGTCTTTTTCCTGTGTTTCCTCTCAAACTGTAGTTCTTTGACCAAAAACTCTTCTGCAGAAATATATTTTTTTCTCTTTGCTTTAATGACAGGGCCAGTATTTGGTGCAAGTTCTCTGCAAATTCTACCATTAGCCACATCCTTCCACGTCCTGGCAGCCAACTGAGACCCAGCAGGGCTCCATCTGTCTTTGGGTATTGACATTTTGATGGGTTCTAATTGTGGGCAGTCAAGAAAGAATGTGAAATTCAGAGGAATGGGAGGATTGTTGGTGGTAAAGAGGAAAAAAAAAACCCAGAAATTGGAGATACACAGGCCCATTTAAACATTATAGGAATTATGGGATAGGTGATGATCGCAATGATGATAAAAATGGTAAGAATAGTAAGGGGGAGTTTATCATGAGTCAGATGACATGCTAAGCACTTTCACTGAAATTCAATCTTCATTATAATCCTTTGAAGTATTACTATTTTCCTTACAGGATATATGAAGAAACAGAGGCTCAGAGAAGTTAGGCACTTACTCTGAGTAAAATGCCAGGAGCAGACCCACGTGGTGAGGAACTGAGGCCTCTTGCCAAGAGCCTTGGGAGTGAACCTTGAGGTGGATCCTCTGGCCCCAGTCAAGCCTCATATGACTGCTACCCCAGTCAACATCCTAACACAGCTTTGTGAGAGACCCTGAAACAGAACCACTCGAGTGAGCCACTCCTGGGTGCCCGACATTCAGCAACTGTGTGACATAATAAATGGTTGCTGTTTAAGCCACTAGGGGTTGGGGTAATTTATTACACAGTAACAGATAACTAATATACTTGTCACACATCTACTAAGCAGTAGAGCCCGGACTCAAAACTAAGTTTATCTGGCTCTAGCGTCCATGTTCTTGACCACAGTGCTACCCTGTTTCCCCGATGCTTCTAAACCACTCCTTTACGCACCTAGTATCTTCTTTGAGGGAAAACACACATTACTTTTGCTCCCACTGCCACATTGATAGGCACTTTCAGAACTTGCTATGGTCTTCACCAGCCTGTCAATCACCAAAGAAAAAGATCAAAGGTAACATGGCTCATGGTACAGACAGACGGGAAAATTCCCAGTGCTTGGCAGGTGCGCCCTTCTTCTTGCTTTGATCAGCTTAGGAAGTTTACTTTACACACGCAGTATTTCTAAAGCAAACTGCTATCGGTGGTGTATAATGAGCAAATACAATCATATCTTATAATTACCTTATTCATTAAAAAAGGTGGAGCAGATTAAACTCACCAAATGCCATCTTCCACCATGGGGTTTATGTATTAAGAGTAAATTTACTGAACAATAAGATCATCCTCTTGTGTTCCATCTTCATTTAAAAATTGACTCAGTGAAGAAGGCGGCCTGCAGGTCCACAGTTTCACTGTGATCTAAGCTTCGTTTATGTTGAGAGCACTGAGCAAATGCTATGGTTATGGCAAGGGTGTACACTTTTAAGATCACAGAATAGGCAGGCACTAAACAAAAGAGGAGCAGCAGGAGCCCCATCCATTTCAGGCCCTGGGAAAGGTCCCCCTTGCCAAGTGAAGTGGGGAAAATGGGCCGTAAGGTATTAAGAAAGGAGCAAGCTGTGAAATGAACCAAGGGGTGTATGGTGAGGTTCATGACCCTGCAGCCTCATAACACAGTCCTTCAGCCCTGGGGTGCCTAATGAAGGGTGATGCCTGGAAATTAATGGAGTCTTTTGGGGTGTGAGGGTGAAAATGAGAGCACAGTGATTTTTCCACAGTCTTTTCTGCTCAAAGAGTCAGGCAGAATGGTTACCGAAGCTTCCAGGACTTAGATAAGTTAATACTTCACCATTACGTTATTAGAATGAGGAAGCCCAGGCATTGAGTATCCAAGCATCTTCTTTTTGAAAAACAGAAGGGATCACCAGCTCTACAAAGAAGAAAGGGAATAAAGACAGGCCAGTCTGACTCCAAGCTCTGATGTTCATGAGGCACGGGCCTTCATTTTCTTCTGTTTTAATTCAAAAGGCCCCTTTAACTAAGAGGACCTTGCAAAAACCCTCTTCTGAGAGATCATACCCTAATCACATCCTTCCAAAAGCCTCACGTATAGATATTTATGGCAAATACAAAACACCAAGCGTGCTGACTTATGAAAGGCGATTTGTTCATCTGTGAATTGAGACCTGAAACCTTTCTACTTTCCTGTTAGCTGTCATTTTTCTCCCACAAATGAAATGAATAATTCCTCCTCATGGCAGTCAATTTCAAATTCACAGGGTTCCCCCCCAACTCTGAACACATTATGTTTTGTTGCATAAAACCCATCTCATAAAATAAACCTCTCAAAGTTGTAAATTAAAAAATAAACATTCTTGAGAAAATGTCAAATGCAGGCCTGAGAGAAAGGCCAAAAAACCCATTTAAGGGAATACTGCAGTGAATCCGTCCCCAGAAAATTGGGGGAAAACACTCAGATGGGTGATTGAATATAAATTCACTGCCTTCAGCCAGTTGGTAATGAAATGAACTTTTAGCTAGGGGTTGCTATATACTTTTAGAACTGACTGTAAGATGAGCCATGCCCACAGTACTGGAAGATCAAAAAATATGTACCAGAGTATTAAAATAAAAGCTGGAGTGAACAAATGGCAGAGGAGCAAATCCAAGTGTTTGACACCATCTCAGGATATGCAAATGAGAAGCCACAGAAAACACCGTTCAAACATGCATGGTGGTTGCACCTACCTGCAAAATGTACCACAGACTGATTGCTTAGGCTGATAGACTTTTGGTGGCAGATCCTTAATTTTGGGGAAGTTTTCCTAAGCTCAGCTTCCTACCTTCACGACTTTGGAATGTGATTTAATATTCTTAGAAACATGGACCACTGGGGCAGTCAGCCTCCAGCATGGCCTTAATGATTCCTGCCTCCTGGTACACATGCCCTTGGATAGTATCACAGTTCGTTCTTCCATTGCTATAAAGAACTACCTGAGACCAGATAATTTATGAAGAAAAGAGGTTTAATTGGCTCACAGTTCCACAGGCTATACAGGAGCATGGCTGGGGAGGCCTCAGGAAACTTACAATCACGGCAGAAGGTGAAGGAGAAGCCGGCACATCTTTACCTGGCCAGAGCAGGAAGAGATAGACAGTGAAGGGAAAAGTGATACACGCTTTCAAACAACCAGATCTTGTGAGAATTCTATCACTAGACAGCATTAGGAGGATGCTGCTAAACCATGAGAAACCACCCCCACGATCCAATCACCTCCCACCAGGATCCCCCTTCAACATCGGGGTTTACAATTCAACATGAGATTTGGGTGGGGTCACAGAGCCAAACCATATCAGGTAGTACGTTCCCACACTGTCCCAAGGTGGTTCTGTGTGACTAACAGAAAATCGCAGGAGTGATGGCATGCTACTTTCATGGTTAGGTTATAAAAGAGACCGCGTCTTCCATTTTTTGCTTGTTCTTGTACACATGTACCCTCTCTTTGATCATTTGCTGTGGGGGAAGCCAGTTGATGTATCGCAAGGAGCCCTTTGGAAAGACCCATGTTTAGAGGTACTGAGGCCTCTTACCATAGCCAGTGAAAACCCGAGGCTCTGCAAACAGCCCTGTGAGTGAACCATCATAGAAGCCGACCCTCAGCTGAGCCTTCAGACGACTACAGTACCAGTAGACAGCTTGACTGCAACCTCATGGGACTACCCAGCTAAGTGTCTTCCAGGTTTATGACCCTCAGAAATTGTGTGAGACAACTGTTTTTTTTTTTTTTTTAAGCACTAAATATGGGGCCAATTTATTACACACAATAGATAACTACAGTAACTACCATTGATACCATATACTTACTGAGTTCTTATAAAGTATCAGACAGCACGTGAAATCTTTTTCATGAACTATCTCGCTTAATAATGGATCATATTCTATTAGGCAGGCACCATCATTATTATACCTTGACACACCTCATGGGGTTATATTATGGATTAAATGACAAAGCATTCAGAACAGTGCCTGGCACACAGTAGTAACCTATTAAAGGTTAGCTATAAAAATTATTATTATACCCATTAGGCAGAGGAGAAAACCAAGGCTCAGCAAGAGGAAGTATCTTGCTCCAGGCCACATAACTAGGAAGCAAAAAATATAGATTCCAGGTCTCACTGGTTCCAAGATCCATCTTCTTAACTCAGAATGTCATCTCTGACAAAGCAGTCTCCAACAAACAAACAAAAATGCATGCTAAATGTGAGACAGATAATTCCTGGATTGTTCACAGTCTTGGATTAACCATAGTCTTGGATTATTAAAATTAAAGTCCGCTTGGTGAGGGCTACTGAGCCAACAGTATTCCCTAATATCCAAAAATGTTCTCCAACATTCAAAAATAATGAAAACAAAGACTCGTGAGCAAAAAATCACCCACAAATCAGTATTTTTTAATTTGTATTTAAGGATTTATTGAATATCAATGACATTTAGAGTATGGAACTGGTTAGATGCTGCCATGAATCCCTAAAATCATCACTATCTTAGTGTATCAGTCTATTCTCACACTGCTCTAAGAAATACCCAAGACTGGGTAATTTATAAAGAAAGGAAGTTTAACAGGCTCACAGTTCCACATGGCTGGGGAAGCCTCATGATCATGGTGGAAAGTGAAGAAAGAACAAAGGCATGTCTTACGTGGTGGCAGGCAAGGGACGTATGCAGGGGAGCTGTCCTGTATAAAACCATCAGATCTCGTGGGACTTATTCATTATCATGACAATAGCATGGGGAAAACCCACCCCCATGATTCAATTACCTCCCACTGGGTCCCTCCCACGAAACATGGGGATTATGGGAATTACAATTCAAGATGAGATTTGGGTGGGGACACAGCCATATGATATCACTTTGAGATGAAATCAAAGCAAAGAAGGAGGAATTTGCATTACTTTGGCCAAATCCTGAACCTGTATAGAACTGTGACTTAAAATAGGGGTTCCCAACCTCAGGACTGGTACCAGTCTGTGGCCTGTTAGGAACTGGGCCTCACAGCAAGAAGGGAGAGCTGGGTGAGTGAGTGAAGCTTCATCTACATTTACAGCTGCTCCCCATCGCTTGCATCACCATCTGAGCTCTGTCTCCTGTCAGATCAGCAGTGACATTAGATTTTCATAGGAGCATGGACTCTATTGCAAACTGTGCTTAAGAGGGATCTAGGTTGGGCACTCCTTATAAAAATCTAATGCCTGATGATCTGTCACTGTCTCCCATCGGCCCCAGATGAGACCATCCAGTTCCAAGGCTCCCACTGATTCTAGATTATGGTGAATTATATAATTATTTCAATATATATTACAATGTAATGATAATAGAGATAAAGTGCACAATAAATGTAATGGTGCTTAAATCATTCCAAAATCATCAACTTCTGCCCACCCCTCCCCACCAACCCCAGTTCATGGAAAAACTGTCTTCCATGAAACTAGTCCCTGGTGCCAAAAAGGTTGGGGACCACTGACTGAAAAGGTAGTTGTAATAGTTGTTGCAGAATTTTAAACTGTCAAAAGAAAGGTCCAGTTCTCTGAACCATGTTGCTGTTTTCTTCGGTGCATCCCAGGTGGGGTTTTAACCCACAGAAGATTAAAGTGGGGCTAAAAGAAACCACATGCTAACAATGGTTAAAAACACATTTTGGCCAAGTCTTACAGAACTGATTAATTGGCATATAGCTTTTATTCTCGGAGCAGAAACTTAGGTTCTATGTGTAATGGCAAAAATCGCAATTATTTTTGCACCAACCTAATAATTCACCACTGAATGAGTATCTGTTTGCTATCAAGACTGACTTCCATGAGCATTTAAAAGAAATGTGGCCTGAATCCTATTCTACCTTCAATAATTCTCTGCTCCTTTGAGCTTAGGTAGCTTGAAAAAGGTCTTGGCTTTTAAAGATCTCATTTCTTTAGGATACTATCATCATATATGAGAATAACCCAGCAACTTCAAATGAAACTGCCACTCTAAGCAAACATGCTATTTCAGCCCCCAAGGAAGAAAAGTTAAATTCCTTCTGTTTATCAGTGTTTTCAAGTTGTAAAGAGACCAATTAGCAGAATATGACCATAAGGGTCTCTCTGGCATGGTTTGGGCTCCTTTTTGCCAGCGTACACCTTCTCGAAGTAAAAAAAGTGACTTCCTTTTTCACTGTTATTCCATTGCTTGGCCACATTCAATAACTCTCCAGGAATACCAAGGGGAGTCATCCAACAGCCTGCTGTAGCTCAGGCCAGGTACCTGTTGGAATTGATCAAACCCTTCTTCGATGGGTGGCTCAGCCTGAGAAGCCAATCACAATTTCTGCTGGCACAGGAGAGTGCTTCAAAATGGTCTTTGTAATAAGACTTTGCCGAACAGGCCCGAGCCTTTCCCTTTTCCCTTGGTCTCAGCCTCCTCAAATAACATAACCAGATAGATGGAGCAACCCCCAAAAATCCCGTCTCCCCTGCTGGACCCCAGCCCAGGCCTGTGCTCCCAATTCCTTACGTGAACGCAACTCCCCTTTCACAAATGTGGTAGGGACTCATGTTCACTATAAAAGAAAAATACGATTCACACATGGCTATAGGTGGTATTATTTTGGAAAACTAAACATGTATGAGTTGAGGGGGTAGGTGATGAGGGGAAGGAAAGGAAATTAGGTTAGCTGCAAGGGACAAGGTAGTACATTGGAATACAATTTCCAATATAGATGCAGGCACCAGGTGTTCCAATAAACTCTTTTGTTTGTAATGTGATTTTATTGGGGCCAATCCAATTATGAAGAAGTTCAAGCCACCATCCTTGGGGTAGGACCTGAGGCCAGGGTCTAACTATTAATAACTCTATTAATACTCCCCCATCACTAGACAAAGCAGTCTGCCCTTGGCCACTGTGACTACCTGTCAGAGAGTGCCCTGATTCTAAAACCACTGGGGCATGAAGGCCAGCCTGGCTGAAGTCACTGTTGTCAAAACAGTGGCCAATAGGCTATAACGGCTGAAAGAATTTAAACCTCTCAGAGGTTAGCACCCGGGGCGGGCCCTTTGTGATCTGGTTTTAATACCTCCCTTGACCCTCCATATTCTGCCTCTGTTGAAATTCAAGCAGGATTTCTTGGCTCTTGTTCAAGATCCAGGCAAGAAGGCTCAGACCTTTGGTTTTCTGCACACACAGGTCTCTCGGCTTGGAAAGTTTCGCTTCTAAGTTTTAGTCTAACTTCTTTGTCTGGCTCTCTTCTCAAACATGCTGACTGAATACTCCACCATGTTCTTTCCTGGACATACTCTCTAGCCAGCTTTTCAAGTCTGACATAGAAAGTTCTCCCCTGGTCCTCCTGCCTACCTCATCACCCAGAGTGTATGTTTGCCTCTGTAAAAGCACTGACTCATAGAGAAGCAGGGTTGATATTTCCACTTCTTTCTCCACTATACTGTGTGTTCCTTAAAAGTAAAGACTTGCCTTTAATTGATTCTGTATCTCCGGCATCCAGTACAACAATATCACCAGATGATATATCTGTCTAAAGAAACAGTGTCCTTCCCCAAGCCCTGCTCCCAACCTCATATGCATATTTTGGCCAAAGCCCCAAATATTCATATTACTTGGGGCATTCATATGCCCCAAATACGTGCATTCATATTACTTTCTTAACATGTTCCATAACATTTTCTCTCCCATCAAAATAAGAGCACAAGCTGTTTCTATACTTTCTTCTGGTCACTGATGACTTGTTTATATATACTATTTCATTTAATGCCAATCATCCTAAGAATTACATACTCATATTCTTCTTCATTTACAGCTAGGGAATTAGGGCTTGAGTAAGTGACTTGCCCATGGTCATGTTTAGTAAATGGTAGAGTTGAAATGTGGCCCCAGCCTGCACTGATGCAGACACCCATGCTCTCACTGCTATGCACACAGACTTCCTGCTCTCTGATGATTCCTACATGGCTCTGAGTCCTCTGACACAAAGACTAGGTGTGGTCATTAGGCACAGCAGAGGGCAAATGGGTCACAGAGCTCAGCCAGGAGTTTATCACTTCAGAGACTAATCTTTTCCCTTGACTTAAAAATAACCAAGAATGAAGAGAATACAATTTATTAAAATAAAATGTTTGAGGGCAGGATTTTTTTTTTCTCTTTGAGATAGAGTTTCACTCTTGTTGCCCAGCTGGAGTGCAATGGTGTGATCTCGGCTCACTGCAAGGTTCAAGGGATTCTCCTGCCTCAGCCTCCCAAGTAGCTGGGATTACAGGCATGTGCCACCACATCCGGCTAATTTTGTATTTTTAGTAGAGATGGGGTTTCTCCATGTTGGTCAGGCTGGTCTCGAACTCCTGATCTCAGGTGATCCACCTGCTTCGGCCTCCCAAAGTGCTGGGAGTACAGGCGTGAGCCACCACATCTGGCCTGAGGGCAGGATTCTATCTCCTATAAGACTGAAAGCTAGACACAGAGATACCCATTGAGTTCATGAGCAGCAAACCTCTTACTCTTATTTCTTGCCCTTAAAAATGGAAATATTCAAATTTATAAATAGGTTGTTCATAAAACTTAGTGTATAATTTTAAAAGTATAATGGACATCAGCGATTATCCAATCATTTTATAGAAAAGAACAGCACAGTCCAGAAGAGAGAAAAAGACAAAAAAAGAATTCCCCCCTCCCTTCCAAAAAACAGAAACCATCCCTTCACACACACAAAGCTAGCTAGTGGTAGTATTAGGACTAAACACAGATGTCCTGAATCACGCCTAGCATTCTTTCCATTATGCAAAGATGGCAAGCAAACAGTTTTCAACATTACGAGTATCTTTGATAGATTGACAGTGGCTGCCTGGAATGATACACCGAGAGCACTCTGAAGCCATGGGTGGACTCTGAGGATAAGAATGTGATGATTAGTTATGTCTGATGCAGGTATGAGACAGAAGCAGGGAAGAGCTAGCTGCTCCCTCATCAAGTTTGTTTTTCACAGAACTGTGTCTATTAATTGTACTGTATTTATAATTCATTTCAAGAACAATTATATGAATACCACCACAGGTTTAGTTGATTAGATTGTTTCTCTGATTCTACGAGAAAACACATTTTGATAGAAACCCTGGGCCCATCCTTAAAGGAAAGCCACAAAGAAAAGGAGATAAATCCACTGGAGAGTCTCAACTCTTCATTCTCTTCTAAAAATAAAATAGTGGACAACTTTAGATAGACACAACCTCTCCTACGTGTCTCTAGTGACTGTCGTCTAGGCCTCTCAGAATGGCCAAATCACACATTTTATTACCTGGCTCCTTTGAGGCTTTTGTTGTTGTTATTGTGTTTGCTTTTAAATCTCTGACAGTCTTCAACTCCACTTTTTAAAACATCATGTACCCCAAAGGTGGCAATTCTCCTCTATCTTGGAAATCCCCTGGGCAAGCTCAATTAAATACCTAAACACACTTTAAGGAGTCGGGTAGTGCCCTTGGATATCCTCAGGGCTGGTCTGGACAGCCCCTCAGCAACAAAAGTAAAGGACCCCGGGTTGCTACAAGATACCATTACATAGTGACACAGAATGTATGGGGTCTTTAACTTACACTGTTTCTGAGGACAGGCCACAACCTGTTGTTTATTCAGCGCAGATTCAGAAGCTATGCTACTTGCTTCGGGTCAATCCAAAGGAGGCACTGCTCTCCAGCTTTCATCATTACATATGCATGATTTTTCCTTGGACACCAAGGGGCTTAGGAAATTGCTTTTGATGGTACTTATTTTACAGTAAATTAAACTCTAGTGCATTAGGGAACAGAAGAGAACAAACATGCACGCCTTGCCTTCGCTTTATAACCCAGGGTAGAAGATAAACTTTCTGCGAACTTCGGAGGAGGTCAATTAATGAAGAAAAGATTACTGTGATTGTCACAGAGATACCAGGCATCTGAGTGGCTGCTCAAAGCACTCAGAAAGGAGAATGTCACCACAAAAAAATCTACAAGTATGAGGGGAAGAGGCTTCATTTTGAAGCAATCTATAGGAAACCACAGAGATGTTCCTTCTTGAACTTGCTTTTTTCCCATTTGTAAAGTCAACATAATGAAGATACAAGAAAGAGCAATTGACTTAAAGCCTTTTAGTTAGATGCATTTTTAATGCAAGCTGGATACTCTGTCAACATATCTTCACAGTGCTGTTGGCTGTCCTAGGAAGGAAATATGCCCTGGTTCACAAATGCTGAAGTGTTTACAGAGAAGGAGAAATTTATTTTTGCATTTTCCAGATGCTATCATGATGCTCTTTCAGGTTTCCTGCCATTCTCTCATCTGGGGAAAGTGGCTGCATACAGTTAAGCAAATATATACTTATTCTTTAAGTGGCATATATGGAAGTGACATAAATTAATTGCATATGCTACAAAGAGAGGTAGATAATATGAAATCTAGAAATGACAACTACAACCCAATCAGCGAAAAGGTGAGTTGGGTTTAACTGACAAGACCAGGAAGGGTAGCCCAGGAGGAGGAGAGAGTAAATGCAAAGGCATGGCAGCAGAACATTCCCAGATGTATTTGGGAGGCAGTTTGGCTGATGTTTGGGTTGGGCAGAGCAGGCTACAGTGGCAAGTGGTGTGTGTGAAAGGCTGTGAAGGGCCTTGGAGGCCAGGCAAAGTGGCTAGAACCATATTCTCTACTGGGAAACCATCAGAACTTCACCCATTAGCAAAAGATACATCAAATCGAGGTTTTAGAAAAATTTTAATGCTTGAAAGTATTATAAAAGAAAGGGTTGCAGGAAGGAAGGACAAAGTGGAGGGAGGCAGAATCTATGGAAGGAGGTATAACAATCCTGGCAAATGTGATGGGAGGGTCTGGGGTGGATAAGGAGGGGATGATATGAGAAATAATTTAAAGTTAGAACTGGAAGGAATTGACAGGGGGTGTGTAAGAAGCAGAGTCTAAAGCATCTCTAAGATGTCCTATGTTAAGAAAGACTGGAAAGGCAAAGAGGAGGAGAAGGAGAGAGAGAAAGTGCAGGAGTTTGGATTCATATACCTTAGGTTTGAGGTATATTGACATTTGAGCAGAGATGTCCCAGGTCAGGGATCTAGAGCAGAGGCGTGGGTGATTTGGCAGTTGCCAAAGTCATGAGATTACCCAGTGTATGCACGAGAGTAGTGAGGCCAGAGGATCATTTTCCAATGGAGGGGGGTGGTTAGTTCAATGCCCCAGAGAACAGAGGGAAAGGTGAGAACTGACAGTACTTGTTGGATGTGATGGCAGAAAGGCCCTACAAATCCTCTGCCAGAAGAGCTTCATGGAGAGCTGGGGAAAGAAGACAGACTATAGAACAGAGAGTAAGGAAAGAAAAGAAAGCAGCGGCAGATTGTTCTTTCAAGCTGACTAGTATTTAAAGGATAAGAGAGAAATGTGGCAGTACCTTGAAGAGGACTAGGTATGGATTTGGGAAGGAGTGAAATACAGAAATAAACTTGCTGCTCCAAGTGTGGTCTACAGAACAACAGCACCAGCAACACCCATGAGCTTCTTAGAAATTCAGAATCTCAGACTCCTCTGCAGAGGAAATGAATCAGAACCTGCCTCTTAGCAAGATTCCCAGCAGATGCGTTTGCATATGAAAGTCCTAGAAGCTGGTATAAAGGAGGCCTGGGCTTTCTTTTTGAGCAGACTGGGAGGCACCTGAAACCAGGGTAAGCCAACTTTCTCCTAGATGAAGTGAGATGAGATTAAAATAGAAACAGTAAATTTAACTTTAAAATGAAGCCAGAAGGAGGATTCATCTATTCTAACCTTTCTTCCTTTGCCCCAAATAAGTGACGAAAATAAGCTTTTTATTAGTCTCCGTTCTCTGACTTGTAAAACAAGGAAAATGAAGATATCTGTCTCAAAACTGTTCTGAGCATGAAACATTAGGTCGGTGCAAAAGTAATTGTGGTTTTGCCACTGAGTAGCAATTACTTTTGCACCAACCTAATATTACATGATAGACACACACAGTCCCAGAAAAAAGTCTGACATACAGATTCAGCACTCAAGAAAATTACCAATTAACTTATAATTGGTAATATTAAAACATGTATATTAATTTTATATTAATAATTATAATATTAATATGTTAATAGCATCATCATTGTGGAATAAGAAATACTTTCCTCAAACTCTACTTCTTTCCAAAATGAGACCCTTACAGATTCAAACACATCTTGAAATGTTTTTCAGTGGTTTATATCTTGCTCCTAATTCAGATTCTTCGTGGTTGAAGTAGTTTTCCTACTACTACTTGGCTACTAAAACTTCTGGCAGCTTCAAAGTCAAATACTATGAAGCACTGCAGAGAATTAAGCTCTTATTTTAGCATAGGTGAGAGTATTTTAATCTTCTGACGACTTCCTGAATGAGATCTTGGTCAAGTCCAAACTTACTGGTAGCAGGAAATGCTAATTTTAAAATATAAGACGATGAAAAATTATTTTTCTAATCCAGGCACCCAAAGAAATGTAAGCGGCATGCAAAGAGTGACAATTAAATAAGACAATTTCAGGGAAACTGGCAGGTAATGTGATATGTGTTAGCCTATCCATCTCTACTTGTTATGCTCATAAAGAAATTTGGAAAAGCTTACAGGCAAGGCAAAGATGATAAAAACCTCTAATTACAACCAAAAGGCAGTCCATATAGCATCTCTATCAAGTAATTAACAACATGTCTGACAATGATTGCACGTGACTCGCTGTTTCCAATTTCTTTAAGTGAATTTTAAAGCTATTACCAATGCCCTTGCCAGCACACAGCATGGAATGCGGCTGAGCAGATTTTGTGCAAAAAACCTTTATCTTCATCAGAGGAAGGTAAGTGGATAAAGTTGACAGGAAGATGGGAAAGAGCACGCTGCAAGAAGAGACTGCATAGTGAAGGAAACGGAAAAATAATAAGCACGTTAGCAGGCAGTGGGGGCTGGGAGATGCCAGTGGCTGGGAATGGCTCGCTTTTAGGTCAACAGCTTGAATTTGACTCTGATGGGCAATAACTCCAAGTTCTATGGCCTGTGTAAGAGCACACGGATAGGAGGGGTGGGATTCCAATCCAGGCACAAGTGTACAGCTGGGGATTCCCATGGCTTTGGAGCTGGCAGGGCACTCACAGAATGGAGAAAAGCATGAGGTGGAAGGAAGAAAAAAAAAAAAACAATCCACCAAGCATTATGATTCTTAAAAGCCTGAAACAGCCCCATTAAACCAGCCAAAAAAATAAACAAAAAGCCATGCATTTGTTCAACGGTTACACAATTTCTGTGTGGGGTAATGAAAAGGTTAAGAAATAGAAGTGATGGATGTAAGACAACATGAATGTAATGAATGCTGCTGAATTGTACATTTAAAAATGATTAAAATGGTAAAATAGTAAGTATATTTTACCACAATTTTAAAAGAAGGAAAAAGCCATACATGCAATTTGTCAGGTCTACAAAAGTTTCCTCAACGCAGCATTGGTTAAGTTGGGAGGCAGAGCTGGAAGATATTTTGTTTTGTGATTATGTGTAAAGCTGGCGGTAACTGATTGGCATAGACAACTAAACATTATCATCAGACATATCAAAGGTCAGATATTGTATTTCATATCAGGAAAACTAATTATTTGGAAAGGACTGGAGAGATATAAATAAATCAACCTAAGAAACAGCCTTAAACTTATGGCCTATTATAAGCTAAATCTTCTTTGTCTAGTTAACATGTCTTTTTGCTCCAAAGTTGGTGCCCATTGTATTTTACACTTTGTCTCCTCTTTCCCCCAATGTATTAGTTAAAACACTTAAATATTCAAAACTTCTCATCTACATGAGAATCATATGGATTTTTATAGCAATATAATAAAAAATCCACAATATTAACTGACTTTTAATAGGGGCATCTAAATGTCAACGTGCTGTATTGTTTTCAATAACTTCAATATCTCTAAATGTATAGGTATTTCCTACATGACAGTGTCAGGTTCTAAAATTCAAGGCACTTTCTAAAAAAAAATTTTTGTGACTATAATAAGTTTAAGTGGCATTTAATTCTCTGCCTTATTATTAGAGGGTCATGTTCTTCTTTAAAAGGAAGCAAGTGAGTTTTTACCTCGGGGGGAAAAAAGCCACCAATACTAGTACTTAAATAATACAACGGAGCAGAGGAACCTAGATAGTCATTTTAAACGTTCACTCTTTACACCTCCCAGGAGAAGGCTGTCTTCGCTTTTCTATGTTTTCCGAGGGGTGGACTAATCAGTTCATTACAATACACAAGATGAAGATGTCACAATTGCTTGATCCCAGCTAATGACTGCTGGGACTGTCCAGGCCATGTCGAAGCTCTATTCTCTTGTGACCCTAAGCTTTCTTCTCCGGCTAAAACTTTCTTTTTTTTCTTCTGTAAATTTGGGATAAGTATGCCCCATTAAATAGCCAAAACAATCACAACCTTGATTTTCTCCAAGCATTTATAATCAGCTCTTATGTAAGCTGAATAATTCCTGTGTCACTATTCGAGGCAAGTGCAGAAAATGTTTGAAACCCATCTGACCTTTCCAGCAATTTCTCGCTCTCTGCCAGAAGCAGGGCCTTTGACTGCTCATTACTTAAAGCATTCACCTCTAAGGCCATTTCACAACAGGGCAAAGCCTCCCAGAAACATCACCTAATGAGAACCCTAGAAACCATTTTCTTATCTCACAGCAGTGTGTAGGAGAAAAATACATTATATGCCTACTGTGGGCTGATACTCCCCAATTTTAGATAAGCCCTTTTCAATAAGGTTGCAATGGTGGCACTAGGCTTTTATATTTCAAGGTGGCAAATGAAAGGCACAAAGTGTGTTCTGAGTTTTAAATTAACTGCCACAACAGGTGCCAGAACAGGTCTGATAGCTACCAGATGAAACCCCCTTTTAAGGAAACAAATGAACTAAAATGTCAATTTTTCTATTAAAGGTTTCCTTGGGATTAAAGCCTATGCCTTTTAGGAAGAAATTAACCCAGGGGAGGAGTAGAAACATACAGCCACCCCTTGGGGAAACTAAGGGCTATGATGATAAAACTTACCCTGTCTCCAAATCTACCTGCCCCTATCAATCTTTCCTACTTTCTTCCACGGTACCCTCCTCCCCAGTCCCCAAGTCCCAGCCACAAAACCTCCTTTCAGTTTTTCCAATGAGCTAGGTTCTTTCCTACCACAGGGTCTCTGCACAGGCTGTCCCTGCTGCCTGGAACAATCTTCCCAGCTCTTCCCTTGGTTGTTACCTTCTCATAGCTTGGGACTCGGCTTCAATGACTTGTCATCCAAGAAGCCACCTGCCTACCATCTCTACAAGTCTCTCACCTTCTTGGCCTTTCTTTGCCCTGACCTCTTTGTTTACGTCTTACCTAGCCCTTCGCAGAAATTATATTCATAGCTAAGGGGAGGCATCTTCCTATCTTTCTATTACCAACAGGGCTGGCTTCATGCACTTAGGAGAACCTTGTGCTTGGGGCTTAAAGCTCTAGTGGTCACTGTCTTAAAATTCTTAATAATTTTAGCTTAGAATTTGTGTTTTGTAAGTGAAATTTGATGGGATCATAGAGCATGCACTGGGGACCTGGAGGCTTGGTCCCTCCTGGCCTCCTCCTCCTTGTCTCTGCTGCTGACTTCCATCCTTGGTGGGGACGGGGAGAGGTGAGGGTTGGAGTCAGTTGTGTGTCCCTGCAGTGGGTGGGCATGACAGTGCCACAGTGTGTTTGATAGGCCTAACACATCCTGGCACATTGGTTGCCATACCTTTGGGCATCATGCATTGGGTGTGGATTAGGGCTGCAGGCCCATGGGATGGGGGAGATACCTGGCTTGATTTCTCCAGCCCCAGCCAAGGCACAGTGCACTGAACAGGTGACTAGCAGGAGAGGTACCCAGCAGCTAGTGGGCAGGGTGCAGCTTCTTCCACTTGTCCTATATTTCCTTGCCTGAATATGCATGACATTAAATAGCAAATAGCAGGACAGGTAGACAGAGAGATCATGGAAGAAAAGGAAAAGTTTTATATTTTAGAACCTTTAATGGTACCTTTTCCTGCTTTTTAAATCAACGGATCCCCATATTTTCATCTTGCCCTGGTCCCTGCAAATTATGTGGCTGATCCTGTTTAGCACTGTATCCTTGGCATCCAGTACAGAGTAGATACTCCAGCTCTGCTGAAGAAAACCCTCTTTCTCCATTGTCTATCAGAAATAGTGTAAGGCAGTGAGAAGTTAAAGGACTTAAAAGGAGTTTCATTGCATAAGACTAAATACAATATCAAGGCTGTCCTAGCCATGCATATAGGCAGTTTCTTTCTTTCTTTTTTTTGCTTTTTGAGATGGAGTCTCACTCTGTTACCCAGGCTGGAGTGCAGTGGTGTGATTTTGGCTCACTGCAACCTCTGCCTTTTGGGTTCAAGTGATTCTCCTGCTTCAGCCTTCCCAGTAGCTGGAATTACAGGTGCCCGCCACCATGCCGGGCTACTTTTTGTATTTTCAGTAGAGATGGGGTTTCACCATGTTGGTCAGGCTGGTCTCAAACTCCTGACCTCCAGTAATCTGCCTGCCTCAGCCTCCCCAAGTGCTGGGATTCCAGGAGTGAGCCACCGCACCCAGCCAGTAGTTTCAAATATTCTTGCAGGCACCCAAAACGATGATGGTTCAGAATGTCTCTCAGGCATCTAAACCCACAAATGTGATTACAAAATAATGATCTGATTTTGTGAGTAGCTTGTGGAATCAGCCAAGTTACTTATAATCACATCTCTTTATGTGTAAACGTATGGATTGACTAAAAAATCCTTTGATGAACTCATTTTAATTGGCACGATCTGCCCTGCAGAAACTTAAAGACATTATTTTTTTCCAAACAACTCATTTTATCTTCACACCCCAGCACACCTGCAGCCCTTGGGGGAGCACACCTCTCCCTCTGAAAGGTGGCAAAAGCAGCAGAGCCCGTTTTCCTTGGGCTTAAAGGGAGTGCCCCATACGGAATATGCTTGCTTGGCTGAAGTTAATCCTGACCATTCCACTTTGGAGACCAACTCTCACTGCTGCACATGGAAACCCAAGACCGCATACACTCACTACAAAGAGTGGCTTTGCTCTGTTAGGATTCTTATTCCTAACTGCGCTCCTGTTAGGATTCTTATTGATAATGTACAGCCAGCACATCCTGACATTTTTCAGCTCCATGTTTGACTGAAAAAGCCTCCCAGCCCCTCCCAACACACACTGCAAGAGCAGATCTTGCTCCTTTTGGGATGGGCATCTGCATCATGGCAAATGTGGGCAACAGCCTCACAGCTGTGTTTGTACCAAAGATCGAACAAAGGTCTTTTTTCTTCACCAATTCTCCACCAATAAATTCAAATGTGAGCAAAGGCAACACAAATGGGGGGTAGGGGCTTATTCTTTACTGCTGAATCAGCACAAAATCCCACTCAAGGGGAAAAGGCTGGACTATTCACTCATGGTCACATAAAAATGACCTTTCTAATGAAGGCCTGGTTCTCTGGCAGGTAAGCAATGGCAGACCCCATGCCCGCCTCCTGAGTAAGGAATGCAGGCAGTGGCTACTGCTCCCTGTATCCCTGAACTTCAAAGGAATTCAAGTGACCCAGACCAGCTGGCTGCCAAAGAAAACAGTGTCCAAGGACTCCCTGGCCAGAGGTAAGTGCAGGCACAGCGGTCCTTCAATGCACAGGGCCTCTATTTCCTGCCCCTCTCATATTGAAACGACCATATCTGGAGCCAGCAAAAGCCTGCCAGGCAAGCCCTCCAAGTTCAGGGTCAGTTCAGCTCGCTCCAGGAAAGCTCAGGGAGGCTGCTGATTCCCAACAGCCCCATTTGCTCAAGCTCATAAGTGCGACCCTCTGGCCTCCTTGCAGGCAGGCTGCATAAGCCCCTGCTCCACGCAAGCTCCTGCTCAGGTTACAGACGCTCATATTTTAAATCGGTGAAGTTCTCCCTGGGGTGCTTAGGAGGAATTCTTGCAGCCCATGTCATTCCCTACTTCAGGGACTGTACTAAGATTAGCCTATAAATGACTCAATGGTTCACTAGGGGCCCCTTTCATGGCCTCCCCCACAGAAGAGGCAGCCAGGAGGGGAATCTTGATATCTGAATGCTTTTTGTACCACTCCTGGGTTCTGGGCTGGGACTACTGGCCACAAAGTTGCTTCTGGGAGCCCATTTCAAGAGGATGCAAATTTATATTGCCAGTTAGGTTTTGCATCCGTTGCTCAAATGCAGATTTTAAACTGTTTACTCGGAAAACCTGAGAGACTGCAGACTCAAATCCCTGGTATCCCTGTAATGTGCACCTCTTGTTTCGCCCACCCTCATCCACTCTTGGTAATAGCTCATTTCCACTTGGGCAGCCATCCCTCCTCTCCCTCTCTCAACAGGGTTCCACTGAAGTTGACTCCATCACGACTGGTTTTAGTGATGAAGACATGCCTCGGGCCTGGCTGATCAGATTGCTGATTGGTTAAGGGACAGCACATGACCTAAACTGGGCCAATGGGTGACCTCCTTATGATTTTTGCTAGAATTATCAAGGAAAGGACTTGCTTTTAGCAACCACTGGGATTGCTGGGCTGTGATAGGATCAATCTTGGCAGTGCTAGGGGCCACTTTCACCATGTTTAGGAAGAACGTGCCCCAAAACTAAGCCAACAGAGTTCAGCACAGCTAAGTAAATCGAAAGAGACCAATCAATGTTGGATGACCAGATTTGAATACTTGGCTCTAGCTGAGCCTCAAGCTAGATATCCTTGTATTTTGCCATTGCTTTTTGCAATGTTTTATCTTCTGCTGAGGCCAATTTGGGCTGGGGTTTTCACACATGCACTCCAGAGAATCCTGACCAATAGAATCTTTCTTCACTGACCACCACTGTACTTCAAGTTAGTTAAATACCTCAAATTCATACTAAGCCTTTCTTACTACAAAACAAGATCAAAATCAGAGAATTAAAAAGTAGAAGGCCGTTACATTATCTCTGTAATAGTAGTTACACATCTTTAACACCACTCATTAGAAAATTAATTTTGGTCCATGTCCAAATTAACCATTCCCTAAAATAACTCACTTTTATTGGTTAACTGTGAAGCTCAAAGGAGGACAGTCCTAACATATTTACATAAAGCTACTCTTGAAAAGTTGTGTGAATAAAATCTACATCTGCCTTATGTAAAGTCATTCGCTGTCATCCAAAACACCAATAAAGGAACCTAGTATACACCTAGTATAAAAATTATTGAGAGAAATGTTCATAACCTATGGAAGAGTATTTGCCAAAAAAAAGTTTCACAGCAATTGTATATAAATTGTATTTATTGAAATAGAATATTTAAGAGCTGCTGGTTCTGGATATAATTCTTTCTTTCACTTCTTTAAAAAGCTAAATTTATTAAGTACTTTTTGCCTGCCTATAATCTTTTTCCTCTGCATTATTCGAAGGACGCTTATGTAGTCTCAGTGCCAAAAGATAAATATCTAAAGAGCACACATCATCTTTTAGAGAATGAAAAATATGATTTCTGATTCCTTAACTTACCACAGTATAGAAGATATAGCTTACTTTTCAAACACCAAATGGACAAACTATGTAACTTAAAGAGATAGTGTTACAAGGGAACACAAAACCAAATAATGCATATTCTCACTTATAAGTGGGAGCTAAACATTGGGTACTCGTGGACATAAACATGGCAACAGCAGACACTGTTGACTACTAGAGCGGGGACAGAGGAACACAAACGATGAAAAACTGCCTACGGGGTATTATGCTAACTATCTGGGTGACGGGATCAGGCATACCCCAAACCTTAGCATCATGCAATATACCCATGTAACAATCACTTTACCCTGAAAACAATCATTTCACAAAATCATGTATTGAAAAGCTTCTTTTGATAGCAAGATTCATTCAGCAAGTGCTTTGCTTTTTAAAAGAATTGTTCATTACGGAAGTAAGAAACAAATACATTTTGCTTGTAAAAAAAAATTAGAACATGCTTAATATAGCTAAGATTCCTTTTGGTCATCTCCTCTTCCAAGGAGAAACCACTGACATCTACCTGGGGTGTGCCCTCACAGATCTTTTTACTTACAGATTTATATTGACTCATGTATATGCATCTTCCCATAAATGCCAGTAAACATTATGTATTATTTTGTAACATTTTTGTTTCTCTTGACGGCATGTCTTAGAGACCTTTCTTATCGGTGCACATACATTTGTCTCATTTTTAATTCTACACTTTATTTAACTATTCTGCTGTTGATAGACATTTAGGATGTTTCTGATTGTCTTTTTTCCTATTACAAACAACGCTGCAATGAACGTCGAGGTATAAGCCTCTTTACACACATAAGGCTAGAACTTCTCTAGGGCTGATTTATGCTCACTTTTCCAGGCAGATAACTGTTATAAAACACAAGGCAGACTTTTACGATATTGGCAATAGCAAAAATACAGTGCCAAAGAAAGTTTATATAAAGGAAAGTTGTTTATTTTTCTCCACTTTTTAAGGATCAGATCACTCTTCTTGCTTTTCAAGAACTGCTATATCTTTAAGGAAGGTTGTCTAATTAAGATAGAAACCATAGCTGGTACTCAACATTGATTTTTTACTTGATCTAATTCCCTACCCTTCCCCCATCCCCATCCCCCTTGCCAAGATTTCAGCACCATATATCTGTTCTTAATTGATGTGTTAATTATAAGGATTATCTATTCATCAAAGTATAGCCTGAAAGACTAAGTCTCAAGTCAAGATATGTACTTGAAAAAAAAAAACTGCTCCATATTGATGGACTTCATTTTTTTTAAAGTGAAATGATACATACAAAATAATGCACACACGGTGCATACAGTACAAACAATAAAAAATACCCCATACCCATCATTTAGCTGAAGAACATTCTCCAAGCTGTTGATGCCTATTGAGGGTTACAATCCAATTACCTCCTTCTTTTTCTTTGGAGAGGTAAATATTCTGATTTTTATGTTTATCTTTCCTTTGATTCCTTATTAACATTTTATTATGGAAATTTTCAAATATATACGAACATAGAGAGACTAACTTAATAAACTCTCATGTACACAACACAGTTTGAATGACTAACCTACATTTTGCCATTCTTGTTTCATATGCCAACTCCCCATTCTTTTTATTTCCTTGGTGTTTTTTTTAAAAAGCAAATCCCAGAGACCATGTCATTTCACACAGAAATAATGTATTTCTAAGTAAAGAGGACTTAAAAAAGAACAAAATCATAACTACAATGATAATATCACACAACACAATTAGCAATTCTTTAATTTCATCTAACATCTGTCCATATTCAAATTTCTTCAACACACAAAATGTCCTTTCATAGTTAGTAAAAAAAAAAAAAAAAAAAAGGTAAAAATTAAAAAGATGCAAACCCCAAGAAAACCCCACATTATTTAAAAAATATTTTACTTAAAGCTTTACCAGGTGGCCAATCCATCCCTCAAATTAGCAAACAATAGTGAGCTTTTACTATGTAATCAATAGCTAGCTGAATATCACCAATTACATTCAAGGAAGCTAACTGAGGACACAGTTTCTTCCTCTCCCGGCCTGTATTTGGCCTTGTGTACAGCAGAATCATGAATGCATGGGCACAGCAACTGGTAGGGTTTTGAGATTCACACGTGTGCTGATGTGGTTAACAAATGAACTAAATTATATGGTGACTCTGATGTTAAAATGTGACTAATACACACTTTGGGCCTTATTTTCTAAGCTTAAAAATAATTGGGTAAATACTACAGAGTATTTGGGTTTGGAGCTTGTTTATTTTGCTTTAAGACAGCATGTGATTAATTTAAATGTGGCCATTCAGGAACATTTGCTTCCCTGCTGTCTGCTTTTTACACTCAGAAAAGAAAAAAATGTATGTTTGGAGGCAGAATCACACGTGCATTTTACAGGGAGACTTAGGTAAATGCAAAAAACAGCTTCTGTGGGATTTTGGTCCTGTTTTTCTTGGTGTATTTATCAATAATGAAGAAAGCCATGAAAACTCATCTTTAAGCCAAATGATCAGATTTTTGTGAATTCGGCTACTTTTTAAAAAAATTTTTAAGCTTTCTTTACTCATCAAAAGAACTGGAATATCAGGTATAAAGCAAATGATTCATTATCACTGCTGATATTAGAGGTGCATCCCGATTTAGGAATCAGGTATTAAGTATGGAAAGACTCAAGAAACTAAGAAAGAAATTAAGTATGGAAAGACTCAAGAATTAAAGGGTGATTAATGCCGTTGTAAATTTTTTTTATTCTGGAAAATTCCAAACATATATAAAATTAGAGAGGGCAGTGTCCTGAAACTCTGTGTACCCATCACCCAGTTTAAACAGTTATCAAGGTGTTATTCTTGTTTCAAATATACCTCAAATAGTTTTACAATGGGGATGGCACACAGCAACAGATTTGTCTCCATATGTATCTAGTAATATAAGGGAGGAAAGAGAACTCATCTAGGGCTGGCACAGCACCCCTCTGACCCCCCACCCCACAGCTTCGTGCAGTGATGGGGAGGTAACAGGGGCATGGCTCGAACCTCTGGGCCCACACCCACAAGAACCCCCACCACTGCCCAAGGGAGAAGCACTTTAGGTATAGTATGCTGATCATTGAAGAGAGACCTGAAAGGGTGGTAGGGTCTGGGAAGATGCTGAGGTAACAACAGTTGAGCTTGCTGGTTCTAACTCCTTCCTCTCCTCTAGGCAGAGATCTGTTATATCTGAAGTTCCACCAGAGAAGGTAAGGCCACAGATCCTGGTTATTTGCCTCTGTCATGTATAGATACAAAAATCATCTTTCTCCCCCTCACTTTCCAGACATAGTAAGTCACCAATCCCTGTCACTCCTCTTGAAAATGCTTCCCAGACCCATCCCCTTTTCTCCATCCTCCTGACTTGAGTTTCTATCTATCAAGTCCATCCACAGTGACTTTATGTGTATCCGGACTAACCTGAAAAGCTCCTGGCCTTTCCCAGCTGGGATAAGTAGACATTCAGTGGTTAGTGTTGGGGGACAGTTGCTAGTAATATGTACCAAACTTCTGCTGGTTCCAGTATCAAAAGAGAACACAGGACTCTTAAATGCTGCTTTCACCAGAGTTAAACAACAACAACTAGGCATTTGAAAAATGGTCGAGTAAGTTTGAGTACTTATTCCCTAACTGCAACATCAAAAACAATGAATTAATTGCTATTCCCTATAACCTAATGCTACCTTTTTGTGCTAGCAGGAGAAAGGGAGTGAGTGAAATGCTCCAAGCCCACGGTAATTCATAAAATTCATAAATTACCTTTTTTTTTTTTTGGTAATTCATAAGTTACCTTTTTTTTTTTTTTTTTGAGACAGAGTCTAGCTCTGTTGCCCAGGCTGGAGTGCAGTGGCGCAATCTCGGCTCACTGCAACCTCTGCCTCCTGGGTTCAAGCGATTCTCCTGCCCTAGCCTCCTCAGCAGCTGGGATTATGGGCACGTGCCACCACACCCGGCTAATTTTTGGATTTTTAGTACAGATGGGGTTTCACATGTTGGTCAGGCTAGTTCTCAAACTCCTGACGTCGTGATCCATCTGCCTCAGCCTCCCAAAGTGTTGGGATTACAGGTGTGAGCCACCGTGCCCGTCCCATATGTTAATTTTTACAATACACACAGCATAGACCCAGATGCTGGCCGTGCGGGTCACTGGTCAGGCTTGCTGCTTGTCTTCTGAGGTACAAGCTGGGGTAGCAGGGTCCCAGCATAGGCAGAAACCAGGCTCTGTTCCTGCCTAAGAGGCTAGGTTTAACCAGGAGATTCCCAGTGACACTGCATGAAAGGGATAAACAACCACACGGCTGGTTCTTATACTCCATAATCACTCTGCCGAGTGTCCTGGATCCCTTAGCCACCTGCCAACAGTATGCCTCTTTCCTTGCTTCCTTCAGCAAATGCCAGGTGCCAGGCACTGCTCTGGACACTGGTTACAAACATCAGTGAAGACCGGAGAGTCCTGATCTCATGGAGTTTTCATTCGTAATCCGTATAGTGTGATTAGGGAGCACCCATGACCAAATCATAAAGCTACGAGGTCCAGGCTGGCCCCAGGTGACGCTGGTAACTCACATGGCCACGAGCTGTGGTTTTCACACATGGAGGCTGATCCATGAGCTGCTCCCCTCCGAGGCTCTCAGACCTGACCCACAGTCATCTCTGTCTCAAGTCCTTACACCAACTCACCACCTAAAACGTATCTGAGGCATCTGCTACTATTCGTGTAAGGCTCTGGGGTGGATGCTCTAGATACTAACAACCACAAGTTCTGGATTTTCTGGAATGAACCTAATTCTGAAACTATTCTAGTCAATCACTAGATGATAAGAAATCGATGAAATTTTAATATTGTGGCATCTAACTGACATCCTCTAAAATGCCCAAGCCTGAGGTGGTGGTGGTGGCTGGGGTCTTCTGTTAGATTACAAAAGGCAGTAAGGGGATCTGGGGAAGCTTCCTGGCTCATACCTGGGTTTTCCACCTCCTGGTCGTATCTTCTTGGCAAGTTATACAATCTCGCCATGACACAACTTCCTTGCCTATAGTAAATGATGATAATGAAAGCACCTACTTTTACATTATTGTGATGATGAAATGAGTCAACACACAGAGCCTAGACCACAGCTGGCCACACAGAAAGGCTGGTGGATATTATCTAATTTTATTGTTGTGGTTGTTTTTGCTATTTAGTGTTGAAGATTTCTTTCATTATTTGGAAAACCCCATCACCACAGGAATGGAGGTTACAACGAATATCAGGAAAGCCCTTGCTTTTTTTCCCCCACCTTCTAGACAGGGTCACACTATGTCACCCTGGCTAGAATGCAAAGGTGTGATCATGGCTCACTACAGCCCTGACCTGGGCTCAAGCGATCCTCCGCCTCCTGAGTAGCTGGGACTATAGGCATGTGCCACCATGACTAATTTTTAAATTTTTAATTTTTGTAGAGACTGGGTCTCATTATGTTGCCCGGGCTGGTATCGAACGCCTGGGCTCAAGCAATCTTCCAACCTCAGCCTCCTAAAGTGCTGGGATCACAGCCATGAGCCAGCTCAACTGGCTGCCCTTATTATATATTTTTAAAATCTGTTACTAAGATTGAACTTGGCCTTTTAAAATGCTTTCTGATACTCCCCTCCCCAATCCCATTTCCACGTGGGCTGTGCCACATTTCACTTTGGGCCCTGAATATTTCTGAGCTGAGTTACCAGGACTGCTGAATGCTAATCGCCATGGCTCCAGTCTATATAAGTGTTGTTGCCAGAATAATCCTCTTAAAACACAGCCTTAACATGCTCTTTTCCTCCCAACAATGCCTTCTTATTCTAGACTGGATTAAGGGTAAAGCTCATCTTTTTATGTTGGCATCTTACTAACCTAGCCTAGCCCACCTGCCAGTTCTCACCTCCACCCAAGCTGGGTCACCCCTTCAAACCACCTACAAATATATTCCAGGTCATTTCTACCTCTGTTCACCATACCAATGCCTTCTAAAGAAACCTCTTTTTCTCTGCAAAGCCTTCTATCTTAAGGCTTTCATTTCTTCACACAGCCTAACTGATCCACTGCTGCCTATGTGAATCTATCCACCAACTCTTCTGCTCATTTTGAGCTATATCGTTTCTTTTTTTTTCTTACTTGGTGTTTTGCCTCCTATGTGCAAGTCTGGTCTCCCATGACAGACTCTAAAGTTCTCAAAGGCAAGCACGGTGTATATTCCTTCTGGTTTCCATCTTCTCTTCTCTTTCCCTGCCAATGTCCATGTAGGCAATTCAGAAATACTTGTAATTTTTGAAACTCTTTGCACAGCTTATCATTAAAAACTGTTGCTAACATTTGGTCATACTTAATGAACCTGATTCAAGTTGCAAAATCCAAACACACAGCCACAGCTGTTGGAGGGGGCTCTTAGCAACACAGCCAGCTTCTCCACTTGATTTCCACTTTGGCTTAAAATTACATCCACCCCTCACCTGAGCTAGAGGCATCTGAGTCCTTTCCACTGTCAACTGGGACATGGGCTTTGGAGATGATGCCCTCCGTTCAGGGTCTCATCTACCTTTAACACATTCCTGGAGTTTGCTCATAGATTCTGTGGAATCTGTCTCTCCAACAGGGCACATCCATCCCATCTCCAGCCTCCCCTCTTCCCTATACAGGCCACTGTCATCACTCACCTTGGCGACTGCGGGCGACTCCTAACGATTCCACTGTCAGTCTTTCCCACTTCTGATCTAGCAATGGCTCATTCAACAAATACCTGCTGGGCACCTACTATGTAAAAAGCATAAACAACAATGTTGGAAAGAAGTGGCTGTAACGCTAGGCTCCCAGGGTGTCAAAGGAAAACCCTGTTAAACTTGGTCCTCTGGCTCCATATTTGGTGAGAATAAGGTGGGTGACATTGATATCTACATTCTAAAACAAGTCATTAGAAGGCCAGGCACGGTGGCTCACACCTGTAATCCCAGCACTTTGGGAGGCTGAGGTGGGCCTATCACTTGAGGTTAGGAGTTCAAGACCAGCCTGGCCAACATGGTGAAACCCCATCTCTACTAAAAATACAAAAAATTAACCGAGTATGGTGGTACACACTTGTAATCCCAGCTACTCAGGAGGCTGAGGCAGGAGAATTGCTTGAACCTGGGAGGCGGAGTTGCAGTGAGCTGAGATTGCGCCACTGCACTCCAGCCTGGGCGACAGAGCCAGATTCAGTCTCAAAATAAATGAAATGAAATAAAATGAGACAAAACAAGTCATTAGAAAACAAAGTTCCTTGAATTGCCGTTAGCTTGTAGGCTGAATGCAACCATTTTCTTAGAGCTGTGCTATTAAGCATAGAGAAACAACGGTGGGTTGAGAAAAAGTAAGGCGCTAGTTATACACGTGCATCTTGATTTAGTTGCTCATGATGGAGAATTGAGTGAAGGGACATGAGGAAGAATCATGGCACGGAATCAGGTGGAAAACCTTTTGTTTGGGGGTAATAATTATGCATTCAGTCAAAATTATAACTTGGTCGCAGTCAAAATGATAGGTTTTTATTTTAAAAAGATTCCATTTCCATAATGGTGTTCTGTGGCATCTAAATAATTGCCTTCCTATAAGAGGGGAATTATTAGGTGGAGCTGAGAAAAGATACTGAGTTCTCCATAAGTTAAGGCCACCAACAACTAAAATTATTTTCTCCAACATCCACTGACTCATTTAATATTTCTCTTTCTGAGTTTTCTTTTATTACCGTGGTTTCTCTCCAACTCCCTCACCTTCCCCATAAGTAAGGCTGCATGGTCAGAGTTTCTATTTTGTGGTATGCTATGTTCTGAGACTGGCATCATGAATCGAGGCAGCTGTAAGAAATGACAAATTTCAACAGTACAGCTATAGAGAAGGCAGCTCGGTCAAGGATGTGAAATGGTCAGATGGAAAGCAAATCCCTCAGGGTCCAGGTATTTCTAAAGATCAGCTGTGTGGCATTTTACAGAAAATCCTAGAGCCTGGTATCATTGAGACTGCAGCCCTCCTCTGTCAGTCGAAAGGAATGATCAAGACGTGGTACCAGAGCACCACCTGCTGGCTCACAGGTGTCAGTGTCTTACATAAAATACTTTCTACAAGATGGTCATTTTGATCTGTTAAAATAAGAAAAACGAGATTCTTTATATTTGCAAAAGAGACAGATGTGAAAACACAGTTGTGGTTTTGCATTTCTGCGGCTGTGTATACGAATACTGTTGGTCAGAGAATATACTACCATGGATGGTAGCTTTATGGTTTTGAATAAAGCAATTTTATCTCAATGCTTTCATTTTAACTTTAAAATTTTAACATTTTACTAACATAAAATGTCATGAAGAACTTTGGTAACCCAGTACATTTAAAAGAAATTAAACTAGTTTTAGATACTAGTGTTTCTTTTATAAATCAAATCTACACTTGTTTTAATGGTTCCCTCAAATTTTCTCTATTAGGTGCTACCTTTTCAAGCAAATGTATAAATTGTCCTTTATTTACTTGAAGATTCTACTGAGGTCATAAATCTGATGTAAGTTCCATTTACAAATGATGAGTGCGTTAAACATCTGGGAAAGCATAATCAAAGTCTAGCATTACCCATGAATATTTTTAAACCTCAAGGAAGTATGATTTCATTCTTTAAATACCAGGCTTCAAAAAAAAGTACAATTTCTTCACTTTAAATCATTTCTTTATCCATAAAGCTTTTTTTTTTTTTTTTTTTTGAAGACGGAGGCTTTTTTTTCTCCCCCGGCGGGGTGGACGGGTCGGAGCTCAGCACACCCCACACGCTCCCCCTCCCGGGTTTACGCCATTCTCCTGCCTCAGCCTCCGGAGTAGCTGGGACTACAGGCGCCCGCCACCTCCCCGGCTAGTTTTTTGTATGTCTAGTAGAGACGGGGTTTCACAGTGTTAGCCAGGATGGTCTCGATCTCCTGACCTCGTGATCCGCCCGTCTCAGCCTCCCAAAGTGCTGGGATTACAGGCTTGAGCCACCGCGCCCGGCCTATCCATAAAGCTTTAATCAAAATATTATTCCCACTGATGTCTACTTGATCTTATCCAATGAACAATAAAAAATTCTTTTGCTTAGTTTGGTAGTTTTTGACTATAGAAGACATCATCTAATGCTTTTCCCTATGTACTTTGCAAAGTCTTAAATGACAATACAAGCAGTTTCCAAATATATAACACAGCGTTTATTGTGTCTGAACTCAACTCTCTCAGTGCAACCACGAATGTGCCTTGAGAAACTTGGTAAAAGCTTTGAACTTCTTTGGGGCAGAAAGGTATCACAAACTGAAATTAAACCTACAATTAAGGCTTTTATAACAAAATGTATACAAAGATCAAGTTCTGCTCTTTGACACATAGGCAAGAAAGCAAGAGCAGGGAGGGGGAGAGCCTAAACAGATGTGTTTTTGTATTATGCAGTCGACTTCTGCATCTAAAACGTAACTCAGTGAAACAGAAACCCAGCCATGTGACTCCTTTTCTGTAGAGAATAGAGGTGAACACAGTATCCCGAAGTCACAGGGCATGTGCTAGACATCCACTTATTCATATTTCTGCCTTCTTTACAAACAGAAATTTTACACTGTTGACTGTGTATGTGTGTCTGCTTTTCTTGAGTACATTATTATTCTCTCCAGATGCCCACCTGATGTACCTCATTCTCACAATTAAAACAGTTATATGGTTAAACACACAGGAATACAGTTAGTTAGCATGTGGTGTAACAAATGAACTCACATAAAATTTACATGATTTAATTAGCTGATAATGGGTCATTAATTGAGGGACTGAAGAAAGGAAACATATTCTCTTGGACACATAAAGGCGCCATTCAGGAAGAATAGATTTGTTTTTACTCAGCCCTTCTCAGTTAGGAGAACCACCTGTGCAAATACGGGGCTCAAGTCAGATGACAAGCAGGGTTTTTATGGGACCAGGAAGATTTTCATCTCCATGACTACCTTCCTGGTTCCAAACAGAGAATGTTATTTTTCTGGACTCCTCATCTCAGCGACACCAGTGGACTCAATTCGGCCCTGACATGCATCTGAACACTCTTTCTTAGACAGTCATTATTAACCTGGGCTGCTTCTGACAAATCATTTGGTTGATTACATATCTGACATATTTTGTAATGACTCCATCTTCTGAGGGCTTCATTTTCAAGAAGTGAAACAATGCTCTCAGACTCAACACCTCCCTGCAACCACAAGCCAGTTTCCCATCGCTGAAGTATACCACTTTTTATTAAGGAGGTCTTATACTCACATAAGTCACTAGCTTGTATATATAAAGATAACTGCATTAGTATCATTTAAGTGCGTGTATATGATCTAATTTTTCATTATATTAATTAACAGCATAATTGATTGACCTGTGGGGAAATACACAAAAAGGCTTCCCGGGAAGTTCTCTCCAAGTAAGTATGGAAAAAGCCAAACAACAATGTTTTCATATGAATGTGCTTGTGATACAAAAAGGACAGTTTCTGTAGCGACTCCAGCAAGTGCTCCTGGCTCTTTGGAAATACTATATCTAGTTTTTTATTTATAGCCAAATCCCGTTCCTAGTCTAAGATAGCTTGACACCCATGGGAGGTGGCTTGGAATTTGAGAGTATGAGATTACGAAGCTGAAGGCAAAGATTTTGCTTTTTAATTAAGAACTAAACTATACTTTTATACGTGATGACATTTTATGTAACTGGTTACCCATGAATAATCATTTGGGAGCACTTCTGACATGAAATTACCCTCTGACTGAGCCCTCTGAGAAAACCCCAGCCCTTAAAGATAGACTTTGCTTCAGGATTCAAGGCACAAAATTAAAAGTCATAAAATTTAATTCACCCAACTTTCTTTACTCTGTCAAGACTTTTGTTATTGTTTTAGTAGAACCAGACTACAAATACACTGGGTAGAAATAATAATGCAAAAATACCTCTCCCAAACAAAACCTGCAAAACATCAATTGGTTATTCAAATTAGAAAAAACATTTTATTTAACAAACCAGTGGATCGATCAAAAAACCAGGATTTTTCAAATTGTCTACCTTGTGGATGATATTCTATTGAATCTGTCAAGCCTTTAAAGGTTGAAACCTTATACTATGAATTACTATTTGTTTAATATACATATTACTACATAACTTGTTTATTAAAGGTCATTTATTTTCATAATCAGAAACTTACTGGGTATCAGAAGAGCATACATTTTCAAATACTATCAGTTTATAGGTGATTTTACATGTCCTTTTTTTTTTTTTTTTTTTTTAAAGAGCACATGAAGTCAGTGTGAGGAAATTACAAGCTCTATTTAAAAGTTTGAGGCAAAAAACAAAGTTGCACTGGATTAGAGACCCCAACTGACTTTCCAACCAATCCCTCTGTAATGAGCACAGAGGGGGCACTCAGCCACCTTTTGGATGGTCAAGTGAACTCATTTAAATGTGACAAGTATCCCCCTAAGACTCCCATGAATCAACACAGCCACAAACCATGGAACTCAGGTACGGGCAGGTAGAGAGAAGGTAGGAAAAAAATAAAAGAAATGGTGTCCACTGTGATCACCCCATCCATGTGAAACTCATCTCTGCACTGAGATAAAATACACAAGATATCTTCAGAACAATTTTAAGTCTGAATATCAACACAAGTAGAATAATGGTGCAGGTGGTACCTCAGGGCTGAGAGAGCACAAGCCCCAGGGCTGGTCAGGTTGACCTTGCAATGTCCACTTCTGAAGTCAGGCCTGGGTAGCATAACCGTTTTCTGATCATATAATTAATGATTTGCACCTCCCAAGTCTCCGGAAAAGGCAAAGCATATACAGGGAATAAATGTGTACAACAAAGATGAAAAGGTTGACATCTCTAATACAAATAAAGCTTTTTAATGTCAATAAGAAAAAGATAAACAGACCAGCCCAGTAACAGGGAAGATAAGCACTGCACCAAAGGAGAAATACAATTGGCTAATAAAAAAGGAAACAAAATTCAATCCAACTAGATAACAATCAGCTACTCATTTAAATAATCTAGTGCCACTTTTTACTCAACAACATGGCCAAAGTTGAAATTTCATGACCTTGTATTATGGAAGGGGAAGGGAAAAGACCTTCCTGAATATGATCTGTGGGAAAGCAATAGTCACAACTTTTCTGGAGAGGTATCTAAAATAATGACACAAATATTCCAATTCTAGAAATTTGTCTTAAGGAAAGCGTAAGTTAGTGGAAGGATTTACATATAAGTATCTTCAGACCAGGCACAGTGGTTCATGCCCGTAACCCCAGTACTTAGGGAGGTTGAGGCAGGAGGATGGCTTGAGCCCAGGCTGAGGATGCAATGAGCCATGACTGTGCCACTGTACTCCAGCCCAGGTGATCACGTCTCAAAAAACAAAACAAAACAAAACAAAAAACAACTTCAACCTAGCACTGTTTTTAATGGTAAAAATAACCATAGTAATAGGTGAGGTAAATTGCACCACAGCCAGCACAGACATAGGCTGAATACTACACAGCCATTACAAGCCCTGAGGCTGAAAAACTACCCAATGACAAAATATTGTTTATGGCACACTGCAAAGTAAAAGTAGACTACAATACACTCAGAAAATGATGATCTCTTTTAAAAAAAAACTGTGTGCGCATATACAAGCATACATTTCATTTTTTTTTTTTTTTTTTTTTTTTTTTTTTTTTTGACGGAGTTTCGTTCTTTTCCCCCCGGCTGGAGTGCAGTGGTGCGATCTCAGTTCACTGCAACCTCCGCCTCTCGGGTTCAAGTGATTCTCCTGCCTCAGCCTCCCGAGTAGCTGGGATTATAGGCGACTGCCACCATACCTGGCTAATTTTTGTATTTTTAGTAGAGATGGGGGTTTCACCATGTTGGCCAGGCTGGTCTCGAAGTCCTGACGTCAGGTGATCCTTGGCCTCCCAAAGTGCTGGGATTACAGGCATAAGCCACCATGCCCGGCCATTTCATTCTCATTTTCTAACACCCCCTAATGAAGCACACATAAGGCATAGGTATTCTTCTGTATTGTGAGATGACAGGTTACTTCTCACTCTGAGCTTTCCAGTGCTTTTAGAAATGAAACCGTATCACTTCTGTACCTTGGAGAAGTTATGGAGTTTGATAATGTCAGGTCTAATTAGATTCAGCCATATGAGAAGTCACTACTGGCAGCTGAACACCTGGCAAAGAAAAGATGTATTTAAATGAAACTTTAGTCGAGCTCTAAAACTGCATACTAACGGAACTGTCTGGTATTGGCAACTGTAAGTCAGACTTGCTAACAAAAATTCTGACTGAGATGCAGCTGGCCGGGCATGGTGGCTCATGCTTGTAATCCCAGCACTTTGGGAGGCTGAGGTGGGCGATCATTTGAGGCCAGGAGTTCCAGACCAGCCTGGCCAACATGGTGAAACCCCGTCTTTACTACAAATACAAAAATTAGCCAGGTATGGTGGCGCGTGCCTGTAAACTCAGCTACTTGGGAGGCTGAGGCATGAGAATGGCTTGAACTCAGGAGGTGGAGGTTGCAGTGAGCCGAGATTGTGCCTTGCACTCCAGCCTGGGCAACTGAAACTGTCTTTAAAAAAAAAAAAAAAAAAAAGATGCCGCTATTGCCAGCTCTGTTCACAATAGGCTTGGGTATCGACTAGAAAAGTAGTTCAAAAAACCTCTCTTCCTCCGCACATGCTGGACACCCCTGCTGAGCGGCAGCCACCTCCATACAACCCCTCCCACAGCGTTGCCTTCAACAAGGAGCAAGATGCCTCAGCAGAGTCATCTTCAAGGAAAACCTCCCTCCCGCTTTGGTCCTCAGAGCTTCGTGCATAAACTCAGTCCTGTTCTTCAGAAATCTGGAAACAGCAGCGGAGACATAAAGGAAAACCCTGGGAGTGAAAGAAAAGTCAACCAAAGTTTCTCCTTGCAGAATTCTGTCATCGTGATGGCCAAATTCACCTTGAAGCAATGCAACAGATGACCATGCTTCTAACTGGGACCGGCCGTGCAGCTCCTCAGGCAGGAGACGATCAGTGACTTAAGGGACCACTAGGGGGCGATTTAGGAGAGAACAGTTTTCTCTCCTTAAGAAAGATAAGCCAGGAAGCCTTAATTTCCAACCTGAAGTCACTGGAGAGTACTAGCTCCCAGGTAAATCCTGTTTTTAATTTCAACTATAAATATAAACATGGCCTTTCATTTTAACTTCTCCGGAAATGTAAACGTGCAGGACTTTCTGAAAGAGATATGTGAAAAGGCAGGGTATGGCACACAAAATTGATACATTGGAAAATAAATATTTTTTCTCTCCCCTGTCCACTTCCCTAGCCATAACCAAGGCCTTCGCATACAAAAACCAAAAAAGAAAAATAAACCTCTGGCAACAGAGCCCCTAGTGTCCCTTTGAGGTTCTATTTATATATTATGCCTATGGTTTATACAGACAGGCCTAAAACCTTCTTGCAGCAGCAAAGACAGTTTACCCCACCCAGGCTCGCAGCATTTATCTGTAAGCCTCACGTGGCAATTAGTTACTTACTGTGTAGTGAGGGCTCTAGTGTTGGTGTTTAACTCTCCTAAGCTGCCTCAAATCCTTTGTGGAAGGAGGCAAGATATAAATAATAATTTTTAAAACACACAGGCTTACTCTGTTATTTCCATTTCTTATGTGTTCAGACTCTTCCTTTTTTATTTTCCAAGCCCCCTGTGAGGAAGTGACTTTGCCCTCATAATCACATTGGAAACCAGCCACCCGAGAATGGGATGGTCTCAGGGCAACACACTCACTGAGCATCGACCATGCAACAGGCACAGGACAGGGCGGATCCAGGAGGACACAGAACCCACGCGGTCTTTGCCCTTATACGATTAGGTGCAGGAATTGGACCTCTGTTTGTCTGTTTGTCCCCTAATTTCTCCAACATGTGGGAACTAGGCTGATCATTTCATCTCCCTTGGCTCAGTGTCCTCTTCTATAAAAACAAGGTCATTGAACGAGATGGTGGCTAATATCCCTTCTGGATCTCCCAGAATGGCTCAAAGGGGTATTCCCTCAGTACTCAACTAACTTACTGATAAACTAGGCTTTCAGTCTTGGAGGGCAAAAAGTATCTCTCACCTGAGATCCTGCAGTAAAGTCACAGCAAAATTTAAGTTTAAATTGGAGATTCAGGCTTTTAGGCTTTTCCAAGGAAAACAGCCTCTTCTCTTACTGCCTAAGTAACTCCTAGCAGTAACTTTCAACTCTGATTGAATAATCAATTCTTGCCCAAAGACGCCTGAGTAAATACCAAACAGACAACTTCCTGCCTTGAATCCTGGCACCGGCCGCGGCTCTTCTCTGTGACTTCCCTGAAAACCCACTGCAAATGTTTCCACCTGGGGAAATCAGGGGCCAGGGCCTCCAGCCACCCTTTCCTTGAAAGCAATGGTTGCAAATGTTTTGAAAACAACGGATTATCTTTAAAGAAGCAGCAACAACAGAAAGCCATTTGTTTCTTCTACCATGACTGATTCATTTGTGGTACACTGGAGGTTGGGGGTGGAGGAGGAGAGGCCCTCAAACAAATGTTTCCTATCAGACGCAAGTATTTTGATAATTAGGAAAATACCAAATAGATTTGCAACCAGCCTGGTAAACTACTTAGCTTGAGGATTCAACAGGATCCCTACTGCACGCTTTCTGTCTCCTGTAGCTAACTCTGTCCATTTTTGTGTCACGTATTTCTTCAGCCAGAACTCAAGCATGACCGTAATAAATACAGTTCATGAGTATGTAAAACTAGTGCTCCTTATGTACGGCCTTTTACATCTGGTCTTGCCTGGAAACTGGTGGCTCCATTTCTAGATCTCTACATGAGAAGAAACACTAGCACATATACATGAAAAGGAAAAAGGTCTAAGAAGGCTCGCGCAGCACCATTGCTTGGAAAAGCAAAAAAAAAAAAAAAAAAAAAACAAAAAAAAAACAAAAAAAAAAAACTGCAGTGTAAATGTCCCGTAATAGGGGAATGAATAAAGCATGTGCTCTATGCCAGTGAAGAGGCCTGAGTCAGAAGGCCATTTAAAAGACCACATGAGCACAAAATACGGAAGGAAAGAACACATAACATTCACAGAGATTGACCCCTGCAGTGGGGAGGAGGTAGATCCAAGGACAGTTTTAATTACATATGTCTAGTCATCTCCCCCTTATCCTCTAGGGATATATCGCCCAGGGTCCAAATACATGCCTGAAACCACAGATGGTACCAAACCCTACATATACTACATTTTTTCCCTACACATAAACACATACGATAAAGTTTAATTTATAAATTAGGCACAGTAAGAGATTAACAATAAAATAGACCAATTAAAAAATATACTGTAATAAAAGTTATATATACATGTAGTCTCTTTCTCAAAATATCTTATGATAGGTACTATACTTGTCTATTTTCAGACCATGGTTGACCACAGGTAGCTGAAATCTTGGACAGAGAAACTGTGGCTAAGGGGGGACCACTGAAATACTCTACAGTTCTAACATGAAAATATGAAGGAAAAATACTCAGATATCACTTTCCAACATATACAGAGGGAGAAAACAAAACACTGAAGGCAGAGGTGGCAAAATGTTACCAGTGCTTACTTTTTTATGGCAGAAATATGGGTGAGTTCATTTCTCTTTCATGCTTTTCTCTATTTTTCACCCCTCTCTGACCCCCAATAAAAAAAACAATTAAGCAAGCCTGTATCCCAAGTGGTCTCTGAGACTCTCACCTTCAGGGAAAGTGAAGTCTACTGAAGAAGCCTCCAGCCAACGCAAAAACAGAAAGGCCCAAGCAGGAAGCGGGGCGACTCTCTTAGCTCTTTGTTGTCCATGCTAGAAAAATGGTCATCCTTTATAAAACACCTCTACTCCAGCCCTGGGTGTCGGCTGGGCCCCTCGTCTGCATCCTCTAGAGCTGGGTTTCCAGGGGGTGAATCTGGTGGGATTTCACACGTGGTTTTGCTTGTGCATTTGGACACTGTTTGTGGGACAAGCTTTTCCCTTATCTTCCGACTGCTCCTAGAGAAGATGATTTGCTGCACGCCTCCCCCTACAATCCCATCCCGGAGTCCTCATTGGGAACAGATCTGGGGACGGAGGCAGATAACGGCAGTGTTTCTCACTGCCCTAAAGTACCGTCCACCACGCCAGCAGACAAAGCGGGGCATGTTGTAAAAAGCAGTTCTGCTGGCAAACGGCTAACAAATCCATGTATTTGCAACCAAGGATTGGCGGCTGCATCTAAAACAGACACCTCATTGTGCTTGGTTTAAAAGGAGCCCTTGGAAGCAGGGCCTTTCAGGCTGACAGTTAAATCACAACGGCCCGTATTTACATGAATGGCTTCCAACCGTCTGGGCGAATACACAATATTTCCATTTCACAGAAACCAAGGATGGTGACAACACAGAAGTCAGAGTGGCCAGAAAGTAAACCTCTGATTGGTACGAATGTGTTTAAGCAGCAGAGCTTATACACGTATATACTTGCAGAAGTTAACACGCTCCTTCGGTAAGCAAGTTTGTTGTTGTTAATTCCGTGACAAATGTAACAGATCAGCATACACACACCTAGGTGTCTCAAGAAGGCTTTCTACTCATTAAATCAAGTGTGTTCCTGTGAGTGCTTTCAGTCATTCCGGCATTAGCAGGGAAGCTGCGTGATTCTTCAGTTCTTATTAAAAGCTAGGAGAGCACAACTCTGTAAGCCCCTCACAGCAGCGAACCGTTCCAAATTCAGACAGGAAACACCTGGAACTCTGTGCGCCACTCGGAACACACTTTACATTTCAAAACAGATGATTCTAAATTGTTCATAAATATTTGTCTTGTTTCAATAAAACACTCTTCAACCAGTTTCATAAACCCTTGGTTCAGAAGGCTAAAACGTACACGCTACTAGGCGTCCACATTCTTTTAACATTGCATATATTTATGTGGACAATATCCTGGAAACATAAAACCCAATGGCAGGCATTTAATAGTGTCATATGGGAATTTTAGTTTTTTTTTTTTTTTCGGGGAGAAGGACAACTCTCTCCTTCATAAATAAAGCCCAAATCGCACTTGTTGTTAAAAAAAAAAAAAGTGAATTGAAATATAAATTAAACTCAGCTTTCTTTAACTTGCCTATTACAGTAAATAAGACCCAGACAGACCCTTCTGGAGGCTTAGAAAAGCTTTAACATAATTGATTATTAAACCTCCAGCTATAGGACAGAGTCATACTGAAGGCCTTGTAGCCAAACATTCCCTCATTCTTGAATATGATGAGCCCTTTAAAATGTTTTTAGAAGCTGTTTTGAAAAAGACACTAAAATGAAAAGTAGCTTAGCTTATACACTGAAAATCTTTAAAAGTCATTTCTGTACATTTTTAGTATTGTGCAGATTTTCTACCATGTACACGGACTTGTATTGCTTTCATTTATTTTAATGTATACTTTGATAAGTAGAAAAAATGAAAATGATTTACACACACACACAAAGAGGAAAGAATGGGGTACCAAGCGCCAGTTCCCAGGTGCTGAGACAGGGCGTTGCGGAGGCTCCAGCCACAGCCTCAAACCCAAGCCAGCCTGCCAGGGCACTCTGAACCTAGCCCACGGACCTCCAAAGTCAAAACCAGGGCAACCCAGGCTTCCCAAGAGTTAAATGGGAAAGTGGGTCACTTCGAAGTACTGTCCAAAGATTGCTACGAGTGAGCTGCTGTTCACAGTCATCTTCTTCTTTTTAAACAGTTATAATTAAAAATTCTTCAACTGACCATAAACTTCCCACTCTGGTCTAAGAAATACCAGCACACTGCTCCTGGTAAATGAAGATTAGGCATGGCGGTGATAAGAGATTGCATAGAGGCTCTTCGGAACCATAAAAGGCGGTCGTTAGAGGTAATGATAAACTAATTCTGAATACATCAGGCAGCAGATGCTCAGCCCTAGGTTAATGATTAACGAGCTGGACCCTGGCCAGTTAAGAAGTTGTTTAACCAACGCCCTTGAGAATCAAACCTGTTAACATTCACTTGTCCCTAACTACAGCCACTGTTTTCTCTCTCCACACTAACTACACTGCAAGTAAGTTTTCATCTTTCCCTGCCTCAAACCAAGAATTTAACATGGAGGTCCCGAACTAAAACCTAAGCATAAAGCTCATTCAATTTTCTAATACTTATGTACCTTTAACTGAACCAATCAAAGAAATATTGCTCTCCCACTAGACTAAAATATTCTGACCCACAGTTGAATGGTAATTGGTAATAGCTTAGTTTGTTGTTCTGGGATGAATTTTTATTGCACCTGAAAACAGACACCCACAAAATTTAAGTGCATTGATGAAATTATACTTCAGAGATGACAAAATAGAAGAATCTTATTTGTTTCTATATATAAACCTATGTCCTTCTAGTTGGTATGTTCACAGATAGGATATTTAAGGGTCAGGCTACCATTGTCAAACAAAGTAAAACCATTTAGAGACATTTAATCTAATTTTAGGAACAATGCATTTGAGGAAGGTGATTAGTAATGCAAATGTAAAATTACCTTTGGTTGGGATAAGCAAGACAAACAAAGGATACTTAGAAGTACTTGTGTTGTCTTCAGGATTAGGGAATGCTGCTTCGATCATGTTGAAAGAAAGATAGAAAAAAGATTGAAAAGCTGGGTCTCTAAGGTAGGAGGTCTGGGATCTGTTTATTCTACTTAGTTCAAGTTGGAATTAATGCTGTTAAACATTTGGGAAGACCCTAAACTACTCTTCAGGGTTAGGGCAGTTCTGAGGCAGATGGATGAATTATGCAAATGGACTATAATGTGTAATCTGTGCATGTGTGTAACAATAAAATACAGTTCTATCAAGATTTTGGTTGAGAAAAGATAATGATAAAAGGGTTGGGCTGGAAGACTGGGTGGAGGAAGGAGAGTGGTACTTAGGGTTTACTTACATCTTATCTAGGCAACTTTTCTGGTCTTGATTTGGGCTATAAGGGCCCTGAATACACAAATATACTTAAATTCCTACATTTTCAGGGAATATATGACATAAGAAATTTCAACCAATAGGTCTGAATCTTCTATATTTTGCACATCTCATCAGGCACCTAGCCAACGGTTGAGGGCTGATCTTCTGATTTGCTTTCCTGGTTGACCAGTGCTGGTTCTGTAACTCAATTAACTATCAGAATTCTAAGCAATGAACTATCTAAGCTTGCTGGTTTCATCCTGGCAGAAATGAACACAATCTTGAGCTAAAATTTTACAGTTGTGGTCCAACAATGACAGATACCAACAAAGGCTTACTATGTTCCAGGTACAAAGATAAGCATTTCACCTGCATAATCTCATTTAGCACTTAACAATTCTGTACCGGAGATATTATCTATAAACCCATTTTACAGATGAGGAAACAAACTCAGCTAGATTACAAAGTGAGAAAGTGATGGAAGCCATATCTAAATCTAGTATATCTGACTGTAAAGCAAAATCCCCCTATATACTGTTTTCTAACATGAATAACCACTTCCATCCCAATAATTTACCTCTACAGATTCATTGGTGGTACAGAAACAAAGGGCTCCAAGGACACAAAAGCCTAGGTATTCTTTTCTGACTAGGTAATTGGGTGAGAGCCTCCTTTTCCACCAAAAATCAGCCCTGCTTAAACACCTAGAAATAAATGTGCTTCTCTCCCAACGCCAAAAAGTTCCTATAAGGAAATGACCTCATCCACACATTACAGAATCTCTATTTCAAATGTAACTCCACCCAGTATTTTTTAAATATGGATTTCCACAGAAAAGCAGAGCCCAAGATATATCCAGATCATACTTTGGAAATCAGCTCTCAGCTCCATTTTTTCCTTTCCAAAAGCATAGCTCTGGACAATTATATTGCAGGGATGAAATCAAGACTTACAGCTAAATTTTGTTATCTATAACTGTTAGAACCATTTTCACATGGATTTCAATCAAATTTTAAGTAAATAATGCATGGATGAAAAGTACTTTTAAAAAGTATAAAATAAAAATAAGACACAACCAGGCCTATGCACATACTTAAAACAATAGTCCCCAAAGTTTAACTACTGCTCATTTTTAATGTATCCTTTCAGATAAAAGCATATACCAGTATTGAGATCTCATTTTAAGAAATAACTTCTATAAATGCTTGCCACAAAGTTTGAAGATCTGTCCAAATGAGGGTTTGGAGCTCTACTTCATTCTTTTTAATAGGGCTTACTGCTGTGTAGATGTATTGATATTTAACATTTATCTTGTTTCTAATTTGGGAATAAGAGATATATTGTTGTGGTGTGGGTTTTCCATTGCATAATGTTACAGGTAGTATTCTTGCGTGCATGTATGTGTGCCTGTATACATACATATCTTGGCATACTCTTTTGTGATTATATCCACAGTATAGATTATGGAACTTATTAGCCAGACAGAATGAACATTTTAATTTTAATGATATTGCCAAAAGCTGAACCAATGTAAACTCCCACCAATAGTTTATGAGTGCTTATGTCAACACACCCATCAATGTTGCCTATTATCCGACCATTACATCTTTGCCAACATCATTTGGTTGTGTATTTTCTTAATTATGAATGAAGTTGAGTACATTTTCACATGTTTATTGATTATATTCTTAGCTTACTTTTCTATTGGGTAGTGTGTCTTTTTCCTTGACATGTAGAAAAATGTTAAGAAAGGAGAAAATTAGCCCTTCATCTGCTCTTACCAGTTATTTTTTATTTTTATTTTTTTTTTGCCATATGTAAGTTTTAAATTTTTATATAGTCAAATGACCAATCTTTTTCTTTATGGTTTCTGGGTAGGCTGGATAAAAAATAGAATTAGATTCAGACCTATAAATAGGCACCCATGAAAAATGTAAAAACAACCCTGGCCAAAATTATCCTCAAGTTCTGACATTTAAAACAAACACTCCAGAAAACGTTTACACGTGTTACAGGACACGGAGTCCTGGACACCTGCCCAAAGCTTCTACAGATCCATTTATGGTCTTGGTCTGGTGCTGGCTGTGCTCATGTGCCGACGGAATGGGCTATGAGGAGCTTTTTGGGTCAAAGCAAACACTACGATGGAAAATGAGGACAAGACGCTGTGCAGGGTTATCACAGCCATGCTGAAGTTTTGGTGGCCCTCCTCAATCCCGGTAACCCAAATCCCATCACTATAGGGAGAATACAAAGTCCTTACTTCACTTCCTATCTGGGGAGAGTACTCATGGTCTACCACCAGGAGCATGCTGAAACAGTCCGAACATCTGAAAGGAGGTATGTGTGCGTTTCCCCTGTCACAGGTGGCCACATGTGGAAGGATGGAAAGGTGATACAGTGGAAAGATCCATGCTTAAATTCTGGATCCTCCATTTCCTAGCCTTGTAACTTTGGCTAACTTGGTTAATCTGTATAATTTATACATGTGACTAACTTGTGGCAAGTTATAATACAATTCAGAACAAATCACAGTTTCTTTTACATTTATAAGCCTAGTTTGCCAAGGATTTTCCAAACAGGTATTCTTTCTGTGTGAAAAAAGCTATGTTGGTCATGTTTCTATGTGAAAGAGCTCTCAACACAACATTGCATAATTATTGAGAGCTCTTTGACACCTAAAATTTACTTATAGAAGAATAGATACTAGGTAAACAAAAGCCCTCAAAGTTAATGTCACAGTGAGGCTTAGGCCCGAAAGGATGCTAAGAGACTCTTTAAAAGGCTGAATGAAATGTACACAAGAGAATATTCTCAAAATGGCAGACAGGAAACTAGAAGATATTTGTAGAATCTGTAGCAATGGCAACCAAAATATTCAGTATGCCATATAGTTGAATCCATATCTGTAATGTACACATCTGCTTTGAAAACGGCTTCATATTTTGCAAGCAAGATGATGTAGTTTCTGTAATGTATAATACTTTGGTAGTATGTTTTGCACACTAAAATATTTTCCAGCATCAAAATTATAAATGGGTTAAGACAAAAACAGCTGACTTCACGTGGATGACTAAAATAAGTTTCTTTGATGTGGGATACCATGCAGATAGGGCAACTATAACTGTTAAGTCCTTCAGGTCAAAGCAAAGAATACACATTAAGTCTTTCGGGTCAAAGCAAAGAATACACATAACTGGAGATGAAAAGAGTATGACCATCCTCAAAAAATTAAAAATAGAAGTACCATATGATTCAGCAACTCCACTTGTGGGTATACACCCAAAAGAACGGAAAGCAGGGTCTTGAAGAGATATTTGTATGCCCACATTCATAGTGGCGTTATTCACAATAGCCCAAAGGTAGAAACAACTCAAGTGTTCATTTAGTGGATGAATGGATAAACAAAATGTGATATACAATGTCATATTATTTAGCCTTAAAAAGAAAGGAAATTCTGATACAGGCTATGACATGGAAGAACGCTGAGGACCTTATACTAAGTGAAATAAGCCAGTCATAAAAAGACAAATCCTGTGTGATACCAACTAGGCGGTATCTAAAGGAGTCAAATTCAAGAGGCAGGAAGGAGAATGGTGGTTGCCATGGGCTGGGGGAAGGGAAAATAGGTAATTATTGTTTAACAGACATTGTTTTGGTTTGAGTTGAGATGACAAAAAAGTTCAGGAGATGGATAATGGCAAAGGTCGTACAATGATATGAATGACTTAATGCCACTGAATTGTACACTTAAAAATGGTTAAGGTAGTACATTTTATGTTATTTATATTTTACCACAATATTTTTCAAAAACTTAAAAAAAAAAAGATGGAGTTATACCTAATTTCTCAGTTTGCTTGGGCTGCTATAACATAATACCACAGTCTGGGTGGCTTATAAACAACAGAAATTTATTTTCACAGTCCCAGGGGCTGAGAACTCCAAGATCAAGGCACTGGAAGATGCAGTGTCTGTTGAGGGCCTGCTTCCCAGTTCATAGATGGTGCCTTCTGTTTTCACATGGTGGAAAGGACTATGCAATTCTCTGGTGCCTCCTTTACCATCACTAATCTCATTCATGAAGGCACAGTTGTCATGGCCTAATCACCTCCCAAAGCCCCAGGTCCTAACACCATCACTGTGGAGATGGGGTTTCAACCCATAAATGTTGTGGGAGCACTAATATCCAGCCCACAGCACCTACATAGTGAGGTTCCCTGAGGAAACAGGTGACATACTTAAGATGAATCAGGTCTACTTGCAAAGTGGGTGCAGAGGGCAAAATGTGCTTGGAAGAGGTGCAGTGAGTTCAGGAAACTTCCCTCCACAGCCACAGCCCGCATGAGACCACCTTGAAGGGAGAGACCCCAACCTCACTTTCCTACTTCACGCTGATCTCCTCCCGCTGATCACACCCACCTGGAAGCCAGGGAGTACTGGCTGATGGAGTCCCCTGAGCAGACAGTAGGGTAGGAAAAAGCGGCTGTGAAGAGCAAGGAGATTCAGCAAAATCTATGCATGCCAGCATAAAGAGGAGGCCAGAACATACAGCTGAATGAAAAACAGCAAGCTGTGGAACAGGAGGTCCAGTATGATGTGATTCACGGTTAGGAGGAGGGGGAAATACCAGCATGAAGGCTATTTTCTACCAGCAAACTCAGAATAGAGTCTAAAAGGGATATATACCAAACTGACAAGAGTGTTAACTTCTGGGGCAAAGATGAGACAAAGAAGGAACTTTAGACTAATCTGTAGTGTTTCAAATTCTTCCACGAGGAATGTGTTTATGGGCTTCATGGAGAGTTCAATATTAATTTAAAAAGAGTAAGTAAAATAATTAAATGTTTCTATTAAAATGGAGATACCTCCAGCTCTTGCAAAATTGGGTTAGGTAGCCCATGTCCAGGCATGTCCTGGAAGCCCTAAGTGAGTAAAGAGTTGTAACAGAAAAAACATCAAATAATGTCAAGCTATGGCTATACCAGTGGTTCTCAAAGCGTGTTCCCCAGATCAGCAGCATCACCCCGGAACGTGATAGGAAGGCAGATTATTATACCTGATCCCCAGAACTACTGACTCAGAAACCCTGGGATTGTCTACCAGGGAGAGGGTCATATGTGAAGTGGTGGGACAGGAGTCTAAGGCCAAGCATTGCTAGACCTTATGGGCCAGAGCTGCCACAGACAGCAGTACAGGCTGTCCAATGCTCCTACAACTGTAGGAGGTGTTATTCACAGACTATGATGAGAATGGTGTTCCTTGGGGTGGCACAGTGCAAAACCTGTATCCCATACCTGTCAGCCCTTAAAGTAGTCGGGAACACAGAAGAGTATTAAGCAGGCAGATGACATCATCAGGTTTGCATATGGAAAGACACCCCAGCACTCTGCTTAGAGAAGAAAGAGGTAACAGAGAGCTATATCCAACTGCTTTGTCTCCTATATACCTTCGGGGCTGCTAATTAGCTAGGTCAAGAGTAAACTAGGCCGGGTGTGGTGGCTCACACCCGTAATACCAGCACTTTGGGAGGCTGAGGTGGAAGGACTGTTGGAGCCCAGGAGTTGAAGAGGAGCCTGGGCAACATGGTGAGGCCTTGTCTCTACTAAAAATGAAAAAACAGTTGGGTGTGGTGGCGTGCGCCTGTGTTCCCAGCAACTTGGGAGGCTGAGGCAGGAGGATGGCTTGAGCCTGGGAAGTTAAGGCTATAGTGAGCCAAGATCCCACCACTACATGTTCCCATCTGGCCAACAGAGCAAGACCCTGGGACAACAACAACAACAAAAAGAGTGAATTAAAGTAAAAGACTCTTTGAATGGAATCCAAGTTGTCTTAACAGCCCAATCCTGAATCCAGGCCTCCAGATACTTGGGTCTTAATTAGCAGAGGGGTGGGAAAAGGAAAAAGGAGGACAATGAAAGACTCCCAAGTCCGACATTATATGCATGTCTGTACACACACAAGCACACACACACAGAAAAAAATGAAGGCAGGGGTGGGGGGAGCAGGGGCAAGCAGGTGTTGATGAGGAAGAGGTGAGCACCTTGGGCAGGTAGTTTGAGGAAGAAACCTGAAGCTAGGGGGCACGTCTGACTGGCAATACTGATTCAAAAGCCATCAGCACCCAGATGGTAATACAAGCAAGGATAAGATCATTCAAGGTGTGTGTAAACACTGGAAAATCAGTGGGCTGAGGCCAGAGCCCTAGAGAACCTCTATATTTAAGAACAGGAGCTAGCGAAGGAACGTGTTGCACATGGCTTGGAAGCCAGGCAGCTGGAAAAGGCCAGCAGGAATACAACCAAAGAACTCTTGGCACGGCAGAGCCCAGGATTTAACTCAAGTGAGACGTGTCAGCAAGAGAAAAAGGAGGAGACAAGCACGGGGAAGTGCTGCCAATGTATGTTTTCCCTCAGGAGCACTGGGCTGCCAGTGGACTCTTTAAACGGGTCAGTGTGCGTGCCACTCTGTCAGCACCCCTCCTCTGCTCAGCCTGCAGAAAGACTTCATGCTATGGACATCTTTTCTGGGGCCAGTGCACAGCCCTTCAGTCCCCCATTGACTCTCATTTTGAGGAGCTGAGATCAGCTGAGGAAAGCTTTGCCAAGCTTCAGAGCATCAAAATGTGCATTTGGGAGGGGTAGGCAGGCAGATGGCGCCAGATTAAAAAGATGCTGGGCTCGCTCGCTGCTCTGAGGTCTCTGAATTGCCTCCAGCACGGCAGTGTGGAATCAGGAACTCCATCATACGACCTAAAAACTTGTGAGTCTCTCCAAAAAGACTTAGCTTGCTACAATATACTGAGGGGGATTGAGATGCACTTCCAGAGGGCCTGAGATTCTAGAAGCCCAGCATCCACCAGATGCCTGCTGAAGCTGATGGCTGCTGCACACTCTGCTGTAAGTCTAAAGCATTTTGCATATTGCATTGTAATTGCTTTTTTTTTTTTTTTTAACCTCTTCCACCCTGCAAAGCCTCTTCAAGTAGACTGCAAAACCTCTAGAAAAAAATTTGTCTTGCCTCTGTATCTTTCCTGCCCAAATTGGGGCTGTGTCATGCAGTAGCAGGCCCTCAGAAATGTTTGTTAAATACCTGTTGTCATGGGGAAGGACAATTTGTAGAAGCAATGGTTGCATGCACCTCTCCCTCTCTGTTTTGTCCAAGTTCTAAGTCTTCAGTGTAGTGAGCAGGGTTGACAAACTACAGCCTGTGAGCCAAATCTGGCCCATGGGCTGTTTCTGTAAGGCTTATAGGCTTTTCAGTGGTTGAAATAATAATATTTTATGATGTGAAAATTATACGAAATTCAAATTTCATTGTTCATAAATCAAGTTTTATTGAAACACAGCCACACCCATTCATTTTCATCATGTCGACGGCTGCTTTCATGCCATGTCAGTAGTGTTGAGTAGTTCCGACAGAGATAGCATAACCCACAAAGTCTAAAATATTGACTCACTGGCCCTTTAAAGAAGTATGCTGGCCCCTGATCGACAGCAACACTAAATGTGGAGATATACATGAGATATACATCCAAATTATTATCTTCCTCACAAGTGGAATTCTTTTTAATTTAACTTTTAGACTTTCCAGTTACTGACATAAAAATGAGAGACATTTTAACTTACCTTGGGGGCATAAGCATCAAAACATGGTAGTGCCGTAAAGTGAGCAGGCTGTGTGCTCCTCAGAAGGGTCTGCATTTATCACCATGCTATGATAATGTCTAACAAGTTACTTACATTCTAGGTCTTAGTCTCCTTGGCAGTAAAAGGTGCACAATGGTAAGACCTCAGAAATTTGATGTGAGAATTAAATACATTGAGTTTTTAACCTCTTAACCTGGTATCTGACCTCTTAGAAGCACCTGATAAATGGAACTACAATAATTGTCCTCTTTGTTTTTGGAGGAATATTTCATTTTACAGAAGATTTGCTCTTGGCCTCCCAAAGTGCTGGGATTATAGGCATAAGCCACCATGCCCGGTCAAAAGGAAGAGATATTTGAAAGAGAGAAACAATTCTCATTATTTAGAGATGACATAATTTGGTCTTTAATAGTTGTACCTAACATGAATTACTTGTATTGGTCTGCAGTTTTTATGTTTTATGACAAAATTGGAATTACTACTCTAGAACATAACTGTTAACTATCAATTCACTCAAACCTCAATGATGTATATATAAATGAAAAGTTATGACAGCACAGGATGTTCTAGCCAATGAAATATGACAAGAAAAATACAATAAAAGGAAGAGTTTTTTTTGTTTTGTTTTGTTTTTTTGAGATGGAGTCTCACTCTGTCGCCCAGGCTGGAGTGCAGTGGCACAATCTTGGCTCACTGTAACCTCCACCTCCCTGGTTGAAGTGATTCTCCTGCCTTGGCCTCCTGAGTAGCTGGGACTATAGGCATGCACCACCACACCCAGCTAATTTTTGTACTTTTAGTAGAGATGGGATTTCACTATGTTGGCCAGGCTGGTCTAAAATTCGTGACTTCAGGTGATACACTCACCTTGGGCTCCCAACGTGCTGGAATTATAGGCATAAGCCACCATGTAGGGCCAAAAGGGAGAGATATTTGAAAGAGAGAAACAATTCTCATTATTTAGAGATGACATAACGGACTACCTTAAGAAACTTTAGAATAAATTATAATACCATTTATTTAAATAGTCACAAATTACAATAGCTATATATGTATGTACACATATTAATATATACACATACTACAAATACACACATTTGTGCATATAAAATATCAAACAACGAAAGCATTGTATAGTGATTCTCTACAGGAAGAAAAAAAATGTTTTACTGAGGGTCACAAGGAAAGTTATGAAAGACTATGAATTACAGCACTTCAAATAAGTGAAAAATATGACCACAAAAACAGAACAGTTGGTTAAAGGTCTGAAGAAAAATATGGTGGCACAACTACAGGGATGGAAGGGCTTCAGAAGACAAGCATCAACCTCAGTGTTACACAGCAGGAAAGCAGATAGCCCTCCCATTGCTCAGATGTCCTTGGCCACTGCTTTCTGGAAGCTGTATTCATTTAGGAATGAACAGATGCGACTGGCAGAAAGGAGGCAGAAGGCTTTTCAAAAAGCAGCAGGAAATGAACAAGTAGAGAATGCATTCACTGAGACCCTGGCAAAGGATCCAAAGAGTTCTGTAAAAGGAGTTCAGAGCCTGGGAGTCAATTTATTGGATTTGCAAAAATCAGTAATGGATAGTTTCAGTGAAATGAAATATTTCTTACAAGCAGATACCACAGGGCATGCTTACACTTCCCCAGGACCTCTCCCTTCACAAGGCCCTGTATTCTGGGTATTTGGGAAACATTTGGACTTTTACTATTTAATATAGAGTCCTGCAAAAAAGAAGCCATGGCAAGATACCATCATCCTTTTTATTAGTCAAGGCTGTAAATGTATCAAAGAATTTTGGAGCCTAGCAGACAATCTAGCTGCAAACTTAAAACAAGTTGAGGCTTAATTTCCGTAAAGTAAGAAAATACAAAACTCCTTTCTCCTAAAGACATTCATAGTAAGTCTTTAAAAAAGCTTAAAAACCACAGTGATGCATATTACCACCAGCAATCTGAAGGAAATCACAGGGAGATTTCAAGTTCCCTGAGTAACAAATTAGCCTCTCTGAACAGATCAAGTTCAAGTTCGGAAAAAACAGCGACCTCTGAAAGCACAGGCTTTGACTGCTGTGGGCCACTCATCACAGGCTGCCTGTACTGCAAGCGGCATGGTCAGGTGTGCCCTTGGAGATCAGAAAGCCTTTTTATTAAAAATGAAAGAGAACTTGGTTTTCTCTTGCTGCTTTGATGTGAGATCAACAATTTCTAATAAAAGAGATTTTTTTTTTTTCCCCTAGACAGGGCTACAGACTAGAAATCTATGTTTAAAAGGGCATGTTTTCATTGGCAAGCTCCAGTTTAATTAATTTCGATTTATAAAGGAGTAGCAAAGGTTAGTGACATTGCTACCCAGGCATGCAAATTAAAAGTGAACATAATCCTAGTTTAAATTTTGGGAAAATATTCAGTGTGTCTCAGGAGGTGAAACATACCACAGAAGGGCATGAAAGATGAAAGATAATATATGAAAATCATAGATGTGATAAATTATAAATTATAAGTATATTTATAATAAATTATATGTATTTATATAAATAAAATTATATATATTATCTATATGATTTTTAAAATATTGCCGCCTATGGCAGAGTCAAAAGGTATGGGTAGGTACTAGAAGAAAGGTTTTTCATGAAATCTTTTTTGGTGGTTTCCGTGATATGGCTCTGTTAAAAGCAAAGCAAATAAATTAACATTCATTAATTTTATGCATAGCGTGTTTCAGCATTTATAATAACTGCTTTTTTGAGGGCTTCCTTGCTCATAGTTATAATTTTGTTAAGTCATATATATGCAGAGGAATGCCATGTTTTATGAACACATGTCAGTTTCTAAGGAATCAAGCCCCATAAAAGACCCCTGAGGAAGTATTTGGAGGCAGAACTTCAAAACTTCTCCTTCCTTCTGTTTTCCCACATTTGGGAGAAGGGAGAGGATTTGTGAAATGTGGCCACTTATAGGCATTCAAGAAAAGGCTGAATCTCCTTCATGTTCATAAATTTGAACATATGTAACAAAATAGAGAAGGCACTAAATCCAGAGAGGTAGCTGCAGAGTCCTTCTTCCAAATGATTGGGAATATGTTTTAAGCTCAAAGTATTCTTTACCAATAACCACGTGCACTCATGATGAGCAGCTACTCTATTTGAGCCCCTGGTATCCAGATTTTTCCCATCTCTAGGCTCACACATGGTGTTCCCCCTGCCAAGGCAAGGCATGCTGCTCCCTACTTTTTGCCTTCTGCATTTTCTGGGTCTCACCCCTTCAGCGAGGGCTTCCCGCATTAGCCAGTCTCACGTGGTTGTTTTCCTTGCTTGTTTCTCTCATCTCACCCTGTCCCTTTCCTTCATGGCACTTAGCTGTGCATTGTCTTTATGTTTGCTTCGTTTCTTTCCTTTCCCCACTGGATTGTGAGTTTCCTGAGGGCAGGGACCCTCTGTGTCAGTAGAGCCAGACATTAGGATGTCATGGTGAAAATACAGGCTTTAGAGGTAGACTGTCCGGTCCCAATCTCAGCTCTGCTGTGCACAGGCTATATGATCTCAGCAAGTTACTGAACCTCTCTGGGCGGTAGTTTCTTCATCTTAAGTGGATGTAGGGTTAATATTACCTACCTCATGTTTTTTCTATGCTTAAAATCAAAAGTGATGATGCAAGAAAAGCACTTAATATGCTCTCTGGTACATAATAAGCCCTTCGTAAAAGGAGCACTATTATTATTCACCACTGTGTATCTAATGCCATCCACAGCCTCAATACTAAAAGACGCTGAATAAGTAGTCATTAAATCAATTTACTTATATATTCATAATTATATCAGAGTATTCTCACACCAACCCATAAAGTATCCCCATATCCATTCCACAGATAAGGAACTAGAGAGCTGGAGACTTCTGTTTTCTAAGCCCCAGTCTTGCCAGCATAAACTCAGAACATTATCTCCATTTCATCTCTCCTGTCAGGTTTTCACATCAACTTTGCATCCAGGAGCAGTCAGAAACAAACTATAATATATCTATGAAGAACAAATCTGTAGCCATGAAACAAAAGCTTATTCAATTATGAACTGAGGACATACAGATGGAGTGATGTGGAGAATGTGCATATTCTCCAGTCCTGTCCCATAAATTCTTCAAGTCTTAGTCCCCCC